>NC_010575.1:1936657-2264988 GCF_000165395.2 Babesia bovis T2Bo
AAAGGTGTATATGCGCCATTTTGATGAACGAGGTGATAAATATATGGATTTAGACGTGTTGGGTATACATACATATTTGGATATCTTATATAATATACAGACTATAGACCCTGAACTGTACAGCAGACCAGGATATACTACATCGTCTTATGGTCCTTCGATTTAAATTCTATTCAGATTAAACATAATTTTAAAATGCGGATATCATTATGGTTCCGCATGGTAGATATATGTATACAAACATCAATTTTATGAAAGCAACAAAATATTGAATATTCATTACTCTCGATATGGCATAACCGTTTGAAACAATTTCATTGAACTACTGATCAGTGTTCGTAATGCAGCATTTATCGTGCTCATATTTTACATATATTTAGAAAAAGTAAGAATCTTCTTCCGTTTTCGTTCCCCATTAAATTTCTCGAAATCTCGTTAACTTCCACAACTTATTCTACATGAATCTTTGACTTAACCTCTAACGGAATCCAATCTTTAATCATACGTCTAATATTGCGTTATGGTGATCTAAACTACGAAGTGAGGCATTTCTCGTATACGGATGTTGTTAGCTTATTCATGTGGAAAGACAAATTAATTGAATAACTGGGTAGACATAACATTTGTAAAAATTAAATACATCCAGAAGGCTCACCACATATTGTGTTGTCTGGTAAATTCGAAATTGATCATTTTAAATTTCTATAAAGAATACTGTTATTGAGTTGAATCAGTTTGTAAATATTAAAATAAACAACTTGCAGTATTTCAGAAGTGGACAATATGTTGGTAAAATTTTCCAGTATAGATATTCCAAGCATTGATAATGTAAGTGCAAGTGCTTTGCAATGATTGGGTTGTATGTTAGAACCATGTTTTGACATCTTTCTTTCCACATATACATACTCTAACAACGTAATCGAGATGTATATGTTTTCTATATAATAGTTACAACAAATGTCTTATACTTTTTGTTTTGATAATAATGTAGGGTGAACCAAAGGACATACCATATACGGACCGACATACACAAAAAGTATTCGCAATGGTCATAAAGCAACCGTTTACTCATATAGTAACTTATGAAAATGATACTGATAAAAATTAGAGTTAAAATTAGAAACGGAAAGGTACCCACGAATTTCTTTCATGCGATAATAAAAACTATTAGTTCCCAACACTGTTAAGAAATACATCACCTTTTCAATTGATGGCTAACAGGTAATAAAAATTGAAGGATCGAACAAAATATAGAAATGTGGTGCGCTATGCAATTTTGGATTTTATTGAGAATGAGTATATACAGAGTAATAACTATGTCATATCATCTTGTTAGTGAAACAGTATATCTTAATCGTCACTACTGCGATTATTGATATCATTTGTCATTAACACGTTGGTACTGTTGAGATAACAATGTTGGAAAGCAAAGATCACGTAAATGGCCAAATTAGGTTACATTTATAGACAGACCGGGCGTGAGTAGTAGCATTGTGATGTTTAAAATGTTGCCTTTTTTGATGCTAAAAGAGCATTACCAGACATCTGAGCATTGGAAGGCGTTACATCATCTTGGTCTTGATCTACCTCACTCATGACAACGTTAGCTTGACCTTCGTGTTCCTCATACACATATATAACTATTTTAGATCCTTGTACTGCCATAAGCATAAATGTAGGGATGGCATTAGGAGCCCACGGTTGAAATGCTCCAGTTGCCGATCCGGGGTTGACTAAGATCTTTCCAGATATCTTTGACACATCACTGATATGAGTATGCCCATAGACAAGCACATCTACATCCCTATTTTTGGCGTATTCGTAGACGGCATTCTTGTCTCCCCAAGACGGCAGCTGGTATCCGTTAATAAGACCTATTTTAAAATTCCCTATAGCTAATAAAGATACACATCATGAGTTACTCACCGACATGTATTATTAATTCTTCCGGTAATGTAGTATCTTGATCGAAATCCCCTTTGACCATGTGTAAGTTTGGCGATATTCCCAGAAGAAGATCCTTCATCTGCTGTGACCCTACATTTCCAGTGCATAATACTTGTTTTATCTTGTCGGTATTGAGCAGATCTCTAAAACATTGAGGTAGGTCAAGCGCGCGTTGTGGGACGTGGAGGTCTCCTACGAGCATTAGAAGCTCTCCTAAATCTCCACCTCCATTAGACATATTGTAGTAGTGACTCTGTGATTACATGAGGAACATATGCCTCGTGAATGTAGAGTGATTTTAATCTATATCCGTTTTACGTGGGGGATGCAAGTCTATTGGTGTGATTAATAAAATATTAGATATCTACTTCATTAAGTGCAGGAACTAATGGCTGCAATTCAGCCTCAGTGGTGTGTAAAGAAATCAGAGGTGATAAAGAATGAACTTGCTTACCTTGTTTCCTCGGCGACGTCTTTTTATCAGACTTTATTTTAATTTGGGCGTTGCTGTCGACCGTTATCCTATATTTTATTCCAGGGATATAATCCTTAGAAATTACGAAATCTGCCAGTTGATCATCCAAATGTGTGGTAATTAAACGTCTTATAGGGCGTGCTCCTCCTGTTGCATCTCTTGGTAGTTTCATTATATGATCAATGAAAGAATCATCAACTACTACATCGATTCCTGCATCTTTTGCTCTTTTTAATGTAGCTTCTATCATCAGTTTTGCAATTTGCTTCATCTGCTGCTCGTTCAGTGGCCTAAACAGGATAACATCATCAATTCTGTCTATTAGCTCTGGTTTGAATGTTGACTTTAGTTCATCGCATACTTGTTTCTTTGCTTTTTCATAGTCTGTCTGTTTATCATTTAACACATCTTCTATGTTAAAGCCGAATGTATGTATGCCACGTACCGCCTTTTCTATGATATGGGATCCCACGTTGCTTGTCATGATAATAATTGTATTTTTGAAGGATACTGTTTGGTTCTTTGAGTCAGTGAGTTTTCCATCTTCGAGTATTTGTAACAGTATATTCAGGACATTTCTATGTGCCTTTTCAATTTCATCGAACATTACAACTGAGTATGGGTTTTTGCGCAGCTTCTCTGTAAGCTGGCCTCCAGAATCATGTCCTTTATATCCGGGTGGACTTCCTAGTATCCTGCTAATGCTATGAGGCTCATTATACTCAGACATATCGAGTTTGATGAGATTATCTTCCGTAAACATCAATTTAGTCAAAGTCTTAGCAATTTCAGACTTCCCTACACCAGGGGGTCCACAAAATAGGAAGCTACCGATCGGTCTTTCTGGATTTTTAATATTAGTTTTTGCTCTCCTTATCGCCTTTGCTATATTCTTCACAGCTTCTTCATGACCAACAACTGACTTATGAAGCTCTTGCTCAAGATTTCTTATAGCTTCAATTTCACCTTGTGTTAGTTTCTTCAGGGGTACTCCCGTCCAATTGGATACTACCTCTGCTACATGCTCTGTATTAACTTCACACAGTGTCTCTGTACTATCTGAATCCCATGAAGCGTTTGATGTATATTCCGTATCATAATTTTCTTCACTGATCATATCAGTGGCGGGGAAATTAATGGATCCATCTATATGATATCCTTTGTACGTCTGTGATGGCATTTTAGCTACATCTGTAACAGAGTCAACTCCAATGTTAGCTTCAGAATGTTGCGTGCTAACCTTAGATGAATGAACATCGGATTCTATAGCTTCATTATTGGCATTTTTAGCGAAGTTACTTGTTAGGACATCGTATACACCACGCTCTTTTAATGGATTAACCGCATGTTTCCACTCTACCTTTAGTTGTTCATAGAACCTGATTTTTGCTAACGATCCTGCTTCATCTAGTATATCTATGGCTTTATCCGGTAGATATCTTTCAGGTATAAACTGCTTAGAGTACTTTAGAGCCGCTGCCACGGCGTCCATGTTATATTTCACATTGTGGAACCTGCCACATGCTTCTGCAGTTGCGTTTAAAATAATTTGTGTATCTTTATCGCTTGGTTCTTTAACGTGTATGGGTTGGAATCTACGACACAATGCAGCATCTTTTTCAAAATGCTTTTGATACTCCTTGGGGGTTGTGATTGCTATGCACTGTATTTCTCCTCTCGCCAGTGTGGGTTTAAGCAGGTTTGCGGCATCTAGTGCTCCCTCTCCTGCTCCAGCTCCTACTAACATATGTGCTTCATCGATAACAAGGATGATGTTTTTTGCATTCTTGATTTCCTCTATTAACCTTGTTAACCTTTCTTCGAATTGTCCTCGAAATCTAGCTCCTGCAACTAAAAGACCAACATCAAGTTGCCTTAAACGTTTATTCAGCATTTTTTCCAGGACGTGCCCTTCACGTAATTGCATTGCTATGCCTTCTACTACTGCTGTTTTGCCTACACCAGGTTCTCCGATGAGTATAGGATTTCTTTTGTATTTTCTACATAGCGTGCGAATAGATCGATCAATTTCAGAATCTCTACAAAGTACTTTCTGTAATTTACCTTCTTCTGCTTTTCGTGTAATATCAATAGTAAATGCATTTAGAGGAGATACTTGATATGTATCTCTCAAGATATCTTCAGATCGTCCCGGAGTCGGTATATATGTGTATTGACTCAGTGCTTGTTTCCATGTATCCGTTGGCATTTCTTCAGCTGGCTTTTCCTTTTCTTCGGCTATGTATTTAAGTGTTAAATTTCTCATAGCATCTATGTTTACCGTTAGCGCATCAAGTATTTGTCTAAACGTATAACTATGAGTTCCTAGCATTCCTAATAGAATGTGTTCAGTTTCTAGTGTTTTATTGCCCATGCTCTCAGCTTCTATAGATGACAACTGCAGCGCATTTTTAGATTCTTGTGAAAATATCAAATTATAATCTTCATTTTTATCATCAGGGGCTACCAATTATGATTTGTTTTACTGCAAACTTACGTATTGTATTATCTTCCAGATTGTCTATTACATCCCTGAGTTTCTTGGATGTTACACCAAAATGGCTCAGGACATTGCTGGCTATACCTCTTTGTACAGCCACCAGTCCTAGGAGAATATGTTTTATTTCGATTTGTTTAACAGCTCCTCTTTTTGCTTCTTCTTGTGACAACATCAGCACTTTAACAGCGTCATCACTGAAATTGTTAAAATTAAGAGATATTTGCTGATCTTCCGGCAATTCGTTGCCAGTTGATTCTCCAGAAGCGTAACATCTTTGCCGATGAAACTTGTTACCCTGTCTGTTGTCTATATTGTGATATTTTTCAATCAAAGGGTGTAATCTAAACGCATCTACGTCAGTTGAGCATTTTTTGTATGTGAAGATAATGGCTACATTGATTACCGTGGCAAACGTTGTAAAAGTTGTTCCCATTACGCGCAGTCTGCCAAAAACTTTGACCAACAAAAGTTTCAACGATTCCACAGCAATGCGTTTCTAATAAATAAACAAGTTACATGCCACCATTTTAAAATATTGAAAATAATTTTTCAATATATATATTAGGTTTATAGGGTATGCCTGCACATTTTAAAGCTGTCATAGTGATTAGCCGGTTTGTGGAGTTTGAAGATTCTTCCTAATTTTCATTAGTAAAGGTGTATCTTTTATTGGTTTTTGGAGTAGATTCTCAGCTTGCTTGACTTCGTCGTTATAAAAGTATGCCATAATTGCATAAGCGAGTGTGTCGCCGCTTAGGGCAAAACCATTGGTAACTTCTCTTGTCTGCTTGCACACATTTTCTATTTCTAGGTAAAGTGATACCATTATATCCCATTCCTCTGCAGTAGCACATACGGCAAGGACGGTATTGTACATTTCAATGGATTTGTATTTATTGTGTTCATTAGCTCTTCTTAGCAATTGTAATGCTATTTTCCATTCTCCTGTTTGCTCACATGCTTCTGCTGCTGCGATAAACGGTAAATATGAGTCTTTCAACATTTTTGCTAACTCCATGGCATTTATTATTTCCATTGCGTTTTTATAATGTCCCGTTTTAGCATATGACTCCAGTACAATTTGGTATATGTTTTGGTCGATATCAGTTGCATTTTGCCTCATATTTTGGTATATTGATTCAATTTGGTTATATTTTCTTGTCATGAACAAAGTTGTCAAGAGAAGTTTGTATTGATATGGAGTCATTGTATTTCCTTCTTCTAAGTATTCGGCATACAGTTCCAATGCATCATTACTATTACCCATAGCGTTAAAAAGCTCTAATACATGGGTTATAAGATCCGTATTAGTTTTGTATATTTTGGAGCTTCGTAACTCTTTATACATTTTCAATGCATCATCATACATGTGTGCTTTTGAGCAAGCTTCAATAGCTTTGATATAATCTTGTATTTGTAAGAATGTATCTCCATCTTGTGCGATTTTATCTAGACCTTTCATGTCGTTAAAGACGCTAAGGCATTCTATGGCTTTCCCTTCTTTTGCCAGTGGAGTCATTAGTGCTCGCATAACACCGTGGTCTACTGGATGCTTATTTCTTATCATTTCCTCATATAAATCGAGTGCATCTTTTGTGTATCCGCATTTAGCGCATGTTACAATTGCCAGTTTATAGCTAACTCCATCTATAACATTTTCCTTCTTACGCATATCGTCCATGACAGCCAACGTTAAGCTTGCATTAGCATTTCTTTCAGCTGCTGATAGCACTGAATTGTATGCTATAGTTTGTGGCGACACCGCTGTGATTTATGTTGTTTACTTTATATCAACTTACTGCAATATGGTGATGTTTGTAACGTTTCTATACACTTTACAAAGTTTATGCCCAGTGTAGTATCCATTGCCAATGCTGCTTTCATTTTAATGATATCCTCTTCTGTAACTCTCCCAGGCTTAGCCTCTTCTAAGTCTTCGTTTTCAGGGACTACACTATCTGTATGATTTGTAATAAAATTTAATATTTCGTACCATTTTTTTGCGATATGGCTGTGTCTTCATTAAGTCCCACTACATTGGCCACAAGATCACTACAGATACTGTTTTCATAATCATGAGGTTTCCCCGTATCTGGTTGATTGGCAGCGTAATGTCTGGTCCAATGTCCATGACTTCCATCATGTGATTCACTCAAATATAACACAAAATGCGTAACACCATTATCGTCGCCGACTACATTAATAGAATCTGTCACATTGGTGTAAGGTGATCTAGCTCTACCATTTCCTTGTACAACGTACGTACCAATGAATGATGGATTAACTGACCTTCCCGTTCGATCAGTATGCAAAACCCGAGGTAGAACAACTGTATCGTTACCAATGTTGTAGTATCTTACCCATCTCTTTGCATTATGTACTGCCAATACAGCGTACAGTTCTAAGTTTCTCTTTTGTGTTGCGAGCCGATGACAGCCTATTATCCATATTAACAGCAATGTGGAGATCAAATATTTGAGAATACCGTGGCATTGGTTAGGTCTACGACGGCACATTATACTTCAGCTTTTGTCTTTAACATTTGAGCTGCAACATGGAAGAATCCATTCACACATTTATTATTTTATCATATTATATTTCATTTATTCCCTATACTTATCAATAGAGATAATCTTCGGTTATGCATATTATTTATTTATTCCGATATATTAAAATGTGTATCTATGGTATTAGATGGATATAAGTCTATCATCCCATTCTACGGTGTTGTATATTCCTATACATATTTAACATATTATTTCCATATACATACCATCATTTATCATATCCAGAAGAACTGGATTTTCCAGTGCGGCTGCGACCCTTTCCTTGTCCAACAATTGCTTGTTAATAGCGTCTTCTGTATTATGAGTTCCTGTAAATTGTCAAACAAACACAATATAGCTACCTTCTGTTATTTGCACGTCGATTTTGAAGTGAAGCGGCAAGCTTTGTTGCAGCTTAACATAGATCATAAGACCGATAATGGTTGCCTGAAATTATTGTTGTCATATCAAAGCAACACTTACTTGAGAGCAATGCGGAACAGTTGGTGTGAACTTAACGGTTACGATAGCATTCTCTTGATCTATATCTATATTTTCCGGTTCAACTATTTTGAGTGATTCCAGTGTGTAGGAGTATTCTGGATCCTTGATGTTCCTAATGATATTGAATATTTCCTAAAATAAATGATTGTGTCCAAAATATATCTTACTGTGACTTCAAATTCATCATATGTTGAGGTTGGTTGAAATATATTGTTTGTTGGTTTTGTTTCGCTATTGGCTGTTTCCTGTTTATCAATTATCAGTTTTGTGTCAATATAAAACAATGACTTTGCATCTTCATTTTCTAATAATCGTTCTTTCGGCTGTGTAGTCGATAGTGTCTTTGTCGACTTGTATATGATTGGATTAGCGTTATCCATTTGTTTCGTTTATTATTGATGTATAGTCGCATTACACATCGTTGTTAATTGAATTGGGCAAATGTATAATACTATGCAATTTGAAATGTATGTTGATTTTGCTACAACGGGGCTTACTCCTGAATCAGGATATATTGAGACACTATTTCAGAATATTAACATGCGTGATCATGTTATAACTACAATTGGACGCTACTACGTTTCTTGATGTGTAGGAAGTGTTGTTTATCTGTTTCCAGGTATTTCAACTATCCTTTGATTTCTTGATTCCGGAGCTGTCTAGTGAGTACAGTAGCACACCTAAGGAACATATGACAGACGATATCATCTTGCTTGTGTTCATTGCTTGTGACGAATCTGTATAAGCGAATAGGAAGTGGCTTCCTACAACCACCACAACAATTCTTACAGCCTTTAGGACTCCACAGCAGACAGATCCAGCTTCCTTGATGATATAGTAGTATACTGATGACCTGAAGAAGTTGGACACGAAAAGTACCACGAGTAGGGTGACTACTGCCTGGGACAGATATATATCAATTATATGAACCTACCGATAGATCGAACGGGTTAACACCCCCTTTTGTATTGAACAGCACGTGCCTCTGCGGTATTGTGAATACCAAGGACCAAATGACAAAAATGGTTAAGGATATAATGCCCATCATAGACACTAGGTTAGGTCCTTCAATTTTCTTTTTCCTGAGTATGTCCTCGCTGATGATCGAGTTTAATGCGTTTACGAATGCCGCTGTTACTACTAGCACGAATCCGATACACTGCAGTGCTGTAATTTCATTCATTTGTGTAAATCCGCTAACGGCAATTGATCCTGATATAAGTGACAATGATGCCCAGGTAACCAAGGTGATATCTTTATTCAGGATTAGCTTAGACAGTACTGCTAGAAACATCGTGTTTGTGCTGCCTGCAATGGTGTATATTGAAGGTCCACACCAAATTAATCCAGCCTTTTCTATTACTTGGTGCAATATGTCCATACCGGATAGCATGAATGGATACTTCCACGACTCCTCCCATATACTTTTCTTTGTAGGGTATGTACCGACACATATCATCGCAAGATAGGTGGGAATTAAAAATGTATAGCTCCCTGTAGGAGCACCTCCTTTTTGTCTAAGAAGGCATATTAAAAGTGGCTGTGCTGAATTAGTAATGACAAATATAACCATGTATAATAGCAAATCTACATTGAATGGAAATAACCTATATCGTGTTTTACAGAACGATTTATCCTCATCATTGCCATTGTCTTGTAGCATTTCTTTTTTATCACCAGCAGATTCTGTGATCGATATTTCATAATCCGTATCACATTCTGCGTCATAAGGCAGCGATACCGTCATTAATCTATCACCGTTCTCCGTTACTTCATTTGTCGTCCTGACGACGTTTTGCGATACGGTGTTCTCAGTGGAAGCGGTTTCCATTGATCTTATATTGTTTAAGTTATTTCTTTTGACCAATGATATATTCTGTAGATTGACGACTTGTGGATTCTCGTTATATGGGTTTGTGTAACCTTCCGATATTAAATAAAAATTGTAATCTTCTTCAATCTGCAGGTGTTGTTTGTCACTATCCATTCTTCACATGTAACACATATAGCATTTAATTGTGGAATCTTAGCACCGCTCGTCCGTCCATATATATTATCACTTTTTATTGACCGATAATTACGTTGTAAAAAATTGCTTCTGTTTATTAGCGTCTTTTGATTATTAAATAAGAAATAATTACTTGATTTTTACGTATTATTAATGGGAATTTATAAAATCGTCAGACAATATTCCACTATCCCCATGGTGCTAATTGTCTATATAACATATCAGGTATTTTTTGAGTGATAAGCGGCATATATTTCATGAAATATATAAACAAACCAGTTTGGAACATCTTTCAGTGTATTGGGTATCATTACAAGCTGATTTACTTGTCATACTCAATGGTCGCTAGCGTCAGTTGTTTGGATAAAACCGTGTCTATTCAACATAGACACTGTCAATATTATGTTATATATCGCTATTATATATATACAGTGTCTTCTATAGAAAAACTTGTACTTTTGTTATTTTTACGATGTGTAGAATAGACATTAATTGTTAGGTTAGGAACATTACTCAATACAACGATTTAGGGCTTTACTGTGGCTTAAATGCCGAGTGTATTGCAACTATTCCTGTTGTGAGGTTGCGGTAAGCGACCATTGTGTAGTTCAATTTAATAAGGAGATCTGCAAATTCCTCCTGTGTCGGGAAGCTCCTAATCGAGTCTACTAGGTATTGATAAGCGGCTCTATCATTAGCCACGTAATGTCCCAGAGTGGGTATAACAATTTCTGAATACCGGTCATATATTGCTGCTGGGAGATCATTTTCGCAATGGCTAAATTCCAATACCATAAGCCTTCCACCAGGTTTCAGGACTCTATAACATTCTTTTAAACCCTGTTCCCTATCACTAAAGTTACGTACACCGAATGCACATGTGATAATGTCATATGTATTATCCTCCATTGGCAAACATTCAGCTGATGCGTTTATCCAAGAAACATAATTGCTGTATCCTAGATTGATAGCTTTATTTCTACCTATATCTGTCATTTCAACAGATGGATCTACTACTGTTATTTCCGGTTTAATCCTATATCTGGGATTGTGTATTATAAATCCACTTGCGTCTTTCATTTTAATGTTTTTCATCTTATCCAAGATTCTGAAAGCGATATCTCCGGTACCTCCAGCAAGATCCATTATTTTAACATTTGTATCTCCATCATATGTATTTCCTTCTAAGGTTGCGTTTGCGATATTTTTGTTGATGTCACTGAATAAGGTTATCGTTTCTTTGACGAAAATATCCTTCCATATGCGGTGTATTCCTAGACTCATTAGATCATTCATGAGATCATATTTATTTGCCACCTTGCTAAATATACCTCTTATGAATGATGTATCGTAGACAGTTGCATGACGCCTCCATTCTGTATGGATAGATTTCAGCGTCTTTTGCGGTACCACATTCGGTAAAATATTTCCAGTTCTGTACATTACATTTTTGATAAACGTCATTTTATTTAGAGAGATTTAATTTACTGTAAGTAGTAGTGCTTGATGTGTAGGATGTGTTGTTAAAACTATGTAGTGTTATGGGCTAGATATTGTTACATTAAAGCTCACTTTTCATATGTATCTAAGAGCGGGCAGCAAAGGTTAATGAAGCTTCCATTTGCTGCTTTTGAAATGAAATCTAACTTCTTCCATGCCACAGCTCCTTTAGTTTGTATATTCTTGACGTTGTCATCTCCAACATAATGTGGATCGGCGATAAGATAAGCGACATCATCTGCAGGATGTGTGTGCGTTTGATCAATTTCAGTCGGACTTACTGGAGGTTGCGCCTATGCATATTCCGATGATTACATATGCGTACATTCCAGCTCCCATGATGATTGGTGATCCTACGGTATCGAAATGTTTTGCGATGAGTATGTTATAATTTCTGAATTCCGTTACATCACTCAGGTAGAAGGTTTTCGTGTCGTAGTTGAGGTACCAGTTGATGAAGTATCCTGCTTCCACTGTTCCTATCCATTTATTGCTACCAATAACCATATCCTCGTGTGAAGGATCCTTTTCCTTTAAGTACTTTTGTATTTCTGCATGTGTTGGCACTGTTTTAAGCGTCCTGTACTGTAATGCGTACCAGCTGATTACCATTTGTATGGATCTGTAACAGCATCCCCAGCCACTATCGTTAATGCCACCCTAGATTAAATTATAACAGATCTAAAATGACTTACTAGCATGTAGTGATAATACTGGTAGTAACCTTTGACAAGTGTTGCTTTTCCTGTTTTGTTGCTGATCCATTGTGGAAACATTGCATTATTTTCATGCGGCTGCTAATTGTTACAGATTGTATATTAACATACCGATATCAGTACACTTTGGTCTAGTAACTCTTTTGCTGGTAGTATCATTTTGAGGTTCGTTGCTGGGTCCTCATCTAATACGTGTTCATTGGGTGACCCTAGTAAGTCAAACAAGTTGGTAGTGATTCCTCCAAATGGAATCATACCAACTGAACCCAAATCTGGTAAAAACGCTTTGGTAACAATATTAACTACAATCCGTTCTGGGATTTCTTCATTATTTCCCGTAACTCCCGATTCCTTCGTCACATTAATGCGACCTGATGATTTGTCCAAGGTCATATTTAAATGAATATTTATTTTAGAATTCCCTAATGTTATTTCAAATGGACCACCACTTTTTATTAGTTCAACCAGAACATCTTCCTTGATTGGTGTTTTGTTGGATAGTGGTTTCCTATTTCTTTGTGATGCTGATTTGCCTTTCGCATTCTTTCCTCCTTTGGAATTGCTTTTTGTCTTATTTGGTTTATTATGAGTTTCCGTTTCGGCGGCATCCTCTAATTTTGTTGTGCCGGGTGCCACGTATACATTAATGGAGCTGCAAATATTAGGTACTCCAAAATCCTGTTGAAATCTACATTTCAAGGCTTCCAAAGATGCTTCTATTACTATATTATATGGTTCATCTGATGTAACCCGTTCATGCACAAGGCAGGTAGTTTGTATGACGAATTGTACACCACAGACATCATCTGTTTCTTCTGTAACATGGACGAAAACGTGTTTGTTATATCCACTATTCGTACCAAATCCTAGATGAGTATAACCAGTTGCAATATTGTTACAGACATCCTTTTTATACGGTACATCAGTTATGTCAACGGCCAGATTATCATTATCCATATTTAGTAAATCGTAAACATTTTGGTTCATGAATTGGATCAATGCTGTTTTTATTTCGTTGGGTAGTAGATCCACTTGTTTGCGTCCTAATACATCAGGGTTGAGTTCAACATCCTGTTCTAAAGGCAATGCCACATTGAGCAGCAATGTAGCTGCGATAAGGGTGTACCCACGACGTTCTATTTCTACCAGATCGTTCTCCACCTGTTCTCGTTATGGTATATAAAGTGTGACATACCCAGACCACATCGTCCAACGACTGCTTCTTCAAATCTGTGTTATTCTGCAAAGTGTAATAGCTAACCGTATCTAGAAATGAGTCACTATTGTCTACACAATCCCACTTGAAAACGTGCAAGAGACGATTATCATATTCCGTCGGTACTATTTTCACTATATCTTCATCGGCCCATTCCCCAAGCGCTAAAATACCGCAGAACTCCAAGTAGTTATGCAATGAATCTGTATATTACATGGATATACCCAAATATTGCCTACATTTAGAGCTAGTAGAACAGTTTCTGAATGAACATATCCATATGTTACTTTCGTCAGTATCGTTTATTTTGTAGAGATATCTTGCCGAGCGCTTGGCAATTTGTTGTATAGATTCTCCCTTGGAGCTTGAAAACAAGCTCAAGCTGCATTGAAGAACCATTGTATATATTGACAGAATCCACTGGACAACATATGTTGTGAATATGTTAATAATATGCCATTCACGGCCACACACTTGCTATGGAAGATGCCTGGACGCTGTGGTTCTGATGTTCAAGATTCTGTACATCAAATGCTTTAGCAAAGAGCAAGTAACCTAATTATTAGAT
Organism: Babesia bovis T2Bo; assembly: GCF_000165395.2. Lineage (NCBI taxonomy): Eukaryota > Apicomplexa > Aconoidasida > Piroplasmida > Babesiidae > Babesia > Babesia bovis. Next base: position 1,950,638 of record NC_010575.1, read on the forward strand.
GTGTATGATATAGAAGTTTTTATACTCTCCAATGTGTTAATGTGACATTACCCTTACACATTACTGCAATGATCCTATTTTATTGCGTAGTACTTTATGATATGTTTTGTATATCGATGTAGCATAGAAACAGCGCTCTTATTGGAGCAATACGCACCATTATAGATTTGCTGTACCATCGGCTATGTTCTCTTTGTATAAGCACATTTTTATACTTATATAGACATGCTAGTTTCCTGTATGATTAACAGTGATATTGCATGCCATTAGGAATATTCCAATATGGTTATATCATGGCAAAGGCCATATCGTTTGTTTGTTCGTTGTATTCGTGGCTTTGAAGATGCTCTATATCGTGAATTGATATCATTTGGATTTTCTCGGCCGACCTTGATAAAGAGTCACTCTGGTATATTTGTTGAGAGTGTATCTTTACGTCGTTTATATTTTATAAGTTATTTTTCCAGGTACGTATACATAAGGTTGTTTGTATATTATACAGACTCACCAATGGTGTATTTGTAGAGGCTAAACACTTTCCAATAAAAGATAGGACTTCGTTTATCGAGCACTGCGCGGATACACCATGGTCTGATTTCATTGCTTCTGACAGCACGTTTCGTATAGACTCAACTGTCCGTGATGCTACTAGTTTTATTAAAAGTTGCCGATACGGATCACAGTTGGTGAAGGATGGTATTATGCAGCATTTTGATAATGATAAAACAAGAATGCACCAAGCGGTATCACTTCGTGACCCTACTATTAGGTTGGAGTTGCATATAGCTAGTGGCGATGCCACCTTACTGGTTGATGCAACTGGTACATCGTGTTCCAGACCTTATCGCTACAAGCCATCCATTAGTGATATTGATCCTACCATTGCTGTAGGTTTGTTAAATGATAGTGGCATTTTATCTTTTGAATCTCATGGGTGTGCTGTTGAGGAGTACGAGCGCTTATGTGAAAAGAAGGTTGTGGATGGTCAAGATGTTTGTGATAATCCAGGAATTAATCATAACGTCTTGTCAACAACAAGTTATCCAGAGGCTACATTATCTCCTATTAGCTGCAGTGATACATTCTCACGAGGATGTATCATTGATGTATTTTCTGGCTGTGGTACATTTCTGATAGAAGCTGCTATGATCTCTGAGAGGATATTTCCTGGCTGGCTTGTATCAGAATTTGGTTTTCAGAAATTCAATTTATATGATCATTTTGCATTCGTTATGTTAGAGAAGTACGGTATGAGTTTACGGGTGGGCGATCGTAGGGCACCTGATAACTGTCTAAAGAACAAATTGATTGGCGTTGACTCCTGCTGGGAGAAGGTAGAGTCTAGTTTATATTCTGCACATAAGGCTGGAGTAATGGATCATGTTAAAATAATTCAGAGTGATAATTTAAAGTCTGCCCTATATGATTTGCATCATACGTCAAAAATAGCCAATGACAGTTGGGACTATGTAATAATTCAACTACCCCGATTGAGACCATACACTGACGGACTGACATCGCATATTATACCTAGGCCCAATACAAAAGATCGCAAAACTATTATTGAGCCCGATCGGTATTATCGTTTATTGAGCAACGTTACAAAGACAATTCGTAAATTGTCTTCTAGCAATGTTCGTGTATTATTGATTGCTCCTGCCGGATTGGACAAGGTTGAACTAGAAACTTCCTACGGTCGCCCTTTAAATGGCGGACGTCACTTTATGAAGTGTGGAGTACCACATGTTGCATATTACGGTTGACACCACACTAATATCCATAGTGCTAGCCTCTGAGAACTATGTATTCTGTCACTCGATTTCCACGTTATTTACTTCTACTTGAGTTTTTGGCCATCTTGTCCATAAGGTCTTCGCCAATTCTAATGCTTCAGGTGGTGCGTATCCCAGTATGTTGCTATCTATTGTTTGATCTATTTTCATATCACTGGTTTTATACATAATTTGTATTCCATCATCTGGAAGTTTGTTCAGATCAGCTCTGACTAAAGGCCTCGTTATATCTTGCCCATTGTAGTGGAATAACGTAACAGGTCTATTTAGTTCCATATCGTTGTTGAATGTTCTTCCAAGGTACCAATCCATGAAAGTGGTTTGTAATAGTATATTTGAATCGTTGGTGAGTGCGTGTTTCGCATCACTATACAATCTTTGCACTCCTAGCATTTCCAGCAGAGTGCTGAGTAGGTTCATTGTGATAAATTTATTATCATCCGGGTCTAGACATGCCCATACATTTAATATATTATCCTTTTGTATTTCATATTCCGTAAGTTTCGATAAGTTGACATCCACTGCGAACAGCACGGTGTAGTGGCTGTAGCTTCCCAGTACCCATACGGGGAACCTTGGGTTTTTGTAAAACGAACCTACTTGACAGTGCCTAGTAGCTTCTCTTTCAGTTAGAAACCCTACATTTCCTTTGGCTTCAATACCCTTTAGCCTGTAGGGCACAGACTGATCTGCCCCTGGTAAAGTTTTCTCACCGTCAAATACATTAGATACAGCTTTACCCTGCAGCATGAGATTGACTAATTCCTGTGAAGAGTGCCCATAGAGTCCAATTAGTGGCATTTCTGGATCGTCCATATCGTTCTTTACATTTTCCACTTCTCGGGTGGCCAATACGGACATTGTGAAAGACAGCACTCCCATTTCTGCCAGCAGGAGGTCTATATGCTTAAGCAGTAATGTTGCTACTTGTGCTATATTATCGAGCTCATAGTACTCGTAATTCGTGTTATATATGATTGTATATAACGGGTTTGTCATGTTCTGGTTTATATGAGCTCTTATATTATGTACTCACCTGTTTCAACGGATGGAATAATATTATTTTGTAACGAGAGTACGGTGTTGCATTGTATAATATAGCACAAAGTGCCTCTACTAGGGCTGGTATATGTATCCATTCTGTATATATATTAACTGTATGTATGGCGCCTACCTTCTGGGTAATCTGGGTGATCTAGTTTTACAAAATTCTTATATATTTCTGGTAGTTTACGCAACACAGCTTCTGGCATTTCCGATTGTTGTAACATTTCCAACGTCCCATACATCCCGTTATGGAATAGTAGGCACTGTAGGATATATGCCTGTACTGTTGCTAGTACTCCACAAGGTCCCGATTGTTCCTGGGTCAGTCCCCAAAACATTTTTTCATGTAGTTTGAAGCCCTGCTTACACCATGCATTGAGATTTTCCGGCGTAGCCTGTCTACTTTGCTCTGTACCGAACAGTGTTTCCAGTATTGTAGTGATAACATTTCTTGACACTGACACTCTAGTTTTTGTAGCGTTTATATCATTCATAGGTGTTGACTGTAGCGAGTGAATATTTGATATATACAACCTACTGTATATGGAATACTTTGTAACCTCGATGCTATCAACGCCTTATGCTTCGTTATTGCGTTGATTATATATGACATTGATACTCGATCAAGTTTATGCTTTCCATTTTGTGTTTCACTATTTGCTTCATCCTTTATTGATCCAAAGAATCCTGAGGACTGTGGGTTAAAACATTCGTCAGTAGCCCTTGGTGGGTCACATGATTGCAGTGACAATTCCAATGCCAATTGTAGCTCCTCATCGACTTCCGTTTGGTTGATGGAGTCATTTTGATTACGGTGGAAGATCGTCATTATATTTCATCTCATGGCGTTATACGACGTTTTTTAACATTGCAATGAAATTCCGTAACCTTGTTGTCTGGACTAACTACAGTTTCTTCTATGTACCAATGTGCTCTGTATACACTACCTAATAACTTTAGCACACCCAATGACCACTTTACATGTATCTATCATGATATATTTGCCAACCACTTTGAAGTGTTTACACACTTGTGTATGAAAATAGGGTAGACTACGTTATTAAATTGATTCAAAATATTATTCCAGTTCTTTGAATATGATTTTATGTATTTTTCCGGCGGCGGTTGTGCACATTAGTTCTTGGGATGTAGTCCAATGTGCTCCAGTACATCTGTCTGGTTCATCCTGGTTCTTGAATGACACCTAGATAATATAGATATAAGTAGGTGTAACTCACTGTTTGTAGCGGTATTTTGATGTACCTTCTATCGATTAGTGCTGCATTTCCATCTAGCGATACTGCAGCCACTATGTTTTCATGTTTGGGATTAGTTATTATCCCGGTGGTCAACCGATCAAACATGAGTGTCGATGATTTTCTTGACAAATTGCAATTTGGTATATCTTCGGTGTGTTTTGGCACATTGCCAGTTGATTTATCTCTTAATTCCCATATAGCTATTGTACCTTCTTCATGCCCTGTGTAGACAAGGTCGTAGGTATTGCTGATATCAATGCATGTTATTGCCTGGAAATGATTGATTAATATCCCTTGTACTAACCCTGCCACATGCGAATGCGGTTAATGCAGCTCCTGACTTTATACTCCATATTGCGATTTGTCCATCTATTGCCGCTGACAGCAATAGCGGCTCACTTATATCCAGGAATTTAAGTGACTGTTTCTATATGTATCCAATGTAATGATACTTACTGTTACAGTGCTATTATGCTTCTGGAAAGAGAATATTGGCTCTATAGTATTAGTTTCAATGGCCCTGAACAACTGAGTAAGCACGTTTCTAACATTACCTCTTAGAACGAGATGATGTTGTTTTCTTGACATTAGTAAAAGCGTCAACGATTGTTTGCTGTACATATTAGTGCTGTATATCTGAACCTACATTATTATAGACATAAATGATCTTTGAGTGCCCCGCGGCGGCAATGTACTGCCCTTTGTTGTCTAAAGCGATTGCTTTTACTGTATCATCGTCTCTGTTTATATATGAATATACATAGCTAATGACTAACGCATCACTAGTGGCCGTAGCGCTTGGTAGCTGAGGTTTTCTAGTATCTATGAAATACACATCCATTTTACCGTCCATGTGCCCACATACTAATTCCACATGTTTATCAAGTCCCCTGTTGATATTATACTCCTTGAATAAAGAACATACGGATCAGAATATATACCAATAGATGATGTTTGCTCTAATTTAAAATCACCGATTTTTTCTGTTCCTTGTGAAGTGAACAGCGCCACTTGACCCTCGTAGCACGCGGTGGCAAAATGTTCTGTGAAATGTGTAATCCTTGTTTGAAAACTTACTTCTATCGTTCGTAACAGCGATACCTGTTATCCAATCGCCCATGTTGTCCACTTCAGTTAACTCAGGTTCAGTAATTGCCAGTATATATACCAGCTTTATGGTAGTTTCTGATTTTACGCCATGTTCTTGCAATTTTCTGTTATAAATAGATATATTGTAAGTGACCTACTCAGCCAGTGATGTTCTCAGGGGTTCGTCTTTGAACAATATATCAAACGCCACATGTTTCTCCAGATTAAGCATATCGTTGATCATTCTGGATAGGCCTGCTCTATCGATATTAGTCGGTAGCATGAATGATGTATCATCCAGCGTATATTCTTCAGAAGTTCCATTTTCCAATTCCGCGTGTATTTGAGTTGGTGCGATTTCATCAGGTGTTATGTCTTCCATGTTTAATGTGTTAAAGTTTATCAATCCTAAAGAGCTACACCTTGTTAGTTATGCTATGCATATATACACATTCATAGAGCAATAGCAATATAAATAAGATATTATAGAATTTGCATAACATTAGTCGTATTTACATTGATACATCGTGCTTTATTTTATGGAAGGCTCTACAGGTGGGGGATGATTGCTTAAATTCTAGACACAAACCTTCATTTGAGATATGTATATCGCGCGGTGTACTATAAATTAGTACGATACGCTATTATAACGCATAATATCGCTTTTTAAGACCGGTATAATATAGAGCAGGGTGTTATGGAACTATGTGTATGTCTATCAGAATGCGATCTGTTATTTGTTTCCACTATATTTGCATTCTGTAACTTGAATTATGCCGATTGACATAATTTTGCACATTGTTAAAAATGCGTCGAGTTCGTGTTAAGCGGCCAAAGAGCATATCTGTCATATTGCGGGAGGCTGTGAATGACTGTGTTCCTGCTGAATTTCTTCCATATAGGGATGATGTTATAAACTATTTGAGCAACCATGGTGAGGAATTTAAACCAACTGAGCATTGGCTGACCCGTCTTTGTGATGGTACTTTAAGGACTACTACTGCACCGAAACGTTCCAAGGCATTTCACGGTTCATCTGACCATGAAGGTCACATAACTGATTCTGGCGATTCCCCTAATAGCAACTTGCCATCACAAAGTTCTAAAAATGACAAATGCACTGTACAGTCTGAAACTAATATTAACGACAGTCAAGCTGTGTCGGTGCATATCGGATCTACGGTCACTAATCCAAGTTCTTGTGAATCAGTTATCGACTCTCCGGCTATAGCCACAGGATTTCGTTCAGTGGATCCAGTTATTGCCTCTAGTTCATTGGATAATGAAATATGCGCGAGTACTGTTACATCCGATGGAGTCAATCTATCTACTATGGAACCCGTTACACCTTCTGATAGCACTGGTGGTGAGTTGTTTTATATGATGTATATTTTATATAGGTACCTGTCTCGCTTCCACTGCTAAGGGTGATGGCAGTGCTATTCCCAAGGTGCGTATCCATTTAAAGCTATCTCGTTGCCGCAGTATTGGTAAGGGTAGCGACGGCGGTTCATCGGGTGCCGGTGATGACATTAGCGGTAGCGCCGTATCGGTACCTAATACCAGCGACGATGCTAAGGCTTGTAATAAGCGTTTAAACGATCGTAAGTTGATGTGGCCATTGAACTGCTGGATATGCCGGGAGCCTATAGACCGTATATTTCCATACATTGTATGTAACTCCGTATGCAAGCGCGTGTACCACACGCATTGTGAGGACCGTGTCAGCATTAAATTACGCTTCCCATTGAAGCCTATAGAGGAGGATGCAGACACGGGCGCTGTCAACAGCACTACGGACAAGCAAGTGCCTGCAGCCTCAGTGAGCGTAGGGGATAAAGCGCCTTCGACGACTTTGCCTACCGGCGCATCACCTCCGATGTCTGCATCCAGTGACAAGGATGATATATATTCCGACCGCGAATCACCTTCAAACAGCAATACCGTATCCTGCATGTCGTCAACAGGTCGTCCCTCCATTGACTCCGTGGATACTACTCATAACGATATGCCTGCAGTGCCTAAGGAAACTAATTCTGTAGGAACCCTCCCTGGAGAAGTTGATGATCCTTGTGAGTATGAGGAAGGTGACTGGCGTAAGCTTGTGAAGTCTTCCACTGGTTGGGTCCGTGTTACACGAAACTGTGTATATCGTGAGTGTACATTCTGTATGAATTCACTTGGTGGTTGTTCTGCATGTTTCCAGTACGTCCCAATGGACAAATTAATTCGTTGTTTGATCGAGGACTGCACCAGTGCATACTGCTATCCAAAATGTCTACGCAAGGTGCGTACCATAGTGCCTGACATGCGAAGTATTAATTTACACCGTCTGATATACGGTGATGTAAATCGGTTGTTGGATACTAAAGGACGCCCCGTTTTCATTTGTCACTCTCATGCTTGTTGGAGTTGCTACGACTCCGAGCGTTACTCTTACATCTGGGAGACTTTATGGCGTCTTGAGGCCAATCGATTTGAGGGTGACTATATGTCCAATATATGGAAGAACTTGAAGCGCACGTGCCGCGGCAAGGTTGAGGGTTCATATTTTGCCAAGGGTAAGCGTATAGCGAGGCCTCCATTATATCCCGACATTCGTGGTTACAAGAGTTACATAAGCTTCCGTCGTATTAAGTTACATGGCAACCCGAATTTCGTCACTGGTGCACTCTATCCACCTTCTGATGACGAGGATTTTGAGAAATTCGACCGTGTAAGCGTGAATGTCTTACTTCGTTGTGTTCGTTGTGAGCGTACTTGGTGTACTGGCTGTTTACATCCCGATGTACGCCTGTTACAACACTCTGGTAAACAGATTATATGTCACGATTGCTTCCATTTAGAGAAACTGACACCTGGCTTACCTCGTCATCGACGTAGGAATCCACAAGAGAGCAGCGGTCCTGCTGAAAATAGCCAGACCCAGTTCAGTACGCATCCCCGTGATATCTATAACATGATGTTATCTCATCTATATACCCATGAGGTATACCGCAGCAAGGTAGCCATGGACCCTGTGTTCCTTGATCCCACTACTATGTACCCTGCAACTGATGTCGTTTCCACTCAGGAAGTTGGTCAACGCAAGTATCGAAGGAACAATAATGCATCCAATGGAGATCCAAACTCCTCTGGAAAACAAAGTGCACGGAGTGTTTCCAAGGATATGGCACCAAATGGAGCTGAGAATAGTACCACTCCCAATAGGTCTCTGACAGTAAAGCTATCCAGTGCCAGCAGGAATAATGCAACTAAACCTGAGGGTGCACCTCCAGACACTGAGGACTGCTCCGATGATATATTATCCAGGCTATCCAAGCGCGGTGAAGATATTTGCAGCACTGATGTGAAGAACCAGTTGCGCGGTTACCTTGACAGACTCCGGTGCAAGGAGTTCAACACGATTATTCGTGACATTGATCCCGTGGATATCTTGAGGCTGTGTAGTGAATTTAGGTACATGACCTCGAACGTTGTGAGCGATGAGTCATTCAAGACACTGGTTAGTGAGGCTCCATATGGCCGCTGCAGCTGCAGCACTTCGTGTATAACTGGTTGTATCAATAAATCCAACTTCGTCGAGTGCACCAGTGTAAACTGTGGCCTCGGCGAGCTCAACTGCGGCAACCGTCGCTTTAAAAACATGGGCATACCAAAACTACGTTTACGTACTGTTCCTGGCAAGGGAATAGGCGCCTTTGCCACTGACTTCATCCAAAAGAATGAGCTTGTTTGTGAGTATGTCGGCAAGATGATAAGCCATGCTGAATTCCAGAGTTGTGTAAGCAGCTGGAGTTTTGCTGAGTTGGATGACGCTAACAACAGCCACTGGTACATAATGAAGGTCCACAAGGATGTATACATCGATTCCACCAACATGGGCAATGTAGCCAGGTTTATTAACCATTCATGTGACCCCAATTGTGTGAGTGTACCCTATAAAGTAAACGGTACATTCCGCATGGGTGTGTTTGCTCAGCGTCCCATATTAAAGGACGAGGAGGTAACCTACAACTATGGCTTCAGTTCCCGTGGTGTTGGTATTGGTTTCAGGTGCCTATGTGGCGCCGACAACTGCAAGGGTATGGTCGGCGTAGTTGCCGACAGTACAACTTCGACTCTCGAGGGGATTGAGAATACGAAATACGAGGGCAAGGAGATCGAGACCTTGACGCAGCTAATGTTTGACATGTGCTCGTTATATAGCTCCACTAAGGACGCTCATTGTATAAAGTCTAAACCGTCTCCAGTCGACATACTCAATGGCATCTGGACTTCTGGCGACCTGTATCGTTATGAACGATCTCAAACTCTATTACGTCTACGTGCTGAATGTGACGTGGATGAAGGTTCGAAGTTACCTCCCAGTCCCATAGCTCCCTTGTTGGCTGACAATGCAATTATGAATCATGCATTGCTGAACTACTGCAAGTTAATGGTTATGGGTGGCTACTGCATGAAGGAGTGGGATTTATGTAACACCAAGGATTTTGCTGCTGGCATTCCATGGTCAATAGTGGCTCTGGAGAATAACGAAATCAGCTTACTTCGTGCTTTAGAGTCAGGTTGTGCATTCCCTGATTTCTACTATAGTGCCAAGCGATTCATCCAGCGTGTATCCATGGTACAATCTAGGCGCTATGGTGGCATTCAGGGTTGCGAGAACTTACAGCGTCTTATGGATCTCACTTGGGGTGCCACTGAGTGTTGTTATGTATGCTCGGGCTATGGTGACTGCAAGAACTGTGACCACTGTGGTGATGTGCTGCACGATGACAATGCTTGTGGTGACTTCCACGTGGATCAATCTGGCATGAATCTATGTAACATGTGTCAGAACAGCAGCCACCGTCTAGATTGGCTACTGGCCAGTGATATTGTTCGGGAACGATTAGCCATGCGTTTATGGCAGTTGCGCATGGATCGTGATTATGGTCACTCTCGTGAGATATTGCGTAACATAGTTCAGCGGAAGTCGGTTATAACTCCAGCAATTCGACATGCTGCCTTGGTTGAAGACACATCACCTGAGCGATTTGCCAATGCTTTAACTCAGTTTACTGTTAATCCGGAACACGTCTTCTGTACTAAGCGTGAAGTCGAGCGTTATTCTAAGAGTCACGTTGGTTTCATTGATGGCCAATCACGTTACCACGTGATGTGTCAGAACGCCATTGGCAATTACGAGTGCTTCTGGTGAGTCACGATTTGATGAACTGTTTGCAACATTGTTATAACTTGTGATTCCATCTATGTTTATATGATATAATGTAGCACACTATTGATGTTTGTAGCGATAACGTGCCTCTTTGCTGCTATACGAGGTATAGCAAATATTACTCTCCCTTGGCTAGACACCACCTAGTTAAAGTGTGTAGTGATACAGTTTCTATATAGTCTTTCTATGGTACACAATACATCTATCCATAGAATGTGTATATCGCAGTATCTATAGTTCATATTTCTATGATGTGATTGGTACATATATTATGCTCCAGTCATGGACCGCGTTCACCGGTCACCGCGGTGGTCCACTCTGGGCATGCGATCTGGATTCCTGTACAATGTAGTACCTTGTACGGTCCCCAATAGTGTATGTGTGACTCAGTCAGGCCGATTATCAGATATCAACACCGGTTCAGGTCGTGTAGCAGGCTCTACCTTGAAGAGTACTACCAGTGACTCTGATAAAGTGTCTCGCACTGCTTTATCCGTTTATTTCGTTAGTGAAGACTGTACCGAGTGGCACACAACAGTGTTATATGCACCTTATTTTTACATTTCAGTTCTGGATTCTTCTGTAGTTGACCAGTTAATTGACTTCTTGAATCAGAAGTTCGCCAGTAAGGGTGTTGGTCCTACTCTTTTGGAACACTGCACTCGTGTGGATCTGAGTCTACCGAACCATATAGAACGCTTGGACCCACTAACCGGGAAACCCATACATGCCACACGTCACCTGATCAAGGCTAGCTTCAATACTATTGACCAGCTTGAACGTGCTCGATCCGTGCTACAGAACCTTCGTCGCACCAAGGACAAACATAATGAAGACAATGTATTGGAGTCTTACAACACATCGTTACCGCAGGGTTTAACTAGCTTAAATACTCAGTACGTCAATGATGACATCGACACTGTACATCGTGCTGACCATGGCAATTCACCTCGAGGTACTGAGACACAATATCCCGAGGATGCAGTCGACAGAAGTCAACAGATTGTACAGCACCTCGGTGATATTTACGAGCACGATGTGAAATATATAACTCGTGTTTGCATTGACTTGGGTATCCGTTGTGGTACTTGGTATGACGTCGAAAGGACCCATCACGGCGTTGACTTCAAGGCACTCGATAAGAGTACGATGCCGCCTTTGAATGTATTTGCTTGGGATATTGAATGTTACAAGGCACCGTTGAAATTCCCTGACATGGAGACTGACGAGATTATACTTATCTCCGCTATGTTCAACGGTCAGGGCTACTTAATAGTGAACAGGTCTGTAGTGGCTCGTGATATATCTGAATTTCGCTACCATCCTTGTGATGAAATGTCTGGTGCAGGTGCATTCCGTGTTTACAATGAACCCGGCGAGAAGGAATTGCTGCAGAGATTCTTTAAACTTGTGGTTTCACTCGCACCTCATATTATAGTGACATACAATGGCGACGTCTTCGACTTCCCGTATGTACGACGCCGTGCTGAGATAAATGGTCTTTCAATGGACAAGTCCCTTGGTATGTACATGACGGGCTCGGATATAATCACTGGCAATGCTATGATTAACATGGATTGTTATCGCTGGGTTGAGCGTGATTCATATTTACCTTTTGGTTCCAGGACACTGAAGCAGGTCTGCAAGATAAAGTTAAAGTACAATCCCACGGAATTGGATCCTGAGGAGATGGTACCTTGTGCTCGCAACGACCCACAGACATTGGCTGTATACAGTGTCTCTGACGCTGTGGCGACATATTACCTCTACATGAAATACATCCACAGCTTTATATTTGCGTTATGCTATATTGTACCATTACAGCCCAATGACGTTTTACGTCAGGGTAGTGGTACCCTCTGTGAAAGCTTACTAATGGCCGAGGCCTATTCCAACCAGGTACTATTCCCTAATAAACACAAGCAATCTGGCATTCGTTATTTTAAGGATCCAGTGACTTCCAAGCACCACTTGATATATGACAATTCCTACATTGGCGCTCGTGTTGCCAGTTTACGTTGTGGTTTATTTCGTGACGACCTTAAGGAACGCTTTGAGCTGAAGTCATCAGCATACCAAGAACTCATTGATGATTTAGACCAGTGCCTGAATGCCTGGGCAGATGGAAATGGTGTTGATAAAGGAACTGGCGAGCCACCGGACACGACCAGCGCAGACTTTACATCGTTAGCACCCGAATGGCTACGTCGACGTTTCAGTAATTTCGAAAACTTCGACGAAGTATACACCACTATACGCGAGCGACTCGTTAAACTACGTGATCAACCAGTTATTAACACATTCCCAAGGATATATCACCTTGACGTCGGTGCCATGTATCCCAATATCATTATATCACAACGTCTCCAACCTACTGCGGTGGTCACTGAGGAATTCTGCCAGAAGTGCTCCTACTACAGTGAATCCAATGTCTGCCAAAAGCGGATGCAGTGGAAGCAAAAGTTGGAAATATCACCTGTTGACCGTAATCACATTTTACCACTAATGAAAGATCTTGAATCCAGGACTTACAGGGGCACTGTCCAGTACAGCACTCGCGATCAGACCAACAGAGACTCTGACGCATCCAGTGACGAGTCAGACTCCTTGGAGCCGGAGTACCCCCGTGTTAAAATGAGGACATGGAAGCAGCTAACTGAGCGCGAACAGGCCTCTGAGTTACAGAAGGTAATTAAATCATACTCCCAGAAGGTATTCAACAAGATGAAAGTCACCCGTGAGCTTGACGTGGAAAGCATTGTATGTCAGCGTGAGAATCCATTTTACCTTTTTACCGTGCAGAAATTCCGCGACAAGCGTTATGTTTATAAAAGACTAAAGAAGGAAGCTGAGAACGGTCTTAAGGAGCTGCTAAAAAATCCCGTTGGTCATAGCGTCGAGATTAAGGAAATGCGCGATCGTATTTTAGTCAGTGACTCATTACAACTCGCGCACAAATGCATCCTCAATAGTTTCTATGGCTACGTCAAGCGTGGTGGTTCCCGTTGGTACAGCATGGAGATGGGAGCGATTGTAACTTACGCCGGTGCTGAGATCATCGATGCCGCTCACAAGTTAATCCGAGATGTGGGCATACCAATTGAGCTTGACACTGATGGTATTTGGTGTATGTTACCTGATATATTCCCTGCTGTGGTTGACCTCAAGTGCAAGGGCTCCAATAAAACCTTGGAGCTAGAGTACATGACTACGGTCCTGAACAGGCTAATCGAACGCCAGTGGACCAATGACCAGTACCTCGAGATGGAGGATATAGGGAAATACCGTAGGGTCCGACGTAATGAAATATTATTTGAACTTGATGGCCCATGGCATGCAATGTTCTTACCAGCATCAGAGAAATCAGAGGACTTACTCAAGAAGCGATATGTCGTATTTAACCACAACAAGCAGATAGTGGAGCTCAAGGGCTTTGAGATAAAGCGTCGTGGTGAGATGCGTATGATCCAGTTACTACAGGAAGAGATATTCCCTAAATATCTCTTGGGTGTTACTAAGGAGGATGCCTACAGGCATGCTGCCAGCATAGGTCTTGGCTATCGCACTTCACTTGATATGCATGCCACCAACATGGACGACGATGATATGTTCGATCTATTGGTTGCCAGGAAAACTGTCAAGCAACCTGTATCTAAGCAGCCCAATTCCAAATGCTTCGGCATCACTACTGCCAAGAGGTTAGCTGAGTTATTCAAGGACGATTCCTATATAAATGACGGCAATTTATGTATGTCATTTTTACTCGTTTCACATCCATCTGAGGCCCCTCGTACAGCTCGGGCCATTCCCATACAATCTTTCATGGTAGAACCTGGTTTACGCGCCCAGTGTCTTGCCCGCTGGCTGAAAATCCAACTAAGCACAGCGTTGAACTCCGGTGTTCGCGATATACTGGATTGGGACTATTACCGTGAGAAGCTGGACACCCAGATGTTGAAACTAGTCTGCATTCCCGCTGTTCTCCAGGGTCTGGACAACCCATTGCCCATGATCCAGTTGCCTCCTTGGCTAAAGAAGCGCAAGGAGGCAACCGACACTCGCCAGAAAGATATTACATCATTTTTCACTGTCGGCATAAAGCCTAAAAAGGAACCACTAAAGCTGCCCGGTGGTACTCTAGATAAATCAAAGGTAAACCCTATGGTTACCTGTGACTCCAGCATCGCAAATACACAGCCCACAACCCCGAAATCCTGGATCCAGGAACTAAAGAAGCAGTGGATAATACTGGCCAAGGACTTCCAGAGGCATCGCAAGAAACTCCAGAAGGACGTGGACAACCGTATATATGTAGACATCAAGAGGGGCATGCTAGAATCAGGTTTGAAGGGCACCGTCTCTGGCGGTGAACACGTCGACATATCGGTGCTCTATATGCTAATGACTGAGCGTTGGCACCTCTATAGCTGCGAACTTGATGTCCATAACCCCGGCATCATGAACTGCGTGATATCGGTGCACAACAAACCTATATTTGCCAATTTCCGCGTTGAGTTGTGGCGGGTTATATATATTAACTGCCTAAAGGAATGGGAGGCGCAATCCAATGAGAACATTACAGTTCGTCCAGTTACTGAACGCTATATCCTACCTCGTGGAGCTACACAGAAAAGCATGTTTGAGCTAGAGATGCGTGAATCCTACTTTCTATCGCATGTAAGGAACACTTTGGGGTCCATATTCCACAAGACGTTATTAGGGGTATATGAGTCACAGGTACCTATAGAATTTGACTTTGCCACTAGGCTGGGTAATGTCATCCACGTACAGTGCACTGAGGCTGCAGCGGCTATCAGCGGCACTGGAATGTTTAAATCCAGGGCGCTGCAGGGTGTGACATCTATCCAAACTGTTGAAATGCGATACCTCGATGACGTCGAGATAGTATTTCTCCATATATTCCACGGTATGAACCCGGAGGGTACACGTCGTAATCGTGTATTTGCTGCTGTGTACCACAAGGGCAGCAAATACACAAATCACATATTTGTTGGTGGCAGCACGTCCAATTTCCCTAGGGCGGACGCTGACTTTGACCTAGGACTTAAATCCGCCACTGAGAAGCAGGGTGCTAGATACGACAGGCACGAGAGCATTAAACACGAGCATTATCGCAATCCAGATAGATTTCCAGATTGCTTTGGTCAGGGGTACGAACGTCATTTTGAATTCAGCTCCACGGCTCATGTCGGATGTCGTAATGCTTTACGTTCACTGGATACCTACATGAGGTCACTCTACCCCCAGTCATCGCAGCGTAAGTATATAGTCTTTGCCTACTCAACACTTGAGAAACGCGATATTGGTGAATGGGCCCTGGGTCAGAGGATACCTGTTCATTGGGACAATGACCTCAGCGGCAACCTTCACTTATTGCCAACCAATGGCTACATTAGGTAGGTCAGGTACAGTCAAGATCATTGATTTACAGCGCCTCGATAAATGCTTCTCTGAATCTGCTCTATCAACATCGTATGGAACTGGAATATAAAATGTCACTCTCCAGGATAGCTTCATTACCACTGGGTAATATCATCTCTATGACAACTGTAGATTGCAATAAATATCTCATGGATGTGATGTACGCCCGGGCCCTAAGATCATCATCAGCAGTAGGTTTTAGTAGATATAATAACAATATATATAGCTTCTTTGGGGCACTGGTGAAGCTGGCTGTGACCTTGGTATACAGCATGGCAACGATTTACTCGCTATGGAATACGACATCACATCCCAGGAATGCAGCTTTACCATGTCCTCTAATGGCATATACCGTGGCTATGGAGCTAAAATCGGATTTAACCACTCCATGATGTATAACGCTATCATGTTTGAATCCAGGGTCTCTGACGTCTCCTTGGTTGCTGGATGTGATCTTAAGAAAGCTGGCATCGACGCACGTCCTGAGGAACTGCAGCATGAATTCCGTATGGCTCATGCATCTGAGTTCCACCCACTGGCATTCTGTGTCCTCGGATCAATGTTAGACAACTTAATCAAGCTCTCCAATGGCCTCTATGAACAGGTTGAATACGGCACTTTCCAGCGTTTAATCAATTTGTGTGCTTTTATAAGGCCTTGGTTAAGTGACCCGCGCAGTGTACTATATGACCCCGGTTTATATTCAAGGGTAGGTTGTAACCAGTAAATCTATATATTTCAGGCACTGAGATGTACTCAGCAGTACATCAGTTCATTTCTGAACTACATTGAATCTCGGCACCACCTACGTACTGTGTATGTAACACAGACCTATGTAGTAGTTGATGCCGATGTGCTGTCGGTTACCAAGGGTCGTCATAAAGTCCACGTTGCCTTGGAAGCCATGGGCAAGAGTGATTCGCGCTTCAGGAATATCCCATTTTATGTAGGTATTATTGCGTAGTGTAATATCCTGTAGATCGATGAGGAGTACGTCGCTCAGATACAGCTATCCACTGATTGCTACATTCGGTACAAGAATTACGTTGACGCAACCTACGAGAACTGCACTGAGAGTCTACGTGCACTTGAGTACCTACCCGGTGCTGTTGAGATGTTTATGCGATAGTGGGTTATATGTGTACGTAATACATGCTACAGCTTCTTCAAGACGGTGGCCTTGGACCCGTTATGGAAAACGTTATCTGAATTCTATGACTACGACATGGATGATGACAACTCCGGCACTATAACCTCTGAGCCCGTGGAACTACTGGATCGTGACAACTCGGAACTAAAGAAGCAATTAGAGTGCCACGTGGTCAGGGACTGGCTGCAACCGGGCTCCTTCTTCTCCAAGATGTACGAGCTCCTCGAGGATGACGATAGCTTCTTGACTACATTCGACAGCCAGGGTACCTTCGGTCGTCTGGAGTTCCCTAAGTTACCTGGTAGTACTATAGCAAATTCCAGTACATGGCGCCTGGAAACTGTTAAAATGGTATCCCACGTCCTGCGCATAGACCGGGCAGTAGATTGGAATGACTTGTCCAAGGTAACTGCTTTCGACGAAAAGCGCTTCTTGATGTTCACCCTTGCGGGTGATAGTGAATATTCAGTTGGCGAGTGGTACCCGCCAATACAGCGCTTAGAGCTTTCTTCGGTATGCTGCCGTCATTGTTCCATGGTTTTCAACTTGGAAGTGGTATCCACATTTATATCCGATGAGCTTGAATCTGGTGAAGTCGATCATTACTGGTAGGTCTCTCTATGTACAATATACACTACATAGGCGATGTGAGCTATGCTCATCACGTTTGGATAACCGTGACGTCGAGGTGTCTCTAATCCGGTTTTTGGAAAATCTATTCTGTGCGTATCAGTCCCAGGATCTCGTTTGTCGTGACTGCAAGTCGATTAAGCAGCTGCACTTATCTCGGATGTGTACCTGTGGAGGCCAGTTTGTGCCGCGGCTCATTGATCAACGGTGGCATGACAGTTTCAGCGTAATGTCACAGCTGGCTAAAGCCGCCGATATGTTGCATCTCCAGGAGGTACTTCTAGCGTATAACGACATGTGGTAATGCTGCCACGCATAACTCATTTAATGAAGTTAGATATTAGGAATACAGTTCCTTTAAATGGCGATATGAATGCGATATATAATGGAGTCACAGTTCTGTGCTACCGTGCCCCTCCATCAGCGCTTGGTAGTCCATTGGAAACTGAATAGTGTTATGCAACAGTCACATAACCTACCATGGCGTGAATGGGCTCCATAGCAGCAGCTACAATTTCCCTGAACATAGTGAAGATGACGGTATGGGACAATATTCTCCAATGAGTACAAATATCACCCATGTGCCACCTACCTTATCTTTGCTTTATGCAGTGACAGCAGTCGCTGCTCGGCATCAACAAAGTCTTCGTTGGAAGCACGGCGTTCAGCGTCTTCCATCATCATTATGCCATCTAGAGGGAATGATTCAACGCAATTAATCATTACCTAACGACCGAAGTGTTTCGTCTACATCTTGCTCAGGTGGCTACAAGGGGATTACTCTTGTACCTGAAAAAACTTACATGTATCTTTATAGCGAAATCCGCAGTGTCCTGGATACCACTCATAACGGAGTTCCGCATGCTCTGTGCAGTTGTTATAAAAGCAAAATGGTAATCACAGCGCCATGGAACTAACGAAGTGTACAATAAAGTCACTAATCTAGAATGTGTACACATACCGGGCCAAAAGGTGTTAGCTTGTTCTTGGTGGCAAGTCCGTGAGCTGAGCCAACACAAACTGCCGTGGACAGTATTATAGCATTACATAGCTGCATTAAATCCATGTTATAATATAATGTGTAAAGTAATTATTAAGTTTTACGTCCCCATACCCTGTGTGTAACGACATCAAGGTAAATTACCCTGGAGTTAGATATGGATTCACTATAAACCCAGTGTCTACGGATATGCGGATATATGCATTGGCCGTAGGCATCGCCTATGTGTGCTGTTCTACCGTTAACTGTGTGAATAACGACCCGGAGCCCGAGACTCCAGCTGAGGCTATCACATCGTAGGTCAAGAGTGTAACCATATAATTGCCACCTAGCGATGTAAAGGAACTGTCTGAGCAAGTTGATGAAGTAATTGAATCCAATGAAGAAGATGAAAGTTCAGATGATAAGGACAGGGAAACCCCTGTAGAAGAGGTATGTATCCATGAGTAATGTACACATTTTACAGAAACCACGCAAGTTTGAACGATTATACAAAAATGCACTGAATGAGGTTGGTTCTCAGTAGTAGTTCTAACTCTTCCAGGCCATGGAAGAGGGGAAGGAGGAGTACAAGAAGTTTGAACGCAGTGCCATAGAGGATTTAGGTACGTGACTTTCAGTGAACATAACATTCCCTAGACATTGTTGAGATAGCATCAGAGCATTTGAAACGTTACTGGTACACCGGTCAGTGTAGAAGAAACTATAATAGGCCATGTCCTAATGGGTGGTTACTTGACAACGAAGCTTCTATTTGCGTTGCACCCGTGGATTACCAAGGTCCTTGTGAGAAGAGGAAGGATTTCAGCTATATGGATGAGCCTGCAAGGATCCAATACGCCATCAGATGCCACGTCAGCTGGCCGTGTGTCAATGACCCTCCCATAGATGAGAGTGCTACATGTCCTTTGGAGTGGACCAAGTTAACTGGGACCGTTTGCATCGCACCTGCCAGTTACGACGGTATATGCCCGCCTATCGCATCTTTCCATGGTTACAGTATCAAGGAAAAAATGGAATATGAACGTCTATGCAACCTGAAGTGGCCTAGACGCATATCACAGAGTGACCTTTTGGTAAAGTCCAAAAGGCCACATATGGGTGCTACTCAGCATCCAAGCTCTATGAGCGGTGCCATTGACGAAACTGGTACCATGGTACCTCTATAATTAAATATTGTTGCGATATGTCTTAAGGACTCCACATGGTTACACTTCAGTTTCCTCGGGGGTCTCTTGAGTCTCAAACTCCGCAGGCAGCTCGTAATTCTCTATGAAGTTCAAGTCAGCCTCCGTCATCTGTGCGTTGTCCAGCAATAACTGCCGCAGCTTGCGCTGGCGCCTTACACTCATTGATTCCCCTAATATGTGTCATATAAACCTGAACCACATACCCGGCAGCATGGTGAATATGGAGTACCCAGTGACTAGCAATATAAGTATATTAGTAATGAAGCTCCCGGGATCATCCTTGTAGCTTACAAACCACTTCCCCCTTTTATAGGGTCCCACTTTAAGGTTAACCCTGGGCTGGGCTCCTATAACTCGACTTTTCCATTCAATGAACTCCTTGTCTTGCTCGATTGACCCCGAGTCTTGTTTACCAGATTGCGTTGAAAAACGCCTGGAAGGCAACCATATTCCAGTGATGTGTCCATAACATGGGTTACAAGATCCATTTAGAGAGAGCTTTGTCCTGGAATCGTTCATTCCATGGTAGATGTGACTATTGTCACGCGCAATATGGAGTGATGGATTCAGAGATTCAAGATTGCGTAGATCCACTGTCTTTGGTTCAGATGGTGTACTACGTGATTCAGGATTACTGAATCTATATACATGTCTTGTTACTACTGGGCTTTGGTAGTAGGAATTTATTAACGATGAAACAGTATGTCCTCGGACTCTAGACATACCGCTTATTAGCGGTGACACTAAACGCATTTTATATGAAATATATGTAGTACATACAGAAAGTATCTGGACTACACATGATTAATACCTGGTGGTCATCCCCCATCTATGTGTTATCCCTTGTATAACCCGGAACGAGTACACACTGGGCATATAATTCTGAAATAGGACTTGTTGGTATAATGGAGGACCAGGTGGAAACCAATATCGAACCCGTTGATCTTGGAGAGTCTAACAGGGAGCACTCCCCAAACGTTAAGCTACTGTTCGATAATTGCAAAGATGGGATACACATGATAAAGGATTACGCGTTGTTAGGGACACTTGGAGTGGGTTCCTTTGGCAAGGTTAAACGTAGGTTAAGGTGTGTATGTTTCATAAATATTAGTTGCCATCCACTGTGAAACCGGCCAGAAGGTAGCAATCAAGATCATCCACAAGGACCATAACATGTCAACGGCGTGTTTAAGTCGATTAGGACGAGAAATTCGTGCAATGTCGAATTTGCGGCACCCAAATGTAATTTATGTCTACGAAGTTATTGATACGCCTTCGACGCTGTTCATTGTTATGGAATATGTCGATGGTAGGTTTGCTTGAATGGAACCTAGATAGTTCAGGACGTGAGCTTTTCGACTACATATCGCAACATGTGAGGATGACGGAGACCCAAGTAATCCATTTGATGCGGCAGCTACTGGCAGCAGTAGACTTCTGCCACAGCAAGATGGTAAGCACAGTGTAAAGTAATATATACCCTAAAGGTATGCCACCGTGATATTAAGCCAGAGAATATCATATTGGATAAAGATATGAATTTAAAATTAGGTGATTTTGGACTGTCGAATTTCCTGAGGTATGTTGCAATGTTGTTGTACCCATTTCGCAGGGAGGGTGAATGCCTACGTACACCATGCGGGTCCCCAAACTATGCGTCGCCAGAGGTTATTTGCGGTAAAAGCTATTCCGGTCCGGAAATTGACATTTGGTCCTGCGGAATTGTTTTGTACGTCCTCTTGTGTGAATGCCTCCCGTTTGATAACGACGAAATGTCTGTTTTGTTCCTAACCATCAAGCAAGGGAAGTTCCACTTACCAAGCCATTTATCCAAAGATGCAAGGTGGCTCTTGCAGCGCATGTTAGATGTAAATCCAGCCTCCAGGATTACCATGCGCGAGTTGCTGTAAGTTTGTTACACTGTGTTTCACTGCCATCAGGTCACACCCTTGGTTCATTGGGTGTAACTACGATCATGTCAGCCTAAACACTGAAGCGTATATCAATGGCTTCAGCGATCCACAACTTGTTTTCCCAGGTGTTCTGGGTACTTCCCGAGGTGGCTTTGGAGTAGTACCAATGGAGAAACCGCATGACAAGGATACGGATACAGCTAAATTGGTGTCGTTGCGGTGCAACTCATTCATACCAAGGTGGTCTATTGGGATCCCCGGGTTCACTTCCGAACTGCAATGTATAAAATTGGTAGGTGACGTGTTTATGCATCCATATTCTATAGGTAACCACCACGTTGCAGGATATGGGCTACAAGTGGCTCTTTGTACCCTGCTTTAGGATATACTGCAGAAGGGATATTGAGCCCTCAAAAGGAATCCCACCCACATACTTAATGCAGATTTATAAAATGAAGTACAGATTCCATATACTCGACATACACATAGGCTCCGGAGCCCTGATGCCGGCATTTGACGAGGGCATCCGCATTAGAGAAGCGATTAAGCATAACTTACAATTGGCAACACTGTGATCACGTAGCATTGCCTTGTAGGCATAATGTAATCACACTTAATAGGGCACATAATCACCGAAAACAGGAGACCTTATTCAGTAATATAAAAGACGATTTAACATTTAGTTACTGCGATGGCGCTGGTTACTAGTACTAGAATGCTCCCGGGGACGCTTCTTTCGATCTGTTATCTTGATGTTCAAGTCAACCTTAGGGGGATTAGAGAAACCAAATGATTTGGCTACTCTGATTAGATCCAGCGAGTGGACGTTGAAAATGTCCTTCAGGCTGTGTGACAGGTAGGCCTGAAGATATGATCTATAGGCCTCCCTGGAAGCACGGTTGAGGTAAAAGTTCTTCTCCACGAGCTTCTCTAGCTGCACCTGGACTTTAGCGATTTTGTTGAGCTCGAATTCATACTTGCTGAGTGGTACCTTCAGCTCCTTAAGGTAGTGCAGGAACCCAAGTTCCTCCGGCATAAGGAACATTATAGCACGCCCTTCTCCATCAGCACCCCTGGCAGTCCTTCCAACACGGTGAATGTAATCACGCGGGTCAGATGGTGGATCATATTGTACAATCCAGTCAACCTGTAGGATATATGAACCATTGATATTACCCACCTTTGGAATGTCCCAACCCCTAGCTGCTACGTCGGTACACAGTAGTATACCAGTCTACAGAATGATTTATCAGGACTACAACAACCCACCTTGGCATTGCAAAATGAGTAGTATGCACTAGAGCGCTTGTTTTGCTGCTTCTTGCCGTAGATCGACTTAACTGCAATGTCAATATAATTCAATAGTGCATCGTGGAATTTAACCGAGTTGCCACTACTGAAGAAGACCATAATCTTTTTATCCAGGTGGCGCTTAAGGAATGAAAAGAGTAACATAAAGCGATTCTCCGCCTCGCATACGACATATCCCTGCTCAAGGGTAGCAACCGTAGCTACATCCTTGGAACATGCCTGTAGTCATTAGAGCAACATACTGTACACATACCTGGACAAATACGGGATTGGTCATGGATAACCGCACCATGTCCTCCACCTTTGATGTGTGAGTAGCGGAAAATAGACATGTCTGACGTTTTTTGGGTAACAACTTGATAATCTGGTTCATTTCCTCCTCGAAACCTATCTCTAGAATGCGATCTGCTTCATCTATAATCAGGACCAATAGATTTTTATATAGGAATCCCTTCGTATTCTGCATATGGTCCAGTAAACGACCTGGTGTAGCGATTAGGATATTGATGCCGCGACTGAGTCGCTCAGCCTCACCCCTGCGATTAGTACCACCCATGACCAAGCCTATGGTCTGAGGTAAATATTTTAGCACATCCTTAGCAACGGCAAAAGTTTGCTCACTCAGTTCACGAGTGGGTGATATGATTAAACCGCCAGTACCATTCCTCGGCATGAACTTGACTTGGAACAGTACCTCCGCGAGTGGTACTAAAAATGCCAGGGTCTTACCGGAACCTGTAGCGAAGTGTATTAACCATTTGCTAGACACGTTGTTCTACACAATATACTAATTACATACCTGTATGAGCCTTCCCTAAAACATCCTTGCCTTGTAGCAGATGTGGAATGCATTTGGCCTGTATCTCAGTAGTACGCTCAAAGTTAAGCTCAGTCAAACCATTTATCAAGGGTTCTGATAAATCTAAGTCCTTGAAATATATATCAGTGAAATAGTCACGCTTTTTAGGAGTTAAATGTGTAGAATTGGTGGTATCTGGACTGGAAGTAGCCTTGCTTTCGGGCTCTTCCTCAACAACCTCCGTATCCTTGTCCACCTTAGCCATGGTATGGAACTTGAATTTTATAAGCACCTAATGACTCAATTCAGTGCCCTTCAACACTAGACACCTTACTATCCCACTGTGTAAACGATAAATTGGCACCTTCTGTACGTCAAAAACCACGGTGATATATATCAATCCGATGTGTAGCTATTACATCCACGACGTTGGTTACGACAACAAAAAGTACGTAAAAAATCTTTGGATCCGTTATAACAACGTCTGTAACCTGGATGTCGACACATTAAGTGTTGTTGGTTGTTGCGCGACGGTAGAAGTGGTCTAAGGTCAATACGATGGGGGACCATTTGGAGTGTAATTACAACTATCTCTACTTCACAACGGCTATTATACTACTCTCATCACTTAAACTGTTGTACTACATAGACAATAAAGAAGATGTGCTCATGGCGTCGCTATGATGAGCGCGCTTCACGTAGGAGTTACCATGAAGACAGCTATGACAGTGGATATCCTCGTGAATCAAGCAGGGATTATGGATCGCAGTATCGATATAATGATGATAACACCAGAAATCGATCTGGTGATCAAGATCGCTTTGCAGATTATCAACTACCGCGTGATTCCCCTTTAGATAGACCACATTACAATAATAAACGTCGAGCTCAGTATGATAGACCTGACCACGATAGTCGTGGGTACCACTCTGCAGGGGATTGGCGTAGGGAATCAACTGGTCGCGGACCAAGGGAATACAACCGTCGAAGAGAGGAGTACACCTACCGTGATTATGACAGAAGCAGATCGAGGGAGCCCGATGAATATTCGGGGAACCATACTGAGTATCAGCATAATAAAACTAGGACTGGAGGTGATACAAGTTATGTAACTACAGAACTGAAGTCTGTCCAAAGGGAAGATACTGAGCATAAAAGAGCTGAACTAAAGTCTCAAGATCATTCCAGTGAAGCTGCAAACGCTCACAAATCAAGAGGTATCTTGCCATATCTCATTCCACTAAAATGTCACAGACTCTCGAGTTAAGAATGAAGAACCCGTTGAGTTTGATTACAAGAATAAAGAAGCTGTTGAGCATCTAAATAGACTAATGGA
The DNA here is from genome assembly GCF_000165395.2 of Babesia bovis T2Bo. Lineage (NCBI taxonomy): Eukaryota > Apicomplexa > Aconoidasida > Piroplasmida > Babesiidae > Babesia > Babesia bovis. The sequence goes on from NC_010575.1 coordinate 1,975,818, forward strand.
ATACGAGCGGGAAAATGTTAATACCCGTGAGACACGAAACCAGAGTGCTGAGAGTCCTGTAGAAGAACCTATAAAGAAAACAGAATGGTATATGCAACCACGATACCAGAAACAGAAACCATGGAAAATGGATGAAACTAATTCATACCAAAGAAAAGATAGATATCGCCATTCAAGTGATAACGAGGTCGAAGAGCGAGAAAATAGTGCTACGGTATTAGTGCGTAACCTGGCCACGACTGTATCGGTTGACGACGTAGACAATGTCGTTTCAGGGCTGTGTATAGAGCGTGGCACTTCCGCGCCGAATAATGTCACACTGCGCACTACGGAGGGCCATTATGGGCCCGTTGGAGAATCGAGTATACTGAAATCTATCGGTATAGGGCCTGCCGTAGAGCGTTATGCCGTGGTGACCTTCCCATCACCTGAAAACGCAGCGCGGTTTATGGAATGCGTATCAAGTAGGAAGTTAACAATAAACAACGAGGAGTACTACGTGGAATATGATACCCTCGAAGTTAATTCCGATGTTAAGACCATAGAGTCCAGTTTGACCTATGAGGATTACCAGGAATATGATGCTATATTAAAGCGAAGGCAGTCGGCCCATGATTGGATATGCCCAGTATGCAGATTTATTAATTATGCAAGGCGATCGCAGTGCTTCACATGTGAGTCGGAGCGACCACCCGACGAGGTTTTGCAGAAGCAGAAGCTGCTAGTGGATATATCGTCAACTGACAAGACATTGCCTATCCATACCAACGTCTCGGATGTATCCTCCTGGGTAGTACTTAAGGGCATACCACTGGATGCCGATCCTGCTGCGCTACTGCTTCAGGTTTGCACTGCGGTACCACAGGGGCGCAGCACATTTACAACGGTGTACCTATATTATAGACACACAACACAAATCTGTGCGCGGGTTTATGTTCTTCCACTTTGACTCCGTATCACCAGTGACTGCCTTCCAGGAGTCCCTAGGAAATGCCTGCTGCTCGATACTGCCTTTCCAGGGATCTTACCTGCGACTAGAGCCTGTGAAATCACTTGAAAAGCAGATAGCGGATAATCTAATGAAGAATTTGAAAACTAATACCCTTCGGGTTATCTATGAGTACGACAGTGAGACTTATGCAGTTAACCTAGTAACTGAGTTCACTGCACCAAATAAAACGGGTAACAAAGAAACTAAAACATGCAAGATAAGAACTAGTAATGTCAGTGCCCTGGAGCAGATATGTCAATCGTCAAGCATGCCCCCTGGAGCCAGGAAGTACCTGGACTCGTGGCAAGAGAAGGTTATACTATCCCCAGGAGGAAAGCCTGATGCCTCTAGGATGTATTTTGATGAGGTGTCAGGATACCTGTACGATGGAGTCCTTGGGATATACTTCGACGCCAATACGAATAACTACATATCAGTACGTAGCGAACGCTACCATTGGGACGATACGCTGCAGGCACTGGTGTTGTCGGATAAAGGAATATTAAAACCAGAACCAGATAGTACACAGCAAGGATCTCAGCTCCAGGGGTTGCTGGCAGCGGCGCTCAAAGCAGCGCAGATGACCAATAAGAAAGTTGGAGATACTGCCGATGGTAAGGAGGCTACCAAATCAGTTATGGAACCAAGTGTAGTTACCACTAATGCGCCACCGAAACCGCGCATTGACATTGCGCAAACATTTGACCTCGGTAATCAATCTGATGATGAATGTGACATGGAGCTAGAAGACAACGATAAAGTGGATGACAAAATGGCACAGCCAGTACTTACTCCAACAAAGATCGATGTGCGAAGTGTTATAGTGTGCCTACAGTGTCTCAGGGTATTCAACGACCAGACTCGACTCGAGTTGCATGAACGCAGGTCGCGTTACCACCAGGTGTTAATGGACACCTAGTATCACACATATATTGTATCGTATAATCCTGGTATGTATATAAAGTGTGATTCTATATGATGTGTATAATGTAATACCCTGTCCCATGGATAGCTTCAATGCCAGAGGCGTTGCGACGCCAGCGTCTAAAGATGCAGTGTCTAATGTCGAAAATGCACTTGTAATAGTGATTGATCTTACACCAACTGCATGGTCAGGGTCACCTAATAAAGGTGAAGTTAAATTGCAGTTGCCATCGCTATTCAACCTACTGCATAGATTTATTAAAACCTATGCCTTTATGTCATCCAGCAATAGGTGCTGTATTATCGGAACACATGCATCAGGGACGTAAGTGAGGATGTAGTATTACTCATGTTTACAGTCGCATTTTGTATGAGGGTATACCTAACGTCGACTGGCTGCCATCATGCTTTGTGCGTCGAGATTCAGCAGAAAGCAAGTCAGATGCATGTACCCTGGGTGTATGGAATGCTATGTTAGATTTCATAGGCACATGGTCATCAAAAGGTGACCCACAACTGACAACAGCCTTGTCAATGGGTCTGCTGTGTAGGTTGTTCATTGGTACACTATAATACATAGATCTCAACCGACTCCAACAGACTTCTAGTGGCCTGGGACGCCGGATTATCTTTATCGATACTTCCGAAACCAATGCCTACCAATCGCAGTACATCGCTTTGATGAATGTTGCCTTTACCGCTCTAAAGTCGGTAGGTTACACTAGACCACAATGAATATGCACAGGGCATTACCATTAACACTTGCGCCCTTAAACGATCGACGGTAAGTTGTGCAATATTGCATTAGAAGTGCTACAGAGGATTCTCGAGCAGTTGTGTGACGTCACAAACGCCAAGTATATCAACCTGTCAAAGGTTCTGGAAAAGGAAGATAGTAACCTGAACCACGAGCAGTGCATCCTACAACTACTGATGGTAAGCGTGGAAGTATATATACCTAATTACACTATAAATTTTTAAACATTGAAACAGTTTTGGTTCCTGCCTTCAGTGGATATATCAGAACAGCTGTCAACACAACTGCCGTTCGATTTCAGCAATAGAGCAGTATGTTACTGCCATTACAGAACAGTGGACATTGCATTCCTATGCCCATGCTGCTTTGCCGGTTAGTTCGATGCAAAACCTACCAGATACACCGCAGTGCATTGCTCCGAAAAAGACGATAAAGGAAGGTATCGAGTATTCTGCCTGGTGTGCAAGTAGGTCTATTCCAGCGCGTATAGATATAACGCAGCTCACGGCTGTCAAGGCCATTAGTCAAGAATAAGTCGGCAACAGACGCCGACCTCTCGACATATTGACATCGATTAAATCTATACATCACCAGTAAAAGGCAATACCAAACGCTTGCCGTACCACTTAGACTTAGCAAAGTAGTAGAAGAAATCAGCGTACAACATAGTTTGTACAATACCAGCAACCCAGCAAATGCCACAAATGTATGGAGGTGTCTCAGCCAAATAGCGATATACCCAATTCAAAAGATATAGAGCACGATATAAACCCATAGTAGCCACATAGTGGGAAGTGATGTTCTCCACCTCACGTTGCTGATAAAGCATAGTCAACTGCGGCAATATGGCAACACTCTCCAACCAAATAGAAAAAGTCCATGTTATATCCAAAAATGTGTACCGGCTGGTAGTAAACATAGTCAATAGGATGACGGGTGCCAAAAGGTACTTCTCATAAGGAAAGCGATCAATCTTGCGGTTGTAAGTCTGAGAGATAGGTGGACAGAACCGAATTAGATATATAGTATAAGCCGTAGTCAACAAGAATAACAACTTCATAACAGTATTGTAAAGACTGATGTAGTAAACAAATAAATCGAGGTACCGGAAAGCAAAAACGAGGAAGTAAAGCTCCTGCATCCGGCATGATATACCTAAACAGTTCTTAGACAACTTCAACTTAAGGATGAGAATTACCAAACTCGCAAGGTGACAGAAGTCACCCGCAAGACGAAATGCGTTCATAGACATCGCGCCTACATAAACGGAATACTAGAAATAAACAAGAAGGACGCTCCTCAAGATGAAGAGGTCGAGTATCCCGCGAAAGGATGGAAATAAAACCTGTATACGTAACCACGAAAATTGCTTAAATAGCCCTGGATTCTTTCACAGAGCCTTTTCGCACACGTAACGACGAGGCGCTGCTAACTGCTGGCGAACGCTTGGTGTGGTCACTTTCGTCACGACCCCCATGAAAGGGGCACACTGTTGAGAGCAATATTACTCAACACCGTTCCCCAAAATACGCGCTCTATGATGGTAACGATACACATTACTGGGCTTTTGGACGGCAGCAATGTTACGTACGGAATGTCTCACTTAGCAGGTCATAAAGTGTGTGCCATGGATGTACAGCGGTGGTATTTTCCAAGGAGCCTCTATATAAAGTAACTCTAGTAATATCACCTAGAGGTTATAACATAACCGAAACTATGCTCTATTGCTTGGTAGTCCCATGTGTGTCCACGATGCCATCACTGTCCATGTGGAATCACATTGGTACCTTAAGGGACTAATGTCATAAATACACCGGAACATTATGTCAACGTGTATGCGATGTTTTGCGCTAGCTATTTCAAGGAGTTTACATCAAAGCACGACGGTTAAACATTTCATCGATAAATTCCAGTACCGGTACGCTGAACCACGGTACGGGATATATGCCTGAAGGGTATATATAACGTGAAGTACACTTACCTGACAGAAATGTGGAGTATCCACCACTATTAGACAAGTAATGGACGATGTTAGGGTTCTTTATGACGTCAAATATGTCAACATCTTCGTGGCCGAATACTGAATTGTCCAGTGATGATAGCAGTAATGTTGGCACGGATATAGTCTCGAAGTTACGACGTATGTTTACCGCGTTGTTGATATACTCACGATTTATCAATTCACCTATATAACGGCATATACGCCCGTCCTGAGATCGATTGGTGCCACTGTTGAGTATCCTCCGCATGCTTTTATGTAAATGGCCATGACCCAGTCGCAAATCCATGTCAACTTTCTTGTTCACTAGATTGTACTTCGGCTCACCGGATATAGTCTCTATACGGTTGCGGCCGTCATGACCCACGTTGCTGTAAACATAGCGTAGCGTCATTAAGGCACATAGTTTAAAGCCGGGACTAGTCCTTGCACCAAATCGATTGAACACATGATTGCCATAGTTAACATACTCACGAGAACCACGTTTAGTCATCTCACGATGTGAATTGCGATACTCACGGTGGAGACAGAGCAATAACTCATCAATGCTGTGACCACGGAAATAACGTCTGAAGCCATCAGTAGTCGAGGCAATAGTGTGCCAAAAACGTTGCGATATGGAACGACTATACAATCTCCTAGTGTAGTGGCAGCACTTGTAACGTTGACATATCTTACTACGCTTGTCCCGACGCTTTGTACAGTGGACCTCACGGATCATGGCAATCAAGTGGTCCCGCAAAGTGTCATGACAATAACGAACGTAGCAGCTGGAATTAGGAACATCGCGTGTAGGGCCGTTTTTGTAATATACATTGCCACGGGTGCATAAATTTAAATTGATACATACCACTGAAGAGATTCGCTTCGTGTCGAAGACAGTCTCTACGGGAGTTGGAGGAGGATATACCATAGTAGTCTCGTAAGTGCATTCCTCAGATTCCTCGGGAACGTGAAAGTGGTCGTCCTTAGGCTGAACTATGATGTTACCACCAGATGAACGTGGAGCAATCTTATGACCAGGCGTCATGTTAATCTCACGCATAACCTTGTTAAGGTACATAAACGGCTCGTAATTAGCATCGTTCATACTAGGAACTGGCGGGATAACTTTAGTAACCTTAGTTGTGGTACGTTCTGCCTTATTTCCATGCTGCTGTAACGGCTTCTTCTCGTTTAAAACTTTCACAGCACGGGACCTTAACATGGAATCGCTACGACTGGAGTTGTCGTCAGTATCTGTGGATTCGTTCTTATCATCAGTACGTGACGATACACGACGACCCGGAAATATTGCATTGCGCTGTATATCATTCAAACTGCTAGTTGAGCTGTCCAGAGAAGTGAGCAACGACTTGTTGGCACAACCTAGTGCCAGGTACTCCATCAATACGTTGCCGCCGTATCCCACACCAACGCAACTTAAGGGTAAGTTAGGATAACGGACCCCAATGTGTTTCAATGCGTGGTCAAGGTCCAAGCGGACGTCACTATATAGAGTTATAGGGAAACTGCGTAATCCAGGCCATGAAGGAAATGCTTCACCAGCCATACCCAAATTAACATTCAAATGAACTTGGACACATGCGAAACCCTGTTCCAAGGCATCGTTAATAAAGTACCGAACTGTAGGTATGCTAGCGGGAACTGAATTGAGACCTAAAGAGTTATCCAGAAACGTTGATTCGCAACCACCGCAACGATGATCGTCAATATCCACTGTGATTACTCCACACCGGCAGTTAAAGTCCTGATTGCATATACTGTATGCTACATTGAGGTCGCCAACTATAGCAATTACACCACGTAGGATCTTACGAGGTAGAGGGTCAGTGTTAATGAACTTCGGCTCCGTAGTGGGATTTGGCCTCGGACTTGGTTCGTCGGTTACTTCCTTGTCTAGAGCCGATTTAACCACTCGGATGTCGCTGTCAATATCCACAAACTTGCGACTCACGAGATTGCAAATGTCACTTATGCGGTTTGCAGGTGGCTTGTCGCCGTTGGTAGCCGGAACACGTGATTTAGATGGCTGGGAGTCCTCAGGGAGTTGCGATTTAGTAAGACCAAACCGCTCCTTAGGTGGATTAACGTTTTCATCACGGTACTTGCCACATTTGGGACAATATGAACCCAACCATTTGGGAAGGTAATAATCCAAAACAACAAGTGAGCCGTTATTACCTTCAACGAATTCACGGATTGTTACCCTAGCCTGACCGCGAAATAAATGTCGATATAAAAATGAATTCAATATCCATAAAACAGATTTTCCGTAGATATTCTTTAACCTAGAACATATGTCAGTACCGGCAGTCGATGCCGATATTAATACGTAGTTGTAACAGCGTAACAGTTTACAAAATGTGTTCAAATACAACCATTGCAATTTTGCAGGAAATAGATATATAGTAGGCCGGTAAGTCCTGCCAACAGTGTGAAATTGATTCAAATAAGGTGATAGTTCATCACCAGTGTAGTAAGGACAGACTAATGCCACGTAAAATAGCTCATAGTAAAGCAATACCCATAAAATAATAGCACCTAAAGTAGCTATTAAGAACTCATGGGTAAGTAAACGACAGAAGTAACGAATAGCACGTAAACTAGGAAATACAGTCCACACCTTACTCAACTCAAAAGGTAAATGAAGACGGATCAATATTAACTTAGGGGACCACATTAACCAGGAACTACGCAACATATTGACATCATTGATAAGATATAAGTATTTAAATCTTGATGTGTAACTTTTATAACAACATCAGTTGTGCCGTACCTTGACGTTGTGCGGCAACTTTCCCAAACATTTTACCCAGATAGATCACAGCAAATCGCCTTCGAATATATATACCAGAGAATCTATATATGAAATAGCATCTTATCTACTTTACACCCATTAAGGATTTAGGTACACATCAATATTCAACATGTGGTAGGTGTAATGAAACACAGAACTGTAATGCATTCCTTTGTGAACCATATTCTAGACATCACCAGAGTTGTTATACCTGTTTGGTTTACATTCTGTGTTTTGTGATTCCATAGAATGGCTTGTAATTCCAGGATTCTACTCTCCTGGTTACTGCGATGATGTGTCTATAACCCTGACTGACCTATACCATGCAAACCGCTTACTCAGTACAGGCAATATATCAGCGGAGGATCGGGTACAACAACAGTGCCACCAATGACCTCAAAGTATGATGATAAAGTGCCACCACCACCAGCTGGTGGTGCCTTTGTACCACCGCCAAGTAAGTTTGGTGGATGATTCTTTATCCTTTTAGGAGCGCCACGAGGTGTTAAGTTGAGTGCCAACAAGAATGAGGAGTTCAAAGGTTTCTCAGCACCTCCAAAGGTCACAGGTATGGACCCAATCTGATAATTCAAATGATGCAGACTACAGTAATGCAGATTATTCAGCATATACGTAGGTTTCAATGGGTATGCTACATTACCATTAGACTCTCTGAAACATATGACGATACCACATCAAAAGGACATGGATTCCTGAATAATATATTATCAAACCCTAGAGCACGCAACTGCTGGGCAAGTGTGAAAATGGGATTCAAAATGGTATGTTTATGTATGCCAGAGTAACTATACGCAGGGAGGTGCCGTGGGTGGTATTTTCGGTGGAATCACCGGTGTATACACCTCTATGAGACACAGAAACCTAATGGTACTGCCAATATCAGTTATCGGAGGAGCTATCAGCTTCGGCTTCTTTCTAGGATGTGGTATGGTAGTACGCTGCTAAGACTACCATACTTGGGGCCTCATGTGACTATATAAAAGCTAATATGCATAAAAAACCTATTGGTTAATGAAAATGTTACGATATCATATCGAGTGGCCTGACTCAACAGCCTTGGCAGCTGCTTCATCAGTCAACTTAGATAGTATCTCAGCAACGCGAGACTCCGAAACCATCTCAACTGTAGGCTCGCCGTCGCCATTAGGACCGCGCCATAACATACCAACCTCAATCTTGTCAGCTTTTGGCATAGTAGAGTCCATAGATTTAGTAAGCACCTTAACGGCCAAATATAAGGCCTCATCAAGGTTCATACCTTCCTTCCACTCCTGACGTAACATGGATTGAGCTGGCTGACTGTTGTGACCTATGGCAGTAGCCTTCCAACCAGAATAGTTACCAGAGGGATCAGTGTGATAAAGCTGAAAACCTAAATGACTGTCCCAACCAGCAAATAAAAAGCTAACGCCAAATGGACGTAAACCACCAAATTGAGTGTAACTCTGCTTCAAATTACATATCTGTACAACATGCTGCTCAACATCCTGAGGCTCGCCGTAAGCGTACCTGTGCCTCTGAGCATACAGCTTGCAAGTGTTTATCAATACAGTGGCATCAGCAGTCAAACCAGCAACAGCACAAAACATGTGAGAATCCAACTTGTACAACTTCTCATTTATCTTACCAGGGTCTAGTAGTGGAGTACTGATTGGTTTATCAGCAGCCAATACTACACCGAGGTCACACAACAAACCAACAGTCAAATTCGCATTGTTAATGGCCTCTAATGCGTACTCCACCTGATACAAACGACCCTCCTGAGAAAAGGTAGTAGTCTTAGTATCGTAACGACGCGACATTATAGAATATAGCTCACTAGTATACCTCAAATAACGTATTAACCCCTAACGTGCATACCAATTATAGCACGTCTAAAATGTAGCCCGGCCAGCGATATTAGCTGGTACCAGACCAAATGCGATCAGAGCATTTATACACTCAAGGTTGCACTGTAAAAATATTACGTAACCACAAACACACTGAAAACATAAGTCACGTCTAGGGACTACACCCCCCCAACGCGTCAATAGGATTATGGACTCATTACATTAAACTTAAACAAGATGAGTTACGATCGCGCTATTACTGTATTTAGCCCTGATGGGCACTTGATGCAAGTGGAGTATGCCATGGAAACGGTAAAGAAGGGCGGTTGTGTAGTTGGCGTCAAGGGTGTAGATAATGTAGTCCTAGCAGCTGAACGCAAGACTACAACCAAATTGCAAATTCCAAGGTAATGGCGATTCCAGATATCCACAAACATGCTGCAGAAGCTCCAAAAAAATATTACAGCTAGATGATAATATGGCAGTAGCCTTCGCAGGACTTAACGCAGACGCAAGAGTACTCATCAATAAGGTAACTGTTTAGATACTTAACACACAAAACATACAGACAAGACTTGAATGTCAGAGGTATCGTCTAAACGCTGACGAGGTGGCGTCAGTGGGATATATTGCAAAGTACATCGCAAGACTCCAACAGGTAGACAGTATGTGCTAGACATCAAATATTTGCAGAAATACACACATAGAGGCGGAGTACGCTTATTCGGAGTGGCGCTGCTAATAATTGGATATGACTCCAATGGCAAACCTGGTCTATACCAAACTGAGCCCTCGGGAATACATTCCTCGTGGAAGGCACAGTCTATCGGAAGAGGGTCAAAGGTTAGTTGCAGCAACGCATTATAACACTTGGACAGAGCGCGCAAGAGTTTTTAGAGATCAATTATAAAGAGGGTATGAACGTGGAAGAAAGCGTAACGCTATCCATCAAGGCACTCGTAGAGGTCATGGAAGTGTCAGCCAAGAACATAGAAGTTGCGATACTAGGACCAACGGGATTGCAAATACTCGATGAAGAGGCAATTTCACATGTTCTCAAGAATATTAACGAAGCTAAAGCTGCTCAGTGATTACGTCTTTTCTATCACTACTTGGTGTCTCAACTGATATTGGTTGGACATGCATTAAGCCGCTTTCGTGAACTCATCAACAGCAAACTAACGCTCCATATAATGTAATAAGTACGTAATTACGTGGTTAGTTAACAATGCTCTGTGAGCAACGGGTGCTGCACAAATAGAGATATTGTTGTCATCAATAACATGCCCTAGTTATTCTATAGCTTTGTGAACCTTTGCATCGGTCTATCAAGTACTAATGCATGAATCACACGTAAACTGAACACAGAACCTAATAATGACACGCAATATTATTAAGCGTGTTGATCAACCGGAAGAATTTTATCACTGATGTAGAACCGATATCAGTTGTCCAGCTTTGTCATAAAGAGTATCTTACTTAGAAAACATTAATCTATAAATTAGGCGATGATTGACCGTCCTGAATACCTAGACGCAGCTTCTCAATGTGCTGCATCAAAGTGTTGTACAGGGCACATGAATTTACTATCAGCTGCGCGTTTTGAGCACGTAGCAGACGCACCTCAGCCTCTAGAGCCTCTATACGCTGACTGCAGGTATGTGAAGTACAAATCACACCCTCGTCACACACCGTGTCTACTACCAACTCAGGCAGCGAGGATGCATCGATATCGCCGTAAAGCTCCTTCTCTATATCCGATAGACACAATTCCTCACTTGACTTCTTCTCTATGCCGATATCGGATACAGAAACAGCAGAATCTAAGCAACGCGGTCCTGCCGACACACAATCAAAGTGCTCCGCCAACTCACAAATAGATACAGAATGAACTAAATCTATACCAATATTAAGGTTGTCCGCCATAAGAAGCTTAGTGAATACGAGCTTTACGAGAACGCGATTTGGGCTTGCGCTTTTGCCGCACATTGTCCTTCTTCATGCGCTTGTCAACGACCTTGGTCACCTTACGAGCACCCTTGCCACCACTAGGAGCCGTAGATGCAGCTCCGCCACGACGAGATACCACATAAACCTTCTCACGCTTGTTGGCAGCAGTGTTCTGAACCTTGCGAAGAAGCTTCTTGGCAGTCTTGGCACTACCGGTATCACTGTTCTGCAACGCCTCAACACGAGGTAATACACTCTTGAGTTTACGCTGAACACGCATCTTTCGACGGCCACGAGCTTCAAGAACCTTACGAATTGGACGGTTCTTTAGTTCATACAGCTTGGCCCTGTAACGCTTCATCAGCTCCTTGGTAACAGGTAACTCGTAGTTACTGTGCTTCTTCTCATCGTCTTCAAACCAACTCGGTAAATCACCGTCATCAAAAGTACGCCTGTTGTATGCACCGTCAATAAGCGCCATGCGAGTACTCTTGTTTATCAATAACGATCCCATGGCCTGGACCTCAGCGATAGTCTCCTTGTTACGAGTAAGCTCTAACTCAACCTCGTCACGAACACGCTCAACAGCGTCAGCATCAGAAACTGCAGGAACCACAGTAAAAGTGGGTTCCTTCTTATTCTTCTTGTCATTAGGGGTTTCACGAGTCTTGCGCTTGCGCGCAGTCTCACGAGGCATGTCGTGGAATACATCCTGGTCAAACCACCGGTCAACCATAGCATCATCAGCCGATTGGGTCTTGTCATTGGTGGTATTGTCCAATGTAACAGCCTGTGGTACAGGCTCTGTAACTTCCGGTTCCTCATCACTTGATTCCTCTTCATCTGATTCCTGCATTTCCTGCTGAGCCTTTAAGCGAGCTTCATATTGCATACTGTCCAGAAGTGATGATAACTCAGCTCCCCGCTCCTGGTAAACACGCTGACGACGTGTGAGTTTCTTAGCAACCTTGGGCTGACGGTCGTCAGCTAACTTTGACATCTCGTGCTGCACCTCTAGGTCAACTTCCATCTGAGCTACCCGGTCATCCTCGTCATCAGTCTCGAATTGAAGTTCCATGGAATCCGTGTCCGAATAATCACTCGCGTTATCATTGCCAGCGTAAAGGAAGTCGTCACCCGCTTTAGAAGAACTGTCAGATTCATTATCCTCATCCAATATCTCGTCAATGTCATGACCACGCAATGTACTCAAACGGAATAGTTCGGGATCTGCATCTATACTAATAGAAGCACTGCCAGCCAAGGCCTTCTTGTGTTTCATCATTTCACGACGTTGCTTACGTTCGGTACGACGTAAATCTTTACGTACACGGTCAAGAGCCGCAATCTGCTCACGATTCAGTGCCTCTTCCTCCGGTTCAGCATCTGCATCCACTGGAGTAACAGTATCAACCACATGCTTTTCAGGCTTTGACACCGGAAAGAATTCCTTGTGTAACTTTTGACGCCATTTTAATAAACGCTGTAAATCAGAACGACCAGCAACCTTAAGATCAGAGCATAGTAAACGAATCTCTTCAGTAGTTAGCGAATGCGATTCCACCTTCTGCAATAATTCGGCTTCATTATCAATACCCGATGCCTTAGATCCCAGTCTAAATACAAAACGATTAGAGGAAACCAGCATCTCGGCAGGGTTGGAACTAGTCAAAAACTCGATAATGCTGTACTCACGGAAGTCGTCACCTTCCTCGTAACCTTCCTTGTTTACCTTCTTAACCTGACGTAATAACTCCGATAACGAGCTTGGTTTAGTCGACTCTTCAGGTTCATCCGCTGGAGCACCACCCTGTGAAATGAATACATTCTCGCAGTTGAATATCTTGGGGTCTAATGACTTCAGAGTACGGAAACCAATACAAACTGCAAAAATCTCAGCTGATACATTACGACTACTAGATGGCTTCGTCACTTTGACACGATCGAAACATTTGCCCAAAGTCCAGATCAATGAATTGTAATCAGCAGATCTAATTACAAATTAGAATAATAATGTACAACATACCTAAAGATCTTAGTAACGAATATACCACCCTTACGAAGGACATTTGACGCTAACTTAGCGGCCTCAATGACTAATACATTCTGGTTAAAAGCGTCCAGGTTCCAGTTGGCACCGACATTAGGAGCGCCATCATGAAGAACCACGTCAACCTCAGCACCGCGAAGCTGCTGGTTTATCAAATTACGACATCGCTGGGTTCTAATGTCAGCCTGTATAGTAACAACACCCTTAATGGGACGAATAGGTACCAAGTCGACACCAATTATGATACTCGATACCGGTAAGTGCTTAGAAGCTACTTGTAACCAACCACCAGGAGCAGCACACAAATCAACAAGAACACTGCATATTATATACTATAAATAACTCAACATACTTGCAATTCTCAAAAATGTTGAACTTCTTGGCTAACTGAATTATCTTAAAAGCAGACCTCGCACGGTAACCCTGCTCCTTGGCAAGATAATAGTACTTATCCTGACGCTCCTTCCCATGCTTAGTACGACTTTTCATTGTCTCAAATGTTTTGGAAACTATATGGAATAGGGTGACGCGCACACCAGTAAATTATCATGGAATCTATGTGGCGTAAACTATAAATTAAAAAACAGTGCGATGTGTTCAAATGAATATACTAAGGCATAGTACTAAGAAGAAGTACGGCAAAGATTACGCCAAAAAGACCTAAATGCTTATATTCAAACAATATATAGACATACCGATAATACCAGCGAAAATCTCAACCATAAGAATCTTCACAAATAACTGAGGCTTCTGAGCATCAGCTAAAGCACAAGCGCTGCCAACAGCACCAACTGAGAGACTACAAAATGATATATACCTATATAAATAACATACCCGCAAAACAAGTTGCATAGACCAGAAGTCAATCCAATAGCAAACAATACGTAACCACGATGTACTTCTAAGAAGTATAACAACGTAATACGCTTGTCAGCATTAAAATCATCAGGACGAGGGGTGGCAGTGAAACCCAAAGAAGCATTGAGTAGAAGCACAGCAACAATAAGGCCGTATATACCAACAGCTTCGCAGAAAATCACAGATACGAGGTTTTTCACAGTAATACGCGGCGAATTAACTGAACCTCCCATAATGGAAGTACCGCATAATAAAATGCCCCTGAATTGTACATGAAAATGTTAAATAAAGGATATAACAAAAAATCATAACAAAAATCATTGATATTACCATAAAATATGCCAAACGATATAATATATGCAATGTGTCGGAACAGCAACGTAAACAACGTAACACATCGATAATGTATAAAGAGATATATTACGGCAATTACACAAATAAAACATAACACGTATTAACATACCATCCTGCACCAAGAACAGCAAGTCCTAGAGCTAAAAATGTGCCAAGATAACCCCAAAAACTAGGCGGTATATTTGCAAACACAGATGACCATGATTTCGCCATTGCGAACTATCAATGGCACAATAACGTCCAAAACAATATGTAACCTTTTCCTATTATATCACATAATAATTATTAAATTATATAAAGCAATGATAAACTGTGTACTGATCACACATTTGGTGACTCATGGGGAAACATTGACGAATTAAACTCTAGAATGATAAGCCAGCCGGAATATATATTTATACACATCCGGCAATATAAAATGGTGTTAACGGAGCCCAAAGGGGCTGTACATACGAATCTTAAACCATTCCACAGAAATGACGATGTAACACATCGACATGGAAATATACCAAATGAGACATCTGAAATACAACACTTGGCTAAAATGAAAACTGATATAGATGCCGCAATCCTGAGAATACAACAAAGTCTACAAAGCAAAACGTTGACACAGCCGGAACTGCAAAAAATTGTAGATATAAAACAAAATGCAAACATCAAACTGGATTCAGCAAATAACAAACTTAACGACCTTATAAAAACGGTAAATGTGAATACTAACAGAGTTGTGGCATTGCAAGTGCAAAGATATAGAAGGATATTCGATCAGTTAACAGGAGAGTTCGCTCTTGTGACGAAACAAGTTGACCAAAGATATCGGAGTTTTACACTTTTCGGGGATGATAGACATGCTGTTCAACCTCCAGATGTAAGTAGCAGTGTAGGACAAGTTGTTGTAGAAGCTATAATGGATGTTGAGTCATTAACCGAACAAGCAGTTCTCAATTTGGGCATCTTGAAAAGAGGAAATACTAGAATGGCAAAGATAGTAGGAAGGCTTAATACGATGGTGCACCATCATCTAGTTGATATACATAAAATACAAAGAAACATCAATTACGTGCTTATAAGAAACCGTACAGTGACGTCAATCGTACTTGGATTCTGTCTCTTCTTGGTTATTTATAAATTAATACTGTCAAAAATCATATAATCGCACTGAAGGTGCCCTTTAGTTGGGTACCTTTCTCGAGCACCGTGCCGATGACACAACAACGCAACCGCCATATATCTTACACATTTACATTATTTCCAGCGAAATGGCGGAAATTGCGTTTCTAAAATTAGAGGTGCTAGAATTGTTACACGGACCACAAGCTAAACTGCTGTATTCGTATCTATCTGAACAACGCCTCAGGAGAAGAGAGGGGAAATCAAAAACGATAGAATCAGGTAGAACTGTATATGAAACCCTAGTAAATACACTATATGAAGCTGGATATTTCCACCAATTTGGCCACGATGATAAGAAGTTGTGCGAGATTTTACTCAATCGTGATACCATCGAAGATGCAATGGAGTCATTGGCAGAAGGACTAAATATCTCATCGCACTTTGGTCCAGCAATTTTCTACATGATTTTAGGTATGTATATGATTGATGTGTATAACATTTAATAGGTTGGATCACTGCACAGTTGAAATTAACCGATGTCGACCATTACGACATCGTGACATCATACAGCTTGACGGACTCAAATGATGGAAAACTGGCGCAGATATTTAAATACGTTGTGCATATGGTAATATGCATGGCTGGACAGAAATTGCTTTCGGATGAATCAGTGCAGCATTACGATAATGACCTCAGGTGGCTGCTACACAACGGAACGGTATCTGGAATATACAACCGTTTAAACATGCTAACGAAATGTTCTGCTAACTTCTATGGTGTATACACTGATACGGTTATTATATCAACTATCGCAATGGAATTACATAAGCTATCAAGGTATGTTTATGGCTCTAACCATGATATACCAAGCAGGAGTCGACAAGTCACATTCACACGTCTTATCCAACATATAACAGATAACCTAATAGGAAGTGCGAACCCAGGATACAATACCGCTCCAAGGAAACAAAACCAACGCTTGTGGAACCTTCTGTCTCAGGGTGTAATCAAGTCAGGTAGGGAACTATATATATCTATAACTCTATGTAGGTATTAAACAGCTGGCTTATGACAATATAAATCTACTAAGGAGTATGCGCTCACTAGGAAGGGAATTTGATATCATGCCTCTGGCCAAAGTGCTAGCACAGGGTACAACAAGTCACGTAAATGACCTAGAAGACTTCCGCAAAAATTGCGACTACATGAGCGCTGTGTGCGCCCTAAAGAAACATGGGATAACATGGGATTACTTCGACACTTTCAATTTACAACGAGACAATATGGGCGTTATCCTCCTTGATAGGAACCTATTTTAATGTATACAAGCATGAATATATTTAGATGTAATATTATATCAAATTGATATAAACAGAGATTATGAGGCTTCATTTTTAAAATTATAGCCATCAAACATCAATGTAGTTTATTCTCAAACAATATAAAGTTTACACCAGGCGGGACTCGAACCCGCAACCTCCGCTTTAGGAGAGCGATGCGCTATCCATTGCGCCACTGGTGCCCGCCTGTCAGCCCCAAATTAACCCCAATATTTAACATGAGTGAAAATTAGACGCAGCACATTTCGCGACAGAATAGTTAGAATTAATCGTATAATTTATTTTTCATATTTAAAATGTGTGGATAATTTTAAAAACTTCTGTGGTAATCAACTATTGTGCTTTGCATTTTGCTGGAGTAAAAAGAAATGCACAATATTAATGAATTTTAGCGGCAGTAAGCCTAAATATACATTTTACGTGTTTATGACATATGTGCACATAATAGCATCTATCTTAATAAGTAACTATACAAAGGAGAACCTCAGCAGCCAAATTACAATTTACCGTGATGAATAAATACATATAAGGTAAAGAGGTGCAACATGAAATGAAGAAAAAAGACAATAGCCATAAATGGGAGTACTTAGTATGACTTCATTGCAAGCTATATGATTAGGCAGCAAAATGTGTATGTTCGTATAAACGTATCATTTCCGTAGATGTTTACTGAAGGAAGCAAACCAACAGCTAGCACCTTCCCCATTCATAGTTGCGCATCACATAAAGCGAAAACGCTAATTCATAACAAATTGTATTCTAATTTCTTTAACATTACGGAAATATGCTGCAGAAGGACAAGAATATTTTAATTCACTTCTCACGTTGTATCTCATGTCCAATGTTCCTAATTTGGAATTCATGCAGCTATTTTTTTGCATTTCAGAAATCGAAATTTTATTTCATGAATACACATTTGCTATCAAACAACAATGCTGATTGGCGTACTATAATTTTATGACATGTGCTTTCAATTGCATTGAATTTAGTTTTCTGCAGCGAAAACTCGTGGAGCACTGAGGGAGGAAGTTTTTTCTTCTACGTCGCCTATTACACTCATTAGCCAATATATTTTATTGGTTAAGTTATTTATCACATTAAACACTTCGGGTAGTATTTGTTGTCCGGGTGTCCATTGGTTTGGCTAATACTTTTGGAAACTAATTTTGACTACATAGCTTTCGCCAGGATCACAAGCCGTTGATAACAATACATCATTTTGAAATGTTGCACCTCGTTCAACATAACCTTAACAAACATGTGGATGTTCCTAATTTCAGCATTAAGGAAATTTCCCAAGATGGCTTATTGAGTGAGGCTGACCTAAAAATGCTGCACGAAACATTAAACGCACAATCTAAACGCCGAAACTGTGGTGCGGAAACCGCAAATGTAGTACTACAAGCTGAACAGAATTCATGGTTACAAAGCTATCCAGATATTAGTCGGTATTTCGAAAACATACCTCGAGATGATGCTGAAAGTAGCTCAACCGGCTCGGCTGACACCAATATCAACACATTTGGTTCATTTAATGAGAGATATCATTGTCCACTCTATAGCTATTTTAATACGGCTTCCGATAACTCAACCAATGTGTCGTCTTTCGAGTCCCAGGGATTGGAATCACTCTATGGAGAGAGTTGCGGGGGATTGTTCTCGCCCAAGGGAACACAATTCACGCCAACACCGTCACTTGAAAGCGGATTATTGAGTATGGTAGAAACAGCCTGGAAGTCGTCGGCGCCAAAGCGCGAACATTCATATCATAAGAAGGGGAAACACGTATACCTTAAAATATTGGCCACACAATTGGTGTCTGGTACCATTATTGGCCGAGGAGGTAAGGGTTTTAACTGGTTTAGGCGTAAAAGTAAAATTGATGATATACTTTTATCCATGCCATGGGAACTCTATCCCCGAACAGAACTACGTACAATGTTTTTGGAGGGAACAACGTCTGCAGTGGTAAAGGCGACATGCATTATAGGAGATTTGATGCTATGTAAGTACGCACCACAACAATCATTAGGACAAGGACCAACAGATAAGATGTTGGTGATAGTTGTCCTTCCAACATTCGCCAGAGCAGTCATGGAAACAATACGAGACCGAACAGATGACTCCGTAGTTTCTGTAACACTCTTCGAGGGATCATCCGATGACAAAGAGTTCATAGCCATTATTAAAGGCGTCAAAACGAAAGTTAAGTCGATTATAGGAGCACTAGCAACCACTGTTGCCGATACAGTAGAACGGAAAGACTACTGTCAAATCGCTTATCCATCTCCAGATGGATTGAGCTCACAAGTGCTACCAAATATAAAATCTACAGTAAAAAATGGGAAGAAGTCCGATATGGCCGAAATTGAGAAAATGTTACCACAGGATCTCTTAGGCAATGATGATACATATATGGGCGCAACACATTCACACAAAGACACGGAAATGGATAAATATATGAATAATACACCCAAATGGGATATGAAGGATGGTGTATGTTCATTGGACAGTACCATTGGTGCTAACGACGAGCAATTATCGGTTGAAATATCGGCGGCGGCATTACTCGCACAAACTAGTCCGCGTATTTTAAAATATCCCGTTAACATGACTATACTCATCCCGGCAGATAAAGCATCAGAGGTTGTATCACTTTCACGAGCGTCAAAATGCTACTGCTCTACAACACCTACTGATGATCCGAAAACGGTTGCATTGAGTGTCAATGGATCATTACAGGAAAGTACGTCGTTGGTATCCGTTATCATTTCCGTTATTCATTAATAGCGCCGCTTCATTCGGGCGACAACATTATGCATATATTTTATGACAACTAAAGGTTGGCTATATATGATTGGGTTTGCTTTTGAATTATGAACGTAACATGAATGCACTATATGATAAGGGTAAAAGGATAGATTAATCAAGTGCAACTGAACTTTCTAATCGTTTTCTTAATATGTTGTAGTTTACACTGCATGATGAAAACTGTTCATGTATAGTTACAAAAATAGCTATATTTAATTGCAAAGAAAATAGTCTAAGGCAAGTACGAAATACCGCACCCTCTGCTACGTAACCTAATTATAACAACACGAAGTAATAATGCGACATATTCACCAGATCTGTTTAGGCTACCTCTTTCAAAATGGTATTAGACGCAGGCCTCTTAGAGTGAGTGGCAGGGAAAACAGTAGGTGGGAGATATAAGCAGTTGCGCAAGTATTCCACACCCTGGTCCGTGAGTACAAAGTACAAGTGCTGCCAGTTGAAGTGCTCAACGACATAATTACGAGACTTCAATGACTTCATAACCATCATAACGTGAAGGTTAGGAACATTTATCTCCGGATGCAAGGGAATCTTGGAACTCTTCTTGCAAACAAGAACACCCTCTGAAGAATCATAAGATTATGAACAAATTTTTAACCAAAAAAACCAAAATATATACTACAACCTACCATTAATCAAATATCTGTAAATCATATCACGGTTTTCCCGTGGGATAATGCTATATTTAATACCATTGAGCGTCATGGTGTCTGTCCTGTAGCATATTAGCAACAAATCAGGGGCCACTTACCGATAACGCCAGTTTGTATAAACACAAGGTAAATATAAACTGAGCAAACTATATTTCAAGAATATATAAAGCTCACAAATCGATATTGATCGAAGTACCAAGTCATGGGGTTGACTTGACGGCGGGGTCGTAGTAGTTCAGATAGCTAAAAAGTAACCAAAATAAAGACTATTTAGAACGTAAGAGCTTATTCATAGGGGAATAAAAGTTAACTTGTACAGATCACAACGAACAATGATATCGCAAACAGCTACTTTCAACATATATCGATAGCGTACGCGGCACATTTGGTCGTGTTCGTAGAGAACCTTTACCCAAACTGAACGGATACACATCGTATAAAGGTTAAGTAAACGTTCAGAAACGCTGTTTATGCCGAGGTGTGTGACCCATGCTCTTACGGGACCGCGTGGCGGCGCCCTGTTTGAACGTGGAGAACATCACATGAACTACTTTCATTTGTTACAGTGGAAAGTGGCCTCTGCAATGAAGTGTTTTAGTGCCATGTAGTCCAAGTAAGAATGGTCAAACGGAGTAGGGAAGATGCGTGCCGTACAAAGGGGCAGGACTTCTTACTGCAAACATCGCGCCGTAACGACAATGGCGCGAGACAGTCCATGCACCCAAGGTCACGCCATAACATAAAAGATGATTATATTGCACTGTCAAGGGCATTCCCCGTGCTTAAGAGACATATGAAACCCAACCCAAAGTGGAAGGTTACAATGCCTAAGCATCAAATGTATCACTATGATTTCAATCACCCGGATGCTGTCTACCATCTTTCCCGGGCTATTTTGAACCATGTGTACGGAATCAAGTTCTACCTACCGTGCGGATGCCCTCATGGATCATGTGATCCATACCTAAGAACAGAACGTAGTGATACAGATTGCCCTGCATTTGTGGATGATGAAATCCCAGTGCAACGATATTTGGCACCCTGCGTCCCAGGTCGTGCAAACTATATTCACTATCTAGCCGACCTATTAAACCTTAGTAACAACTCTCCAGATACTTCGGCAGATTCGTCGGAATTGAAGGATGATGCGTCAAATATGAAACTCCAAAATATTTTAAAGGGGGAGCGTGTCAAGGTATTGGACATTGGCACTGGTGCCAACTGTATATACCCACTCATTGGCTCCGCAGAGTATGGGTGGAGCTTCATAGCTACTGATATAGACATCAATGCACTTATGCTTGCAAAGCAAAACATACAACTAAACAACATGGCTAAAACAGTAGAACTAAGGTTACAAAAGGATACTTTGAGGATGTTTACAGGGGTACTCATGCCTCACGAATTCGTACATCTTACTATGTGCAACCCACCCTTCCATTCGAGCCTTGATCAGGCTAACCTGAATCCAAGGGTTTCAACCTGCGCTACAATCAATGAACTTGTGTTCAACCCAGGAATGGTTGCCACTTTTTCTATAGATGGATTTGATTTACAAAAAGTAAACAAGAACAAGTTCTTTGTTGATGGACAAGTCAACTACACGTTTTCCAGTGATGCGTCTGAGCATGGAGAAGTTGCTTTTGTAGAAATAATGTTGGTGGAGAGTCGATTCCACGCACATAATGCATTATGGTTCACATCGCTAGTCGCTAGACTATCGACACTGAAGCGAATCAAGAGCCATATACAAGCAGATATGAAGTTTTACCATAACTCTAAAGCAAAACAAGTGGCTTTTCTAAACGCCAGGATTGAGGATTTAAACCAAGTATGTGAATCTGATCAGAGGAATGACGATATATTCCGAATCAATGTATCCGATCTACATGCTTGTGAGTTCAGGGCCTTTACACTCAGCCAGGGGAAACAGACTCGCTGGGTTATTGCCTGGACGTATTTCAATGCAGCCCAGCGTTATAAGATACTTAAACCACTATATTAATGTAATATGTAAATGTGAACTACACACTACTGGTGGGACCACTAGTATCCGAATAGCCATAACATAATACATTTTAATGGCCAAAATGAAAACCAGCAAAAATTCTAAAATAGAAAAGGTAAAACAACCAACTCAGGTTAAGAAAAAACGAGATAAGGAGGAATCTAGTCCACCTGTATCTGAAGGCGCGCGCAAGCTTAAAGCTTTGATCGAAAAGGCAACCGTAAAACCAGCTTCTACCGAATTATTACAACCACCAAAGAATGAATCTCCTGTTATACCTGAAAAGGTGAAGATAATTGATAATAAGGGAACAAACGACGCTGATACGAGAATAGAACCAGAGGTTAGAACCAAACCAGTCGTTCAAAAAAAGGTTAAAAAGACAAAGATCGGTTCGAAAGATTATGTTGGTATGTTTAACATATAGGTCATTTCAAGTTTATATAGATGAACCTAATGTTGTTTTTATCGGAAATGTACCCTTGTCATTGGATAAATCTCAGTTGATAAAGAAGCTCGGAATCGACCCCAAAATAGTACAATCTATTTACTTTAGGTCATTGCCAGTTGAAAGCAAGTTTGCAAGAAACAAAAGAGTTGGTATAATTAGAGGCAAATTCAGTGATGCCAAATCTACACAAAATGCATACGTTAAACTTGTCGATGAGAAATATGTCGATACATTGTTGGCGAAGAATACCATGGAAATAGATGGGCATTATTTGTTTATCAACAAAAACTCGCCTTCTTCATTTAGTAAATTCAATCGCAAGAAAACCATTTTTGTTGGAAGGCTTCCGAAAAGTACCACCGAGAATGAACTTTTTGATGTGTTTTCTAATGTAAGCGCTGTCAAAGGTATGATTACATATATCTTGGATGAATTATTTTTAGGTGTTCGCATTATCAGAGATCCGCAGACTCACGAATCCAAGGTATGTTACACTTATTAGTATGCATTGTTAACAGGGTTTTGGATTTGTCGCATTCGATGAACGAAATGCAGTACCCGAAGCTATAGCAGCTTTCAACAATAAAGAGTTTAAGGTATGTTAATCTTTATTGATATTATAATAGCCAGGGTTATACGCTTAATGTCATGAAAGCTCTGGACCACGAGAAAGCTGTTGAATACAAAATGAAAGCTACAAAGAAAAAGGGTTCTAAAAAAGATCCAAAAGGACGTTATCGTCAAAGTAGAAAGGGCAATATGAAAGGTGATTCGAAAAAGCTTGCCAGAAGACGATGATGCTGTAGCAGCACGAAACATGCTTGATGAATTTTCATATATACAACTTTAAGTCACACACTTAATTCACAATAAACATGTAAATATGGATCACCATGTAGATGGTGAAATAACGGGGTCTCTATCTTATGCTTTGGAAAATTGCCTATCAAAGTGTAAGCATATGTTACAAGATGACTCCCTTGTTGAGCACTATGAAAACCTATACCAAAATAACCTATTTACATATAATAAGATACTAGCACTTATTAAACGTTCATTAGAAGACTGTTACACAAATCATAGATGTATAAAGAATGCTATAGAAAATGATACGGGAATAAAGATTGGGATGCATCATGAAAATGAAAACATTGTTAAAAAGTCTTTATTAACAAAAGAAAAGGTGGCACAACTAATTTGCAAAAAAGAAACGATGGCGCATGAATTACAAAAAAATATTCAATGGGACGCTGAACTTGATAGATCACTAGAGCAAAGTTCC
This sequence comes from Babesia bovis T2Bo, assembly GCF_000165395.2. Taxonomy (NCBI): domain Eukaryota; phylum Apicomplexa; class Aconoidasida; order Piroplasmida; family Babesiidae; genus Babesia; species Babesia bovis. Next base: position 2,000,033 of record NC_010575.1, read on the forward strand.
CAAGAAGGTATCAGGGCTCAAACGCAACTTAAACTAGCATGCTTTGCCAAGAACAGGATGAAATCATCAGTAAGCTATAATGAATTGTACATTATTTTATCATAGGTTGAATTAATTGAAAAAACAATAAATGATTTGGAAAATTCTTGTGAGAATACTCAAACCCTGGTTGTAACACGACAAGATGAGATTAACCACATAATAGATGAAATGAATTGCATAAATCAAACGAATATAAAAGAAATAGAACATATAGTATGTTTCATTATTGACTATTAATACTTCTAGAAACGCATACACGAAGAAATGGATGAAGAACTGAGGCAATTGGGATTCCAACACCATACAACAGTACAAAAACTGGAAGAAACTCAAGATATTATATCAAATATAAAGAAATCCAAAGAAGAAGCACAATCTGCATTGGGAAAGATCGAAAATGAAATCGATAATCGTGAGCAATGTATCTCGGAGCTGAAACAAGAAATTGCAAGTATTGAAAATGTATGTGGCACTACATGTATTGACACTGTTTAGGAAAAAGCCATGTTAAAAGCAGAGATAGAAAATATTAATTGTGAAAACGAGCGTCTAAAAGACGTCAAACTGGATATTTCTTCTGAGGTTTTTTTAAATAATAGCTTTGACTGTATTATCAGGTTAACAAGATACAGGAAAAAATAAAATCTTATGAAATGTAGGTTAATGGGTGCTTTTAATAGATTAAACAGGGATATTCGAAACAATAAATCTAAAATAAAGTTGCATAAACGTGGTATCAAAGAATTGGAAGCAATACTAACATCAAAGCATAAAGAAATAATAACTATATATAATACAAAAGCTGAACAATACAGGCGATACAATGTGATGCGTATGCAACTTGAAGATGCGGTATGGTCTTTGAATGTCAAATATATCTAACAGATAACGAATTTTCATGTAAATACCATGGGGTATCTGGAAGCCTTGAAAGAATACAATTCCTTTACTGAAAAACAATGCAGCAAAATTATCGATCCTGAGCATATCAGACACTTGGTTAGTAAGAAGAGGGATTCTAAAATCACAACTTTAGGAATCCACTCTGCAAAGACAGTGGGAAATTGTGCATTCTAAACACTATAGCACAACAGACGTATTAGACAAGGCAAAAAAAGGTAGAAACAATGATCATATTTTAGCAACCTTAGAACTGTCATTACTTAAGGATCATCATTCTATGCTAACAAAAGATTTGGAAATAGCTGGAAAGAGCTGCGAATCGTAGGTCACATTTTAATTAGATATATCACCCGTAGTTTAAGGAGAGCAAACAGTGATCTAAAAGAGCAAAAGGACGTAATCATAACAAAAGATGTTGAAAGAAGGAATATGATAACCGATTTATTAGCAGAGCGAACTTATATAGAACAGAAGGTAGAATATCATATGAACCGATGTAATAGTACAGATTATTGAATTGAAAACACATGAAGAACAACTAGAAAGTGAATATAATAAACAAATTGAAGGTAAAGTCTGCTAGATACATATCTTATTTCTGGTAGAAGAAACTAAAAACCATAGAAACAAAATGACAAGCCTAAAGAATGATGATTGTATTGATATGGTTGAGATGATGGAAGAAGAGGTAAATATTGTGGGTACTAATTTACATTATGCACAGCAAAAAAACAGTCAGATATTATTAAACGCCGCTCTAGAATCCTTAGAAATGGAACATACCAAATCAAAGTCCACAATTGAAACTCAACATAATGACTTGGTATGTTTATATCGTTGTTGGGGTTATCCCATATACAGCTTAAAGAAGAAAAAGGCAAATACGATGCAATACGAAAGGTTAACCACAGTGAGATTGAGCGCTTAAAAGCTCTAATTCGCGAATGTAAAGCTAAAGACAATATCCAACCTTCCAATACATCGGCTTCAGCAAATTCATTTCGTAGGATACTTCCAACGGACAACAACACGTTCGTTTACTGTTAAATATATTTTATGTGACATAGAAACGCGAAATCAAATGGCAACAGCGTGCAGTTTAAGGTATTTATTCAGAACCATTTAAGCATCATGGTACAGACCCCAACTTATATAACAGAACGTACAACTGGAAGTGATATGAAATCTACGGCCATGGTATGTTTCTGTCATATACGTCTTTTAAAACACAACGTAGGAGCTGTTAAAGAAGGTGCCTCGTAGGAAGTGTATTCGGCGGACTGCTTCGACAACTGATAAGGTAGAAGCACCAAAAGATGAATTGGATTTGTTCTGCTAACCCCAACAATCGAACAAACACATACTAACTAATCACTAAGTGCAACATTTAATAATCGTAGAATATAATAAAGTTATTTCCATTTCGAATTGCCATCCCCATTGGGTACATCCATGTTTCAAAGTGAACTTGGCACGTCTGTAGAACTAGTGATCAACAGACACATTATAGTATGCGCAGTAGTTTCTATTAATGTACAACATGGAGCGGCAGAGTGTTGGTGTCCAAACTAATTGGGAAGAAAAAAATGACGTTCCAAGTCTTGAAGAATTACAACATCGTCTTTGCAAACTCAGTGAGTAACTAGTTATCGCTAATAACAATATGAATACAGTCACTGATTGCGGCACTGATAATGATGTACCAAACATGAGATCGCCAACGGACATGGAATCTTCGTTACATTATAATGACATGTATGTTGGGGTATATACTACTATATACATTCAGTAAAAATATGACCCCCGTTACATCAAAACAAACAGAATTTTTGCCCAAAGACGGAGTAACCAATATTACGGCAAAGAATGAAGAAACTTATGCCGTGGCTATGTTTTGCAATCGCTCTGGCAGAGGATGCAATGCCATAGGTGAGGTATACGTAAGTATTTGAATTGTTTACATCATATCTCCCGTAGGTTGTGGATATTGAATCTGATATACCTTCCGTAAAAATGCTTTGTATGGTTAGTTGTACTGCTTATCATGTAAGTTACATAGGGTGGGATACCCAAATTACTTTTCGGAAAAAACAACAGTTCGCTTTTATTCGGAGGATCGTTGTGTGGAGCAATTCATGTATGGGATGTTAAATCACAGTCGGAAATATCTGTTATACCACCCAGTATTCATAAAGGACATATAGACCCTATTATATCACTAGAGTCATTAACACGTGATACACTACTATCAGTTGACGTGGCTGGGAAGGCGATTACATGGGACTTACGCAATTTGGCCGAACCAGTGTCACACGTAGAATGGGAAATAGCCAGTCGCGCCTGTAGAGTTTCATCTGTTTGTCGTGGCAGTACGTTCTACTGTTCGAGTCTCAGTGGCAAGATATATAAATGCAACAGTGATGGTATATCGCAAGAAGGGGATATAATACATGAATCTGGAATAATTGCGTCATCGGTATCTACTGTCGGACCCATTGGTATATATATGAAAAATATAGATGGACAGCATTACAGAATTGTTGGCCACATCATCCCTGGATAGTAGTATCAAAGTATGGGATCCTCAGGTAAACGTGTTAAAGAATATGATTGATTTGTAGGATTTTACGATGGCTATATACGACCTGTTACCATCAATTAATTGCACAGTGGACATGGCGTGGTACTGCATTAGTACTTAATGATACACTTCACAGGCATCCTACAATAACAAACGTATTAGCAACAGCCGACGACCACGGAAACGTTAGTGTATGGAATTTTGCCAAAAACCGAATGGTGAGAGATGCATTTCAACGTAGGATGATTTTAACATTTTGCAGATGCCGGTGTGCAGTGTCAACCACGATGGAACTTCCAGTGCGATTGCATGGACTCCCAGTGGCAAGCATCTCATCGTCGGCGGTTATGGTGTAAGCATATTTGAACCCGAAAAAGAGGTGTGTAAAATAATATCAAATAATACAAATGAAGGTATTGCACAATGACCATGAGTCAATTATGTCTACATTCAACACCATAAAAACTACGTCATATAGGCGTTTTACGCGTTCAATATTGAATTAATAAACGGCAATTTGCATAATGTGGTTATATAACTTATTCTTTTCCTTTTTGGGGATATTCAATATCATATGTGCCTGGGCACACATTGATGAAAACAACATCAACGGCAGCCCTGTTGAAAAATCATCCCCAATCGCACCAAATGGAGCTCCTTTAGAAATTGCTAAAGACACGAATGAAATAGATAACAAAGCAAAACCAGTATTGGATCCGGAAGGTATGTTTCACATGGACTGTTCTTTACACACTCCTTAGGAAGCTTTAAAGAGACTCTGAAGGCTAATGTTGCAAAACCTACACCAGGTGGGTTATATTATACAATTGAATCTATACACACATTACAGTTGAACGTTTGGATGCATTATCGAAAGGTATGTTATTGTATTTGCAATTGACGCTGACGCCTTTTAGATATTGAAAAGGAGATTTCATCGAACCCATATTTTAAGATACCAAAATATGATCGCAAATTAAGAGAATTGGCTATATTACACCCAAGTATGTTCCACCATTGTTGCTTTTAATCATTAACAGCTGTTATGGAGTCTTTGGGTGTGTACGTGATTCCCATTAAGAAGCCTACAAGGGAGCCTGAAACAACCAAACAGTTAGTTTTTCGTTGCATATTTAATTATGTGATTAGTGATGACGACATTCCATCTGCGGATGCTATAAAAAAGGAAGAAGACGATAAGTCAGACAAGGACAAATCAGGTAATTCCGTTTTGGCTGACATTACATGATACACAGCAACTGCAATTCGCTCCAACTTATCCTACATTATAAAACAATCGGGTATGTGATTCAGTCTGTGTTGAGTTTAAAAAATCCCAGAGATGATAAAGGCTATGACTCCAGAGGAGAAGCTCCAGTTTATTCCTCGTCTGAAGGATACAATAGTTTATGAGATTATGAAGAATGTGCGTACAATTGAGGAGTTAAGTGCACAAATAGCTTCTAATCTGGGCAACGAATCGACTCGGAAGCATTAATCTGGTGGTCACTGCAAATATGCCACGGCATATATGAACTATCGCAATAAATGGAGCTTACACACTGTTTATAATAATATCGCATATATAATATAAATGTAAATTAAACCCAATGGGTGCTGCACATATATGGAATTTGTTGCGTTATCATCATTTCGGGTTGCGGCAACTGCATTGTCGACTGTATAAGCTATGTTATCGCCACTCGGCTACCGATGACATTGAAGGACGCTTTAGACACGTTAACAACGCTCTTTCTCGGACGGATGGATGCTATGACCAAAATGTCTTTCATCATGACTCTTTAGATCCCAAAGTTGATACAGGAGGACCTTCTGCGGATCACTCAGGGCCTGCTCTGGACAGTGAGATGATTCGTTCCATACCTCTAGAACGTATAGAAGATGCGTTATTACAGTCAGTACCAGAGAACATCAGGACCTGCAGCATCGGTAGTTGTTATATGTACCTGTCTAATTCTTTACAGAGAACGAATCGCTAACACCCGGTCAATTGTTTTACCTAGAGAATCGAGATAAACTGCTGGAAAATCTTCGCCGGCGTTATTTCGAGGAGAGTGGTGTAGAGGCTCCAAGTGATGGAGAGATAGAGAGCATCCTACCGCTTCTTATGGAAGAGGAGAAGTACGGTTCTTATGATCATGCATCAGTTGTTTCACCTGGTAAACATCATCTTTGGGACTACGATACAGGTGCCGTTTCATCCAGGAAGTCAGTAACCCAGAGTGTATTTCACAGTCTTTAGGCAAACAATCCATTTACATAAAGGCCAGATGCCGACATTGCAGCAGATAGTTGATATTTTGGAACAGGTATGCAGTCATGTAATTCATATAGTATATTCAGGAGCGTATAATGCATGTTTCGGTTGTAGACATGGACAGTTGTAACCGCCGGGACCAAGGCATGTACTGCATAGTTGGCACGGGTGCGACACGGTCTCATTGCAGGTATATTTCCATCTAGTAGCTTTGTACAATATATAGGCGCGTCGGAAGATTGCTATATCGTGTCATAGTCGATCTAGAAATACCCTTTGTGTCAGATACTTCTTATTGCTGTCATTCCCGGAGTGATGAATGGATAGTAGCTCGTCTAGGCCCTCTTTGCGTACACCTAATGGTAAAAGAGGTTCGTGAGAAACAAAGGTTTGTATTTGTATGTTTATTCCCATTTAAATGTAGCATTGAGGATATATGGGAGGAATCTCGCGTAGATGAAGGTAGCCGCGTATCGCAATCATTACCTGAGATGGATACACCGAGTGATGAAAATACATTAACACGATTAAATTAATTTGTTGTTGTTACATTTTGACCTGTTTTTTGTTTGCGTGCTTCAGCACGTTGCCCTGGTCGCAGAGCTTTGTGCGTGATGTAGAAGCCTGCAACAAGGGACATTGTAGAGCAAGCCAATACCGTTAGGCTTTCCTTTACGGACACACCGAACGGCATTTCTACTAATAAGCTACATGTGTATGTATTAACCCAACATAATCTCATTACTATTGCAATCATTAGAGTGTGTTCAGGCATGGAGCTTGAAAGAGAACACAACATCCTTGTCGGTGAGCTTCTTGTAAACAGCAGCAAACGTCTCCAGCTTGTCCTCTACATTATCGTTTTGTTTGTCCTTGGGGTCCAGGTAGACTCTAAGGATACGGCTGCCATCGCGTTTAACGCGAAGCACTTTGCCGACAATTTCGGTGGGCGCTGCGATATCCTCAAGAATGGCCTCATGAACACTGGTCAATGATCTGTTCCTGGGCCTGATACGGAACTGCTTGCTACGGAAGTTCTTAGGGAGGATTGTACGCTGGGCGATAATCACTACGTGCTTCTTGGTCTTCTTCTCGAGTTCGACAACCAGACGGCCATGGATGCGGCGAACATAGCTCATGTAAACGCGGTAAGGTACAAAAATGATGACGGCACTTTTCTTGAGTGCTCCAACTTCTACTTCCTTGCAGTGGGAGATCACCACATTCTGCACGTCGCCCTTAAGGTCCGCGTTTCCGCTGGTTTGGATGTAAACCAAGCAGTTAGCAATTTCCTTTTCCAAGGCAGTTGGTTCGTGGGTTCCCACGATTTTCTTGGTAACTTCAGAGCTCATGGTGTATGAAACAGATTCCAATGATCGTCAAACCTATCTTCGGCAAAGGCCCCCCTCACAATATATGTAACAGATTATGAACACCGCTATCCAAATATCCAGCTTTTCAATATCAAAAGCCGCTGGCAGCCGTTAGCGTTAAAACGTAGTTAATAAGATGCGTTTTACCAAACTTAACATCGATGGGGCAGTACGGCATCTAGGGGTGGGCTGGTAAAAGGCGCGCGACGCCAGGGTCTATTTTGCTTACATCGCAAGGTACAATCTCAACTAGGTTACACATCAAATGTTATGATGTTATAGTATCGTTATATCGTGTTTTTTGTTTCCAATTCTATGGATGCTGGGTCATGTCGTTAATAGCAAGTTTCCACCCTGACTTTTTACCTCATTAGCACATAATTTGTTCTCTATATGTTGCACAAGCGATATGATTGTATATTGCAATGTATTACCACGTGGAATGACAGATGTACCAGCATATTATCATAGCAGTGTCCTTCTACACTAATACAGCGTATAGACATTTAAAAATTTACTCTTACATAATAATAACTTTTAAAGACGATTCTTTGCATTTTCCCACGTTGTTGGTTGCAATGTGGAAATAAAATTTTTGGTGTGCAGGTGGTTACTTGCACACCCTGTGTATATGTAAATCTTCTAGAGCAGGGTATACCACACAAATTAACACAATCCACATTCATTTTATATATAACAAAAATATACTTTGCCATTTATGTTCCAAAGTGACATTATGGCTTCTATCGACTTACCCGTTACGGTGTCTGCAACTGCAGACACATCTTTAACGCCTAACTGCAAGAATTCGCCTGATCGTACCATAGAGACTTTCAATATACATACTTTATCTATAAGCACAGTATATCAATCTGATGGTGAAGCATCTCCTGATTCTTGTGGTTATTCCGCATCGGATGACATTGGTGGAAAGTCATCATCATCTGCATCCTTTGGGACCACTTTTTTACCTACACCTAATGCAACAACGATTCAGGGCCCATCTGTTGAAAACTGCTTTACTCGTGTAGAGCGTGGTCATAAGTCAAATGAAAATCTAAATAAGATTATATCTGAGTTTTGTGATATTGGTTTCGAATATGCCAATCGTTTACAAAATCTCGCCAATCGCATAGACACCGGTTTTACAGGTGAATCTTCAGGTGCAACAACAGTTCTTAACGCTTTTAGGTCATATCTAATAAAGATAGGTGAGAATCATCGTGAGTTTGTAGACGCTGTACAACATGAATGTGTTATTCCTCAAGATGGTGCTAACGTTTGCGTTAAACTTCGGAACGATTACAAGCAGGTTATGTCGCGTTATGAATCTTCAGAGGCTGAGCGTTCCTCTTTAGTTGCATCTGTTGAGGATATGTATCTTCAGACCAAAACTGCTGTAGCCATGTGTTCGCAGGCATTTCATGAGCCTCCATCGGTTAAAACAGGTCTTCATGCTGGTTTAATATCGGTATTTGTCAAGTTTATGCAGAAGAATAGTGAATTAAATTGCATTACTTCACATGATTCACGTGTTATCTTTGATATTGAGAATAAGAAGGTTGCTGCGGATTTGCGCGAGCTTGATACAACTCGTTTATGCGGTATGCGTGATAGTCTTTCTAAGTTTTTGGTGTATGAAACAGCTCGTGTTCGTAACTTACAGTATGATATGAACCAGTTTATTACTGTTTTGGATACTTTGAAGCCAGATTTGGAATGGTCTGAATTTGAGTCTAGGGGTTACCGTGAGCTGGAAGCCTCATCTTCGTCTATTGGTACTAATGCCAGTTATTATGCAAATTATTTACAAAACACAATTCCTGAGGTATGTTTATTTAATATATGTATATGGGCTTTAGGTCTTTAGAAACTATGCCGTATCACGTTTAGCGTTGTCTGCCCCAAAGCAGCGTGTAATTCAGCGCATAAGCCGTTCTTTAACGAAGTATATCGATTCTGTATGGAATGACACCCCGGACAGCGTTTCTATGTGTGATTTTGTTGGTGAGATGCAATCATCTTTGGTGCGTCAAGTATTCTGCAACCTCGTAACAACTGAATCTTTACGTGAGAACAAGTTGCGATCTGTGTAAGTTTATCTTTTCTCCTGAACAATATATTCTACAGCTCTGCATTGAAGTTATTAGCACGTTTATTTGGTGCATTACTGTCATTTTCTCAACGTCAAAGTGATGCTTGGAGTGGCTTTGCGGTATTGAAGGTTTCTGACTTCATTTACGCTATGGATGAATCGGATTCAAGTCAACCTCAGCGTAGATCTCTACGGCTGTTCCTCTATTCTCATGAATATTGGAGCCGAATTACATTTTGGGAGGAGTGCCTTTTGATTGCTATAGCTCAAGATATGACTGCTTTATTTGATGGTGTCAGTCCTGATAATGTTTTACGTCCAGTGACCAGGGAACTGCTTGGTTTTAAGCAGTGGATGCTGAATTTTGGCATAAATTACGTGGAAGCCACTGCTTTGATCGAGCGTGTGTGCTCACGTCTATCACTTCCTAGTGACTACACACAGGCATTGCTGGAGAGTGGCCACGTTAGCCACGATTAGAGTTTTTGATATTCATTTCCTTCGTCACGCAATGCTATGGTTCGTGTGTACGTACGGTTGCATTGTTCGACGAATACTGACTGATGGCTCTTGAACGTTACGTTGCACCAGAATGGGTGTTCCGTCTACAAGTGAGCTACAAATTTGTCCATATATATCTTTAATATATATAAATGTCAGAGGATCTTCCATCTATTTTGGAAGGTGTTGACCTTCTATCTGTATTAGGTGTAGAGGTTGTCGAGGGTGTTTCCATATCAGATGTAAAACGAGATCTTCGCCGTTTATTTCTTAAGCGTGCTAAGGAGTGTCACCCGGATAAGCAGAAATCTACCGATGGCGGTTCAGATTCCAGTTTAGCATTTGCTCGTTTAAAGGCTGCATTTGACTATATACAGAATGACGGTGTATTCAACAGTCTTTACAATCGAGCTTTACATAAGAAACGTGCTGAAAAGGCACGTAAAGAGCGTGCTACAGGTATCGCTGCGAAGCAATCGGCACATTTAGAGGCTTTGCTTCGTCGGGAGCAGGCTGCTGCTAACGCTTCACGTCGTGACTCCGGTGTTAGTACCCCAAGGGACTACTCTAGTACTAGATCTGGATTCAATGAAGAATATGAAGCATTTTCTAGACCATCGGATGATTTTACGTCACGTCAGGGTACTCTATTTGTCGCTGCTCGTAATATGAGAATTGCCAACGAATCTGAGGTGAATTGCCTCTTATTGAGTGACCATTTTCCTCGTATGTTTTCAATGTTCGGTTTAGTTAAGGTTGAACCCATTGATATCGAGGACCTTGGTCCTGATGCTATAAACGTCAAGATTGGTATTTTGACGTTTGATACTCACGAGCATGCATTGAAGGCCCTGTTACATTATCGCAACCATCGTGAATCTTTTCGTTGTGACCTATATGCATTAGCTCTGGGTCCTCAATCATTTGCGGATAAGCCAAGCACTAGCACTGATAACTCAGAGAGTTTGGATGAGCTGGAGTCAACTGTGTTCCGTCGTTTACGTCAAGCTGTAGGTATAATATTAAATGGTTCATATTGTTTTAGGCTGAGAAAAAGCGGAAAACCGGAGTTTAATCGCTTGAGTATGGATCTGGGTGGTATCTATAAGCTTCCGTTAATCCAAGGCGATTGTAGCTTCCAGACATTGGTTCAGTGCCATCGTAAATTTCTAAAATGCCATGATTACTGTTTCATAGCGTGCATTAGGACTTATCTACAAGTAAAGAACGTACTTTCTGCTACTGTTTGATTGCCATCATACTTGATCCCTTCTAGTTCCTCTTCATACAGCCATCTATTTGCCCAGAGGTCTAGTAACCTTAACGGTTTCACTGGTGCCGTATTTACTTTCATGCTAGTATCCACTATAATATCATCGATTCTGATAATGGTTACCCAATGTCGTACTCTGTTTATCATGAAGTTACATATTTTCCCGATTACCTCAAGAATCGTGATATTCTCCTCGACTTCCGATATCTGAAGCTCAACTGCTCTCCGCAGAGCGTCTGTTGTGATTTTGGACCTATTTAATAGAACTGACCTGTTGTTCGATAGTTGCTTCCACTTTTGCGTAAGGTACTCTGAGTATAATGATTTAAATATAAATATTCATACGTTGGTTTCCCGATGATAGTCCAGTCCTTTGATCCTACTAAGAGCACTGTCCCGAAGGTTACTTTATCACCTGAAAATGCTAAAAACTTGCACAGTACCTTACCTGCAGCTTTTCTTTTAAGCTTTTCAATTTGTACCAAGTCTCCCTTGGTTACCTATATTATATATAATATATAGCTTAACTATACCTTATGTTGATGCATTACTGATGACTTGAATACGCAAAACATATCGGTTGCACCTTCTTTTATTTGTTGTACAACTTCATCTGGAGGCATCACGTCGAAATTATGTGATTTATCTAGTTCGATTTCACCAAGTGAGTAGTTTTGAGTGTCTCCAGTTTGGTTTATCCATTGTGTATTGTATTTATAACCTCTCACATTTCGCGTTTGAGGCAACTGTTTGTGCATCACGAACATACAAGTCGGTGGATTGGCTGGATTTATATATCGTGGTTGTCTCCATTTTCTTGCCAATCTTATTCGATTTTTACGTGACTTAGTAGTTCTCTTCCAACGCAGTTTAAGGTCACGGTATGTCTCAAACCTATCCATATCTTTGTCCACATCTTTCATTGGATGCAACGGTATTTTAGGTGGATTTACAGCTCTTCTTTTATGTTTTCCACGTATGAATTCCTGTAGATATAGTAATAATCTAGTAGATACTTACGAATTTATGCCCTAGTTGTCTTCTTTGTTTGTGTATTAGTATTTCTCTTTTTGCGTAGTATTGATGTAGTTTGTTAGTAGAAGAGTTATCAAAAGCACGATGTTGATATTCCTTTTGTGTCCCATTTTGGAATCCGAGCAGAGTCTTTGTGAAAACCGATATACAGCGATAGCTTTCTGTGTGACCTCCTCTTGGCGCAGGTATGGTTGGTGCCATTAATCTTACAAACGGCAATAACTGGCGCATATTGAAATGAATATATGAGTTCAGAGAGTATCATATGTAGCCACAACTACGTTGATGTGCCATGTTATTGCGGCGGCAGAGGCCAATACGTTATAGTGACTGCAGGAATCCCGGGGACGGTGTTCTAGAATTGGTCTTGATATGTTCCTTCCATTTTGTTTTTACACCGTATATCAAGCTGGAGTTTCTATTACGGTATTATGTGTAAAAAGTATTCTATTTCTTGGATATGAAGTTAAATTGCTTTGAGTTGCCACACACTAGGTAACTATTCCATTAATAGATTTACTTATTTTATATTTTATACCATACAGAACTATGGTATTTACTTAGACTACATATTTACATACAATAATGTGCTAATCACTCCCTGTTTTCTCGTTTCTACTAGTAAAAATGAAGTTAGATCCATCGCATTTCGCTCATATGAGCAATACGGAGTTTCGTGTGTTAACTGCTATTGAGCTGGGTATGCGTAACCATGAATTCATTCCGGTGAAGTTGATCACAGCTACTGCCAACTTGCGTTCTTGTGGTATGAGCAACGTACTAGCATCTTTGACTAAATCTAAGCTTATAGTCCACAGTGGTGAATCGTATGATGGCTACAAGCTAACCTTTTTGGGTTTAGATTACTTGGCATTACGTTCTCTTCACAAAAGAGGTGTAATTGGTGCCGTCGGACGGCGTATAGGTGTTGGTAAGGAGGCAGATGTTCATTTATGCACTGACACTGAAGGGAACCTTTTGGTTCTTAAAATACATCGTCTAGGTAGGTTATGTAGGCATATGCTTAATTAGTATAGGGCGCGTATCATTTCGTGCTGTGAAGCACAAGCGTGATTACATGGGAAAGCGCAAGCACGCCAGTTGGATGTATTTATCTCAGTTGGCTGCTAAAAAGGAGTTTTCCTATTTATCTGCACTATGGGATGAGGAGTTCCCTGTCCCTCAGCCACTCGATATTAATCGTCACGTTATCGCAATGAAGTTTGTAGACGGCATACCTCTTTCACAGGTACGTTTGTTAGTGGATTTTAAAAGATATACAGGTTCGTGCAATGACGAACCCACGCCACGTGTTGAATAAGTTAATGCGTTTGATTGTGAGGTTAGCACGTGTTGGTATTATCCATGGTGATTTTAATGGATTTAACTTGATGATATCAGAGGACGGTGAGCACGTGACAGTGATAGATTTTCCTCAAGTTGTATCGGTAACCCATCCCGATGCTGCATTTTACTTTGATCGTGATGTGGAATGCATTCGTGACATGTTCCGAAAGAAATTTAAACTGGATGTTTTTGAATATCCTGTATTTTCCGACGTAATTCCAAATCCGGATGACATTGGGGATCGTGACCGTTTGAAGCTAAAGGTGGTGATCGACAAGGTTGATGACAACATTCTAAGTGAGATTTTGCAGCACCTTCGTCACGAAGAGGGCGCAAAGCAAGGTGACACTTCTGTGGAAGACATTTCTACTGAGATGTCCACTCTGAGTATTGCCAAGGATGATAATGATGGCGACACGTCGTCTGTGGACTACAGTAGCGAGTCGCATGTTGATTCATCCAGTGATGGTGTTGATGAATCGGACTCTGCTACTGGGAGCGACACCGGCAGTGACTATGAGAGCGGCTCAGACGAAGGCGATGAGCGTGAGGAGAAGTGCAAACCTATACAGATATGGACTCCTCATGTCAAGAAGATTGGGGCCAATGCTTATGGTCGTCGTCTAAACAGTCGTGCACGTAATAAGGCAAAGGCGGAGACCAAGAAGGGACACCGCGCGCGCAAGCAGCTTACTGAGGTTAAGTTGGCTGTAAAGAGTGCAAACTGTTGGTGACTTAGCATTAATCATGTTTCTTACTGTGTCCATGGCACAGGTAAGCTCGATGGGTCTGGTGAGCATACATATTTCGAAAATGCATAAGCCGGTTTTGGGCGGTTGGCCACATTTTCAGCACTTTCGGTATTAGTAATTACATTGGGCTCCGAGTGGTATGAACTGGCGTAGCTATATCTGTTGACCTGTTGCGATTCCCTGGCGAATGGCATAGATCTTGTCAATTCCTCATGCTTAAGCCAGGGAGTTAGTGGAGCTTGTGTTCGCAATACATTGCCACAGTATGATTCCAAGTCCTGCATTTCACTTGCAGTTTCACTGCATTCTACATTGTTTGAGGTTTCAAATGTTGTTGACATGGTGTAATTCGACCCCTGGCGATCTGAGTTAGTCTCATCATCTAAGTCGTATCTTTCGGATCTGTCAAACTTATCAAACAAATCCATGACATCCGAGCTACTCCTCTTATGTACAACATCCCTCTTTCTGTGGGTGACATTGAGTCCGACTGGTGGTATATTACTTTTGATAATTGGGAAATGTCCAATGGGCGTACTATTTAGTCCAATTTCCTTTCCGTGAAATTGTGGAAATGGTGCCGATTTAGATTTACTTTTACTCCTTACAGGGCGATTCCATTTATTTCCTTTGCGATTATCTGACAATTCAATATCTTGTAGAGTACGTTTATCCTCATCAGTGAAGAAAGGTATCATTTGACGATTACACTCTTTTAGTGTATCTTGTTTTGAGTTATTTGTACCGGTACCACCGGTATCCGATTGGTTAAATCTTGAAGCGTTGCGATCATGTCCCATTTGCGTGAGTATTGTTGTCGTTCCTTACCATGTATCACAGCTTTCGTTTTCTTTGTGGAGATTTATATAAATCTCTCTTTGATCCCATGATGTAATTAAATTTGACGAAATCGAAAATGCCTTCGCAACTCATTGGTATGAAGTAGTTGTGCAATTCAACAGTTGACAGCTTGAAACGCTTTACTGTAGACAAGAAAAATGTATAAAGCAACCTATGTTATACGAACGATATACAACTACCTTTGAATTTTAGTTACAAAATTGTCTAATTAAAAAATTTTCGTATTTCTATGATATAGTAAGTGCTAGCACATCTATTTGGTATATTTAGATCTAGAGCGTACTGTATGTGTAGATGGGCTTACACACTGTTCAGCAGTGTATATATCACCCAAATATTATGTTTTAGGTTGTTAAAATTGTCGATGGTTCTATAATAATAAATAATTGTGTCGTTGTCTGTCAATATATATGGATAGTCATGCTGTCCATACTACATGTAATTGCATTTGCATGGGGGGTGGGACTCATCAATGAACGTCGTGAAAAAAAGGAATCATCATCGTTGACTATATTGTTGTACTTTGTTATGAATGCCACAATGATTTCTTATAGTCCTGGCTTCTTACTTGTACCATTCCATCCATGAATATGCCACTCGAGCAACAGAGTTAATTAAGTCTATTTCGATCTATCTTCGTTAGATATTAATCCATAAATTTATGCTAGTTGATGTAAAAGTTCTCTCAAAGGTGTTGTTAATAAACAATTTGATTAGATATGTGTTATAGTGCCGCGTTTGGCAATATTTGCTTACACTGCAGCACACACATCTGGAATTTCTACCTGCAAATGCATTCTTACCACACATAATAGACATTTTATTCATTTTCTTACGAATCATTTAATAAACTAGCTATAAGTGACATCAATTATGATTCTTGCCTCAGTTGGTTAAAGAAATATATGCGATTTAAAATTCTACACATTCCTGCGTATTCGTGGGTACTACATCAGGTATGTGTGTTATTCTATAAGACATAATGATTTTTGTTTGTGATTCCATCATTTTCTAGGTTCACGCTCGACCTGCTGTGTCGAAACTACGCTTTTCTGGCTCCTTTAACCATTTTTTGTGGAAATCTGACCCTATTCGTGATATATCCGTATTAGCAATGAAGATAGGTACTCACAATGGTTGTTTCCACTGTGATGAGGCCTTGGCTGTGTCATTGTTGAAGTTACTTCCAGAGTTTAAGGATGCAGAGGTAGTTCGTACTAGGGACGAATCCACTTTATCTCAATGTGATGCTGTTGTCGATGTTGGTGGCAAATTTGATCCTGCTAAACTAAGGTAGTTCACAACTCTATCAGATATATGCTTTTAGATTCGACCATCATCAAAATGAATTTGATGAATACTTTGACGAAAACCACACTGTAACTCGTTTAAGTTCTGCAGGATTGGTGCACAAGTATTTCGGTAAGCGAATAATTCGTGAGGTATATGGTATCACTGATGAAACTGACATAGAAGAGGTATACCAGCGTGTCTACAGCAGCCTAATTGAGTCATTGGACGCTATTGACAATGGAGTTGCTGTTGCTGACGGCCCTATTAAATATGAAATTAGTACACATCTATCGGCTCGCGTTGCACGTTTGAATCCTTCTTGGGTAGATGTCGACGTTGACGTCGATTCTCGATTTCGTGATGCCATGTCATTGACACTATCGGAGTTTGACTATTATGTTCGTAATACTATTGATGTCCACTTGGCTGCTAAATCTAAATTCGAGGAGGTCTACCGTAATCGTTTCAATGTTCACGAATCAGGCCTTGTGATAGAGACTCCTCGAGGCATGCCGTTTGTTCATTTGCTCCACAGCCTGGAAGAGAAGGAGCTTACTCCCGTGGAGAAGCGTGTTGCTTTTTATATAACATATGATGATGCTACTAAGCAGTTCCGTTGTAGCTGTATTAGGGAGGCTGATCAGCAATTCACATCTCGTCGTCCATTTCCCAAGCGATTATGTGGTCTTCGTGATGAAGATTTGGTTGAGGCATCTGGCATTGATGGTCTAACCTTTATCCACCGTGCAGGTTTTACTTGTGGCGGATTAACTAAGCAATCTATTCTTGAGCTCATCAATTTGACACTAAAGGAAGGATGATTTGGTTGAGTCACGTCAACATAATCTTCAATAGACACCTAATTTATAAATACTTGTACATCGCTTTATGTCATAATATATACGACCTAATTGTTACGTTTTATAAGGCTGCGTTATATTCAGTACTAAACTGTATGTAGCAGTGGGTACATCTGGTAGTAGAATTGTATACCATCAGAGATTGGGTCCATCATGGACATCTGTATGAGGAGCACGCCATCTTCCTTGACAGCAATCTTCATTTGTTGAGCGAGCTTAATTCCATTTGCGACGCTCATCCAGCATCGCATGGAGTATGTATGTAAATGTTGCGTCAGCACATTGTACTCGTCGAACACATTTTCATCATAGCTGAAATCCCATTCAACGGCAATTGACGATTGCCCCGAGGCCTACGTTAGATATTATGTATAACACATTACGTACCAATCCCAAAACACATTTGTTGTTCTCTTCATTTAAGGGTAGTAACTCCATCACTAGCTTATTGCTGCCAGAATCTGATGCGATATCGTGTAGACATGGATATAACAATCGTGGCTGTATTTGTTGTTATTCTTTATAACATTAGACCCACCGATATGGAAAAATAATCCACATCAACGAAACTAAAGTGCGATCCGTCGAAGGGGAGTGCCAGCTAATACATATATAGTGGGATGTAATACCACCTACCGGTCCCATGTTTAGGGTATTCAATCGGCACACCAGTGGCTGCCCTGCATCTGTTGCGTACTTATACTCACTGGAGCTTGTGCACTTTCCACTCAGTACAACCTGTTTATCATCACTGTCACACATCAGTACTAGTTCAGACTGCGACATATGTTTATTGCCATGAGAACTTACAGTTTGTGCATACATGTTCAAGCACACCATCAGCGATTGCAATGGTATGACTATATCTACTTTATCGCGATATTCAGATCCATCCACTCCGGTGATTTTATACCTTAGCAGTTTTTTTCTAGGAACTCTGACGCAAGTATACATTGACTGTCCTTTCATCATGGACTGGATCATCATTCCTGTAAACAATATCTATATCAAAACCTGATATACCATTTCTATCGAATACCATGTGTATATAGTAAAGGTTTTTAACTTGATTGTTAATATAATCGGCTACATTGATCTTCGCTATCTTATGCTGTCCTCCTGTGTAAATTGAAATGGTCCAATGCTTACATACCTCCTAGTGATGGATTAAGTGGTAGTAGAATACGCTTCAATAAAGCTGCCTGAGGGAACTCACACTCAATTCTGTATTCACTTTTATGTTTATTTTCATTTTTAAAGAGAATAGTAGACTCCCATTCTTCATGAATCGTTAAGTTCTCATTTGCATTCGTTTCATCTTGTAAGATGTTTCTACTTTTGGCGATGTAGAGTTGCGACATTTCATAGGTCACAAGTGGTACTGTCTACAAGGTACACATAAGCCATACTAATTACTTTATCTATCTCGAGAATGTGAAATGTTCGATTATATCAACAATGGCAAATATATTTTTTGTTTGTGTGTATTGTGTAATCTAATTTTTGATATTGGAACGAGGTGTGTCGCTGTATCGGTGGGTGTAAGGGTTCCTTTACGTAGCCTGGATAGTACGGGATTCCTGGTATCAAGAAGATTATTAAGGCATCCTAAAGCCCATTGGCTTCATAGCTTGCCAATATCTACTGAGGAAGATGTTCGTTGTAGCTATACAACGCAACTTGAGAGTTGTCTTGAACAACTCAAAAGCGATTGCCCCGCCAATGGTAGCAATTACTACATCCTTGCAATAGAGACAAGTTGTGACGATTGCTGCGCTGCTGTTGTATCGAGGTAATTTTTAATAATATGCCACAAGTTGCTCAGCAACGGTGATGTTGTATCTGAAGAACGTGCCAGTAACCCTGATTCATTGATCAAGTTTGGAGGTATTAAACCAGATGAATCATATCGATTCCACTTGGATAACATAGATCGCATTATGAATGAAGTTGTGTCAAAAGCTAGTAAGTGGTGATATATCTGATTAGAAATCGCAGAGCTTAAATTTGAGGACATTGGGTACATTGTCGCCACTCGAGGACCTGGAATGCGTATATGCCTCAATGCGGGTTACGATGCTGCAGAACGCATTTCTAAAACGTATAGTATCCCATTGATTGGGGAGAACCATTTAGCTGGGCATTGCCTATCACCATTTATCAAAGGCCACCAATTACGTATGACGCATGATCGCGGCTCTGTTGCATCAGAGGTAAGCTATTTGTTATGACCCAATATTCCTAGGAATTGAAATATCCCTACCTATCACTTTTATTATCTGGAGGACACTCCCAGATATACGTTGTTGAGAGTCCGTATCAATACCACATGCTTGTTGATACTATGGACCATTACGCCGGCAATGTATTATACAAATGTGCTAAGGAGCTTGGTTTGCCTAT
The DNA here is from genome assembly GCF_000165395.2 of Babesia bovis T2Bo. NCBI lineage: Eukaryota > Apicomplexa > Aconoidasida > Piroplasmida > Babesiidae > Babesia > Babesia bovis. Next base: position 2,019,630 of record NC_010575.1, read on the forward strand.
AGACACCGGTGGTGGACCTTCCATTGAGGAAGCAGCTCGGAAAAGACAAGGGCGTCCAATGTTCAGGATGACTGAGCCTTGCAAGGGCATGTCGTTTACTAGTTTCTGGTAGGTCCTATATCCTACAATGAACGCAATAACAGCTTTTCCGGTATACAAACGCAGTTGCGCAGTATGGTATCCAAGATACGCCAAGACCTTGGTGAGGACGCTCTTTCTGAGGATCCTAAACTAGTAAACCATTTAGCCTATACATGTCAAGAGGGTGGGTCACTGTTTATCATACATATATTCTACAGTCACTTTCAACCAGGTAATACGCCAGTTGGATAAAGCTCTTGATATCTGCGAGACATTATTTGGGATATCGCAGATAGTTGTGGTTGGCGGTAGGTCTGGCTTTATAGAGAACAAGTTTTTCTAGGCGTATCGTGTAACCAGAGGTTACGCAAAAAGATTGCTGACCTGCTGCATCGTCGTTTTAAAGAAACCCATAAGCGTAAGCGGAAGTTGATAGATCGCTTATATGGCTACGTCAAAAAGACGGGTCCTATACGGCACTTTGAGCGGAAGGATGCCAACGAGAACATGCTAATACGGAACTTGGTGGATAGAATGCGTGGTGTGGACACATTGACTGATTTTCTGAAACTGCTTTGGGGTCAGGAATTATACCCCGATTTATTACAGCGTCGTGAAGGTATCCACCTTAGTGTCCAGCAAAAGAATGCCTTTTACAGTGCATTGCTGCAGGCGTACCTATCGCTTCTTAGTGAATCCCAGACAGTGAATTTACACGACCGTTTGCAGAACGGCATCCGTGTAGGCCAAGGTTTGCCTTTACCAACTTCAGCTATTTTGACTGAATTATCGCAATTTGAGCAAGTTGGTAAATCCAGGTTAATATCACGCCACCTTTGCTCAAGGGGTGACACACCTGCTGAGTGGCATTTGTTCACAACATCACCGATGTATTGCACTGATAATGCAGTAATGATAGGATACAGCTTGTTGGAGAAGCATCGGTGAGTTGTACTGCTATACCGTATATATTCATAGGCATGGGATAAATGGTCTTAAACACGGATCATTTGACGAAAAGGTGACCGACAAGTGGAATCTCTCATTCCGTCGCCACTGGGAGTTGCTGGCTGATATAGCTCACCTACATGCATTAACAGAGGATTAAGCGTGCTGTTATATAGTAGCCAAAGTAAGTAGTTAATATTTGCGTGATTTTTCTTTGGCCTTGTTTTCCAATTCATTAAGTTGCCGTGCGATATCACCTTCGTCGTCGTCGTCAGATGATATATATCCACAACGTCTATCTTCATCGTTGGGCACGAATCTAATTTCACCTATATCCATGTACTTTGGCATTTTAACGCCATATCGTTTACGCGCTTCATCTTCTGCTTTCCTTGTAACAACGAATTTGTGCATCTTTTGTAATTCGCCCAGTTGCAGTGCAAAGTAGTCGCATGGATGCCGCTTCCACCTTAGAGGTATTTCCGGATACAGCTCGGGTGATGTTAATTCGTCTATAATCTCAGCTTTTTTGCGCTTCTCGTAATTGTGCAGAAAGTATTTAGATATCCATATTTTGCTATGGAAGGTACGTTCTATGCTTTTATTCTTTACTGGCTTGTGCACTTCCTCGAACCAGTAGTCGAAGCTGACCATGGAGGGCAGTGGTACCATGAGCGTTCCCTTAAATGTGTTGATATCATCTTTTAATGCATCTGATACTTCACCTAGTTGACTATTTTCACTCGGTACTGGATCCTTGTTGGTAACTGCCGGGAATACATCTAGGAACCTAACGTGCTGCTCAATTTCAAACAAGTCCTTCGATCTTTTATCGACATGTGGCGACGACAGTAAACACCATCTTTTACGTCTTTTTGGCATGGGCTTCGCATTACCGACTTGGAGGTTAGTATGTTCCCTGATTCCTCTGATTAATCTCTCCACTGCCAGATTAACTAGAAACGAATGGTTGGACTCAAGTCTAATACGAATAAAACAATTATCTGGCCATCGGTTGAAAGATAAATTTATCTTTTTTGATTCAACATATGGCAGTGCCAAAACCTCGGCATCGGTATATGGCTTAGTAGTATGATATTGCCGTTCTTCTTTGTCTGATGTGTCTAGCTCATTTTTCGTGTCATTTGCATTACTATGGCCCCAATTGAATAAACGTTTCAACTTGCTCTTAGCCGCGTCTATTATCTTCTTGGTTCCGCTAAGGAACCTCGGTTTACCAAATCGGTTGCTTTGGTCACTGGCATCACTAGTGGAGTCAGATGGCATAAAGGCTGATTCTGTAGTGTCTGGAATCTCTTGTACATATGGGTCTGTATAACCTGGTGAGACTCCAGTGTCTGGCATCATACCGCAGTCAACCGAATCAGAACTGAGTTTATCGTCAGTTTGTGCTCCATTTTCCTGAGAAACTGAAGCATTAGATCCATACAATCTGTGCTTCGTTGTCGTAGTGTCTGGGACCAAATATGATTGATTATGCGATAGGTGTCCAGAGTTGTCTAAAAAGTGCGATATTACAAAAAGCGGCTCAGGAATGTCTACACATCGTGGTTGAATGTAGCGGTAGCCGCCTTCTACCGACAATTGTAATTTAGGGCATCGCGTGCCATACCATGGGCCAAGTAAACGTGCCTTCGAGTTACTCCTGGGCATCCCATTAGCCAATGCCGCGGCGAAACATAGCGATAACACCTCAACCATATCCGGTAACAATCTACATCGTTAGAAGTGTTTTTTTTGTAAAACATATTAAATGTGTAAGCATGGTGTTTCATGGAATGTTCCCTGGTTGTGTAAAGACAACTCAAGTTTCAACGCTAAAGTAGTCACCAGAAGCTTTCTGCTCCTTGTCCTTGACGGAGTCGTACTTGTTGATACGTGGTCTGAAGTTAGCTTGGTCGCGGCGGAATGTGACATCCAGTGACTTCAGGAACCTGTTAAAACCGACAACTAATGGCTCGGGCGCAAGAGCAGTAGCGTGGACACTGGACATCTGTGAATTATACCAACAACTGACTTACCCCGGTTTGCCTTCAAAGACTATAACCCTGTCTGCAAGGTACGTGGCCATGATGAAGTCGTGCTCTACGATAAATGCAGTCTTCTTCTGATGTAGTATAAACCTGGATCACGTTAATCACTAAGATTGGTAACCATACCTCTTGATAACTCGACTTGCCATGATACGCTGCTCTGAGTCAAGGTATGCCGAGGGTTCGTCAATGAGATATATATCCGCGGGCTTTCCCAATACTAGAATCAACGCTACCCTCTGCAATTCACCACCAGATAAATTCTTCAGCTGTTGGTCGTACAGATCCTCTATTTGAAGCGGTTTAATAACATCGGTTTGGAACATCGGGCTGCCAAAAGCCTCCTTGATCTTCATCATCAACAGTTGCCGCAGTGTACCATCGAACTTAGCGGTGATGATCTGTGGCTTGTAGCTAATTGACAGCTTTGGCATTGCCTCGCCAGCTTCAGCATTATCTGCCGCTAGTATACCCGCAAGCATCTTAATAAAGGTGGTCTTACCAGTGCCGTTTTCACCTAACATGACAAGGATCTCGGAGTCGCAGAAGTCACCAGCAGACACCGTCAGTGAAAATGTGCCCAACGTCTTCTTCATTTCGGGGTATTTGTAATTATGTAGACGTTCGATTTCTTCCATGTCTACGTCAGTCGACATCCTAAAGCACAATGATTCCTCACGGAACCTAAGGTTTTCAGTTGGTACGAACCCATCCAGGAATATATTGATGCCTTCCCTTACACTGAACGGAGATGTCACAACACCGTATACCGATGGTCTTCCCCAAAGACAACATATATAATCCGACATGTAGTCGAGTACCGACAGATCGTGCTCCACAACGATGACGTACTTGTCATGCTCAACAGTCTCTCTGATGACACGCGCTGCGATTATACGCTGCCTAATGTCTAAATAACTACTAGGCTCGTCGAACATAGTAACGTCACTGTCACATAAAACGGCAACACAAATGGCGAATCTTTGTAGTTCACCACCAGATAACTCCGATACCTGTCTATTTAGTAAATGTGCCAACTCCAAGGTGATTATGAGATCTTCAGCACGGCCTTTCTTGTCCTTTGCCTCTAAAATCTCACCAACGCGACCTGATACCTGGAAAAGATGTAACGTAACACTGGGCACATACCTGTCTAGGTATATTGTCAACATATTGCGGTTTGACTGCAGTTTTCATGCTATTCTCCAGAATCCTTGTAAAATAGCTCTGTAGTTCAGAACCACGGAAATATTGTATAATCTCTGGCCAGTCAGGCTCATTGTCAAATCTGCCAAGGTTAGGTTTTAATTTGCCGGAAAGTATCTTTAGCGCTGTCGACTTTCCAATACCATTGGTTCCTACTAGACCTAATATCTGGCCTGGTCTTGGCACTGGTAATCTATGTAGCTTGAATGTATTGGGACCAAAGCGATGGGTGGTATCCTTGCCGAGGTCTCGTGGCAAGTTAATAATAGTAATAGCCTCAAAGGGGCATTTCTTCACGCAGATACCACAACCGATACATAGCGTCTCCGAAATGAATGCGATTTTACTGGTGGGATCCGCTATAATACACTGTTTGCCTAGGTGGTTGTTAAAATTAGTCAAAATAGTACGAATAATGACATATAGACTTTCTAGATTAACACACCTGCTTTAGCAACTGGGCAATTTCGTTTACATTCTTGTCTGCATTTTTTAGGCTTGCACTTATCTGTTGACACTATAGCCACGCGAAGCTTACTTTCGGACATGGAGGCTCCTGAACCTCCGTGTCCCTTTCCCTGGCCTTTCATTTTATCTACCTAATGGATAGATATAAATGAGGCATTGGATAGATACTATTTAGTCGTGGATATAATATAAAAGTCTTCCAATACAGGGCGCATCAACAATGATGTGCCACACATCTACTTGAAAAATCTTTGAATCACTGTTTCGTAATGTTTTAAATACTATTTATCGCAATCTAAAATGATATAGGCCGACTATCATAGATTTGGTTATACATTAGCACTGCTAATGTCTTGATAATGGTAGTTCTTAGTTTGAATATTGAGATTATACGTGGAAAAAACGTTAATAGCGTTTACAAGTCGAAGGTAGTATAACCATTAGCGGGATATTTCCATTTTCGTTATCTAATTCTTGCTTTGTGCCTTGCTGTAATATAGTAGGCATAATACTGCAAAGTAGCCTTTTTTATGTCACGTAGTACGCAATAGCTATCTTCTATGCAGTCCACATCATAATGGACGATCTTACTCTGGGAGAGCTTAAGGCACTAAAGGAGAGCGCATCTGCCACTTCAGAGGTAGGCTTACTTAATACTGCTAATAATTCTTTAGCACCGCGATGACACAAATGAGGATGTGAATACCGAACGCGCGCCTTTAATTAAATCGCAAAAAACATCGCAAACGTCAGCACCCGTCAAAAAGCGCAGTAGCAAGGCGCCGGTTACACTTTCAAACGACGTTGCTTATAACCCATACCAAAAGCTTAAATTTGATACCAAGGGGGGTAAAAATAGAATGAAAGCACGTGACCCACGTTTTAGTGACTTTTCTGGCACGTTAAATGACGACTTGTTCAGGAAATCATATGCATTCCTGGGCGATATGCTGCAGGATGAAGTCAAGGAAATAAAATCGGCACTTCGCGTTAGTCAGCGTGCTGGTGTCAACAGTATAAAAACTGCCAATGCATTGAGAAACATCGCACATATGAACATATCTAGCCTCTCTGACGCCAAACGTGCCCTTGATCGCTATACAACACAGCAGAAGCAGCTGAAGAGTGACCAGGCTTTACGTGATTTAAAGAAAGACTTAATTACTGAAGAGAAGCAGAAGATTGCAACAACATCGAAAACACCCTTTTATTATTCAACCAAGAAGGTTAAGAAGATGCTACGTGACAAGGAGCGTGATGCCATAGAGGCTGCTTTACAATCATCTGCTATTAATGCTGACGGCGCCGGTAAGATACACAAAAAGGTATCCAAAGAATCCCGGCGTAAGTTGACACGACAGAGACGTAGCGGTCAACTTGATGCCTTAAATAAGACTAGAGACTCGTAATAATATAGCTTGGTGTAATGTGTAGTCCCCCATTGTTAGTCGACATAACAGTCACTATTCACACGATGGAAGGCAGTGGCGCTTTGGCACGAATCCTAAAATGGAGGCGTGTGTTTCAGACTACTAAGTGGCCTCAACTAGGCAACGAGGTTGCTGAGGGACCCGGTAGTAAATACACCAACTTCTCACTTCAGCACATCATGGACAAGTATAATTTCCTACCAACTATGCTTACGCAGCGCGAATTTTTATTAAAGTTAGGCCACAAGAACCCGGAAATTGTACAGGATGCATATCTCAAGAACGATACTTACAACTATTACATCCGTGAGGATCGACTTGAGCCTACTTCTGAGTGTCCTGAAGCGCTGCGCGCAACTGAGGAAGCCACTCAGGGATCAGGTCATCATTAGATCGCAGACAATGTAAATGTGTTATAATAATTTTTTGTACGTCGGTGTCTATTTATGTTGACATGGTTAAATGCACTATCATTAAGCATTGTTTTGTAAAGTGACATTAGTACCGCTAAGTGTGATATGCGTAGTAATAATCACTCTTTGTTTCTTTCAATCTCCGGTTTAATTGTCTCGATGATATCTTCGGTCTGCCGCTTTAATGCTTCCATCCTCTTGTTATAGAACGCTTCGTCATCGGGGTCTATCCATTCAGTTGGCTCTTCTTTCAGCTTTTCACGCATATATTCTTCGCGCTCCTTAGCGCCTCTGAGTCTCCTCCATTCAAAGTACGGTACGTGTAGTACTTTATATCCCATGCGCGTTAGAAGCCGATGTTTCAATTTAGTGTATGCGGTGTATTTAGTACTGTTGGCATAAAAGTGCGACGGCCCATCGACTTCAATGGCGATTGGTCTGTCATCACCCGTTGGTACATTGCCATCATCATCTGCCAATGGCCCACTAAGTTTTTTCGTGAGCTCCCTAATCAGTTCTTCCTTCTGCTGTTGCTGCTCCGGACTAAGATTTTCAGCATCGGCGTCAAAGAAGAATTTACCATCAGTTGTGCTAGTCTGATTGTCTACGTGTGTAGTTGAATCATCGCTATTATATTCCTTTTTCATCCATCTGTCTTCTGCTGTTTTGGCACTCTTGCTTGATTGTTGTCCCTCGTTAGACGTTACAAAACATCTGTTATGACGATGATATATAGTATATACTGCGTTGGTTTCCCTATTTGTGATCACATTGCACCGGGCAATGTTGAGACTGCGATAAAGACATTGTCTCAATGTAGAGCTGAAAAAACAGCTCATGTTATTTGTAATTGTATAAATGTATATTGAAATGTGGAATCCAGATAATTGATAATGAATTCTGTGTCATTGAAGCATTATGATGGGGAAGTGAATGACACTGGCAACACATTGAAGCTGGTAACTCATATCATTCACTACACATTATGTTTACTTCTTCACAAGAAATGATAATTGTTAACTTTAAGGACATTGTTTATCATATGATGTATCATTGTCACAACGGCTGCACATTCAATTGTGTTGATAATATCCAGCAATACTCTAAAGTATTTAGCAATGTAAATGCAACAGTGGTTGATTTCTTGTTGTTTTAATGGCACTTTTAGTGCCTGTTGGTTTGTTGCTACCATGCTTAGATTATTCCCGTAGCAGCGTGTCTGTTTCCTGGGAAATTCCATCATAATTTTCAATCCTTAGGCCGTTTGTTCATTTTGTTGCTCTATATTCACTGCTGTACACACTAGTTCACATGCTATCACTATATAGCCAAAATAGAAAACTACATACCAATGGGCCAATAGTAGACAGGCTAACATAACTTATATATCCATAGTTTTACAATCTCTTATCATGGGCCTACACGACGAGCTCAATGATTTGAGCTTAACCTCGCAAAGAGACATTGGTTGGAAACGGCCATATTCCAGTTGGTCTTCCTTGTCCACAGAGTTATCTAGAAGCCATGGTGACAATATAACAGATTCGTTGTCCGGTACACATTCTCTAAAGAGTTTGTTGACGTTAGACATTCTTAATTCTAACCAGGTTACTTATCGCAAATCAAACTGGACATGGAGGGTAAAGATGTAGAACCTGAGCTGAACCCGGAAATAACTACATCTAATAGTCTACCCGAAGCTTACGTTCATAGAACAACTTCTAAATACGTCGGTATATAACGAATTCGTTATATGTATACAGGATAGAGTTAAGAAGCTGGAAAGCAGTTTGTCGGGTATTCAATCCAATGTAGAATCAAAGCGGAGTAACATATTGGAGGTTGGTACAGAATTCATCTCTAGTAACATATAGGACATTTACGCAAAGATCAACCAACTTGAAACCAAGATAACTGAAAGCGAGTCAAAGGAATTACATTCATTTAATGAGACAACGAAAAAAGTAGGGCGCATATTCTGGTTAACATATATCAGATCGATATTATACAGCGTAGCATTAAAGCTGCCCAAGCCAAACAAACGGCAGAGGTTAAAGACGCTATTTCCAAGATGGAGGGTGTCTACCACAGGTATATAGTGCCAATAAGGGCTCTCATGTTACCCAGGTTTACTGAACAACTCCGATTAGAAAAGGAGCAGTGGAAAAAGCAGGAGAAGGATGCGGTAAACAACGTGATGCAGAACATCCATAGCATAAGGTAATATATGTGGTTTATATCACCTGTAGACAAATGATAGGTTATAATTATTTTCATAGCATATCATTAGTCCAATACCCTACAGAGAGGAGCTTGAGGAAATGAAGAGGTCAAAGTCACAAATGGCTACATATTTACGGAAATACATGGACGTAGAATTACCACAATTGAAAACCCGCATTGCAGCAGCCAGTGACGACATCAGCCGGATGGAAAAGACGTAGGTCAAAACAGGACATATCAACATTAACAGGATAACTGAGAATACTAGTCAAGATCTCGTTATGCTTGCCTCATTTATAAAGCAAGAGAATAGTCAACTGTAGGTCGTTTTCCTAACGTAGCTATTAACGCAGGAATGAACTTAAGAGAACTGTTCTAACGGAGATCGCTCATAGCTCTGATGTTGCCAAGCAGCAAATCGCCAAGGTGGGTTTTTGCAATCTAAATTGTGGTTTAAGCATGATGTTACATAAAGCATATTGTTACGGTTGCTGTATTATTCACGGACTCTATGACTGATCGTTACCTGGGCATAGAGGTTCCAATGAACTAATATATGCCTTCTTTAAGATTCTTAACAAATTTCAGGAATCTGACGAACGGAAGAATATGCAACAGCGCATTGTCAACTTAATGGAGGAGACATTGAAACGCCTGGGTTCACCAATTTGAAAGGCGTACCAAATCCCAACTGACATATTACACATTTGTATTGGATAATAGATACTACATATATAGGTATATAATATCTATAGATAAACACTATAGCTGCTGTTTATTGTTACCCACTTGGTGGGCACACTACAATATGATATAGTCGGCGTCTTAACATTAACGCACTTGCTTTGTTTATCTAATCGCAGCAATGGATTCTGTTGATGTCAATGGTGATACTGGTATGTCATCCAGTGATCATGGTGGTTCTAGTGAGGTGGACGACCTTGGTTCTTCTGTGACGTTGAACTTTACCGGTATGTTGAGGCCATTTTTCTTAACACCTTGTTATAGTACTGGACTATATCAATGAAATTAGATTCAAGCATGGTATGCGCATTGAGGAATACAGTCGTTATCACGGTTATTGCTCCAAGCGCTTATGTAACTTGAGGCGTCAGTTACGCATGGGTCCCATCCGGTCGAACAAGTACGTTCGACTGGAATTTCCGGAGACTGTCTCAGATGTGAGGTGAGTGATTAATCTGAGTTAGCTATATCAACCAGGTACCTGGAGATCCTAGCGCTTTGTGCCGAACGTTCATGGGCATATGGTATGGTTTTGAAATCACAATGTGAAGCTTCTCATACTCCGGTAAGTTTTTAGTATTGCTATGTTCCATCTTTATCAGAGACCCAATCTACGTCACCGTTCGTTGAAGCGATTTGATAAGGCTCTAACCATGTCTACACTTCTGGAAGCAGCTTGCCAATCTTTTGCTGAGGCGAATAGTGTGAACAATGCTCGTGTTTACCGTAGTTTTATGGAAGGCGTGGTTCATTTTGAGCGCAAACGCTACACTGAAGCGTTTGCATCTCTATCTCTATATGCTAATGTAATGGACCAGCGCCACCGTAATAAACAAGATCGTATTACTGCAGAGGGATACAGTTCGCAGTTAAACCAAGTCAATGCCATGATAAAGATGTGTTCATTTCACATTCGTTCTGCGGGAGTTAAATTTGGCGGCAAGCCTGTACTACATCAAGAGGATGACGATGCCGAATTATTATCTGTGGTTTCAGATCCTGATGGCAACTTAAATTTATACTGCCGCGGAGCGCTTATGGAAATCCAATCACCATTTCTATTTGAGCAGATCCATGATGTGATTAGTGCCTTTGACAAGCTGGTTATTACAGACACGGTCTTATCCAATCTTAATGCAAGTACCAATTTGGATAACGATATCCACTCTGAGTTGGTTGTCAAGTTTCCTTCCGATGCGTTGTTAGCATCGTATGAGGAAATCTCTACATTAGTATCTGAATGTGTAGATACAGTACATTCAGAGATGATGTCATCAATGGAGTCCCAAGATCTTTTGCGTAGAATTGAGGGCGTATTACACATTATAAAAACGCTGCTGGAGATGGAGAAATGTATATTAATGGGTATTATAGCCTTGCATGCTGTATATAGGCAGAACAAATCATCTTCTGGATGTCGCTACCTTCCTGACTGTGGAGAGCCCCTCAGGTTTGCTCATATATTAAAGCAGCACCTAGGTACACTTATGAATGAATCAAACCTACAGAGCACATTCCATATTGCCCTTGAGGCTACCAGATCCGTGAATGGTATGTTGATGGGTATATACAAGCTTTACACGGGTGAATACGCTGATGGCATGTCATTGCTGAAATGGTCAATGACTAGGTTAGAACGCGGTATTAAGCAGGTTGATCACAGTAATACGCGCTTAGTAAACCGTTGTATGCTCTTATTCCAAATATTCCATCGCACAGGTTTGCTGTGCATCAGGAAATATTACAAGCGTTGCGTTGCTATATACATGCGTCACAAGTTAGGAGAAAACCCTGATATCGTCGACACAATGGGAGTTGATAAGGTGTTTGATCTCACGAAGCGCATGTTGCCATGCAAGCCGATACTGTTCGACTTAGCTCACATCCACAACAACCCTCCTACCATTGGTTCGAAATCTGGAATTATTGGCGGTGTGAAAAACATCATTCGATCCTTCTGGAAGTGAATTCATCGCTAATGTTTTTTGCTATGTAATGATATTGGTATAATAACTAGTTATGTACAACACCGCATTACTGTATAGTATTTAGTCAGTGCAATGTATTAAGAAGGCTTTTTAGTATGACTGATAAGTAACACGGTCTCCTGGATCTATATTCATACAGTACTCGTCCCATTTTTTACAATATCGTAATATAACACTCTACCGAGTAACGCCCTCTCTAAAACATTATAAAATGGGTTATAAATCAAGTTGAGAGATCTAGGATAGTTTCTACTATATCTCCCTTATTCTTAATCAAAGCAACCTTCGCCTGTTCTCTAGTACATCCAACCTGGGATACAACCAGGTCAATATCACTGGAGTTAACACCATCACTGTCGCTAAGACCACACACGTGCTCAACATCGTCATCCACCTTCATATTATCATCGGGGGAGTCAGAAGGACGCTCGCCAGAGTCACTGATTCCACCTTTAGCGGCATCCGCTGCCTGTAGAGCAGCAGAGAGTTGAGATAGTCTCTGAGCAGCCTCCAAAGCAGAATTCTGTCCCATGTCTTCAACCTTAGCTTCACCGAAGATGATGTAGGTATCGGAGTTAGGGAGCTTGTACACATCAGGCTTGTTAACAACAAAGAAAACCTGCTTGGACTTCTTGATGCATACTTTTGTTATACCTTCCACGGGTTTAAGGCCAAGTTTACCTAGCAACTTGCGAGATTTCCTCTCGTTTTTGTTCTGTCTTCCTTTCGACGAACTTCCATCGGCCCCCTTGGATTCCTCGATGTCTGAGTCACCTTCACTGGAGACTTCGTCTTCGCTATCGTCTACCTGGTCGGCCAACAAAGAGTCAACACGGTCCTTTGCCATTGTTATATTAGCAGATTTCAATTAGGAACTAATGTAGCAATTACGTCTATAGTAATTGATTCCCACATCAAATGGGGTACCAGTGCCATACAAATACCCCGTCTACAATACTGGACACATTTATGTTTAATTATTTATACGTCTTATTCCGTATTTATCATATATCAGTACATTGATTGGACGCTAATCCATTATGATGTGTTGACCACTGTCTAACCCTATTCAAAGCTGCATCCCGTCGTTACACATATAACCTATTGATTAAAATATTGATTACAATATTGATTCATTAATACACAATTATTGCGCATCCGCGATTACAGTTAGTCAGCTCAATTTTGGATGGTCAATCCATCATGTGTTGTTGCGATTTAGCTTGAGACTTAGCGTTACATCTGTATACACCAGATATTAGCAGTTTACGATCACATGGTAACATTTCTATCTCTTCCTCAGCCATTTCTTCAGCGTTCCTCTTCTGAATCGCTATGAGTTTTTTACTCAGTTCTTGCTCCCTTCTTTGTAGTTCTTCAGTTGATTGTTTCCATATTCTATTTAAGAATTGTTCTTTACGCTTTTCACGTATAATATTCCTTCTTGCGATATATGCCTCTTCATCTTCGAGTGTACTGGAAGGGTCTGTCGAAAATTGTATACCGTTATATGGTGACTTCTGTACCGGTTTACCACGGGTTAACTGCAAAAATGATAGCAATAGGCTTCTTGTTTCATGTAATATAGCAAGCTGTTGGTTAATAGCCGACGCTCTTATCTCTAATTCATTCATAGACTCGGGTTTAACATAGTTGGCTGTTAATTGCGTCAATCTGCAGAACAGTTGCCTTCTTTGTATTCTCTGTTTTATATTATCACGTTTGATAGACGTTCTTGTTTCATGAACTATTTTGCGAACTCTTTCTGCCACGAAGGGGTAGAGCGCCGACACTCCCTGAGGCTCAAATTGATACCTTCGCCCATGATACCTCTTTGGTTTTTGTAAAGATTCCAGTGCCATTTTATATGCAACGAATAAAATTAATTTTAGTCTTTATTATATTATGGTGTAATTAATCTCGAGCTTTATATGATTCCACACAAATAAACAACAGATAAAGTGAAATCAATTCCATGTGTATTTAATGAATGATAGGATCATTTAGTCATAATATTTAAATGTGTAATATCTTTAGTGTACTATCGCATTCAGCTGCATGTTAGTTATTGATCTTATACTATACCTACATATTTTGTAAAAGTTCTATCGAGCTCGTTATGATTATATCGGTTAATTTGTATTTTCGATTGTGATTTGTTAAGTGCCAATAAAGCATAACACATATAACATAGCGTCGGTTTATCTAATGTGACAAAGTCATGCTTTGTATTAGATTATTTAATGCCCACTAAATCTACAAAATGAACCTGTTATTGTTGAAACCAGAGGAGTTGCACCATGATGAGGAGGGTATATATGTAGACGTTACTGATAAGCGCAAAGTATCGCATATAAAATATGTGCTTAAAGCAACAGTTGGCAAGCAGATTAGGTGTGGTATAGTGAGTTCCACGATTGATGTTGGTACTATCACATGTTTGTCACCACAAGCTATTACTGTACGACTGTCCGACAAGTTTTTAAGGTATTCCATTAGTTGATATATCTTACGTCTTTCAGTGATGTACCTCCCGAGCGCCCATTGATTGACCTAGTCGTTGGTATACCTCGCCCTCGTTCCTTGGATAAGCTTCTTCAGGTAGTAGTATAATATTGTATTCCAACAGTGTACAGTACAGTGCTAGTATGGGCGTTGGTCGTATTTTGCTTGTATGTTCCTCGAGGGTTGAGTTAGATTACCTGAAGTCGCATCAGCTAGAAATGCAAAACATAGAGGAGTCCCTGTTGCTTGGCATGGAGCAGGGTGTAACAACATACATGCCCGAAGTTCAGATACACCGCTCTTTAGGCTCCTTGCAACGTTCATTAGAGAAGGAGCCAATGGCAACACGTCTCATCGCACATCCCGGAACTGAAGATACCCTTGGATCATTGGGTATTACATCGCATCTATCCGGTCCAATCCTTGTGGCAATAGGTCCAGAAGGCGGTTGGCTTGACCATGAAGTTGATTTTTACGCCAGTCTTGGATTTCGCAAATTCAACATTGGTGAGCGTATACTGAGGGCTGAGGTAGCAGCAGTCGCTATCATATCCCAGCTACAGTTACTACTAAACGACAAGGTTCTCCGACAAGGTCGAGACAGAGCAACAAGGGACCAATTGTAATATTAGTATGATATTCCATTTATATGGACCTTTTTAGACATATAGATACCGATTGCACCATCCCAACTATTGATACTGAAAACACTTATATATATATATATATTGCGTTAACACTAATTGAATAATCAGGTGCTAATTCATTCACCCGGAGGGAGGTAGTCTACAGCAGCATCACAGAAGCTTGAAAGTGCTTTTGCGATAAGCTGTCTTGTAGTGCCCTCTCTTGATGATTCGTATAGTTTGGTTAGCTGTATGGACACCACTCCATAACCCATAAGCTTCAGTTGGCGTTGCCTCAGTAAGGCTCGAGAGCGTGGCTTACCGTGTGGTATGAAGCAGTCACTGAAGCTGAGCACATCTATAAGATGTCGTTCAAGTGGGAATGCCACACTGGCTTTGTAAACATTCTGTATCGTATGTACGGTTTTATGTGGTATTTTCATTTGTATCAGGCATTCCGACAGCATGTTGTCGTAATCCAGCTCTATAGCTCGCTTCTTACGACCGCCCTGTGAGATGGTATAAAGATCGTCCCTTTGGTAATCAAGCCATTCTTGCAGGGTTGTAATTACATCTGGATTGATATTCCACTTTGTTAAGTTACTGATAGATTCATGCTCATCCTGGGAATTAGTCGCTACTAGTTCATTTGGATACATTTCATTGTTTCCAGGCATCAAACAGTGCATCACGTGTAGCGCCACTTGTTGTGCCTGCAGCATGTCTGTAGGTAGCTCATCAAAAGTGGGCACATACTTGTTTAGCATTTGTACAAGAATTTCATCCTCTCCTAGTACTACACAGGACCACATTAAGGATATCATCGATTCCGGATTGGCGTCATCCATGTCAATGGCAACTTTCAGAACCTTCCTAACCCAAGGAAGATGCAGGTTAGCTTCTGTCAATGCATAAACCGCCTTGGACAGCGTGGTGGCGTTGGCATCATTTTGATTCATACCAGCCACGGTATCGCACATGGCTATTACTGAGTCGTCCATGTAGCCCATCTTAATTAAGTTGTGTACGGTTTCAACCACGTCCAGGTCATGACACGAAGATAGACTTGCCACCACTCCGTGCATAGCACGCATGAATTCAGTACTCTTGGAGAGCTCAGCCGAAAGAATAGCCAATTTACGTGGTGGCAAGCCAGCACATGCCTTTATGTATTCTTGGATAACCTTATTTTTATGGTCACCAGATACGTTATTATTCATTAATCGATTCAAGCATGACGCCATATGTTTCGCCAGGGTCCTTACAGCAGAGTCACCCTTTGACCCTCCAATGCCCATGGCAGCTAGACACTCGAAGAACAAGGATATATGTTCAATATTGTAGCACCTCCACCTGGACACACGTCGTTCAATTTGGTCCACCATGGCTGATGCCAGTTTGTCCAGAGCACTCATGAGGGTAGGGTCAGATTGTTTCTTCAAGGTGGTAGCAACCTGAAGCAGTAGAAGGCAATCTTCAGCGTACATTTTATGAGCACCGGTTGAAACAGTTTCTATTAATTTCTTTAATAGTAAAGGAGGTACCTGTGATGCTTCCATGAGACCCATTAGTATCTCAACTACATTTTCAGGAAGCATTAGGTACACCTTACTCTCGATTACCTTGCACAGCTGGCTGTAAAACCGCTCATCGGACACTGCAATGAAGCCTCGAGTGATCTTAGCTAGTTGTAGTGGCGTGAATTCGTTTAACATCAACTGAGCACGGTTACGCATCTTCTTGAATAACGTTTTGTGCTCCTCTGCCATGTGGGCGAATGCAGCTACTGCAGCAGATATATCCCTAGTAGTCATTTCATCTACGTGGTGCAATAATGCCGAAGCAAGATCCTCGAATAGATCGGTATCCTCTATATCCGCGTTGAGGTATGCCCACGCAATGGTGGATATATCCCTGCATCTGAGGTGGGCTATATGTGACCTAACCAGTGGCGATACCGTACACAGGAATAGTTCATGGTCAGCCTCGCGTAACTTAGATAACGCCCACGTCAGGTGTACCACATCCCCAATGTTAGTGCCACTAGCCTTGGATTCTATTATAAGCCTTATCTTCCGGAATAACGCTTTATCACTGAATCCCAGGGATGCATATGCCCACGCTATACCACACAGCTGCTGCATCGCAAAATCGTCAATTACAGCTAACACCGCAGCACTCAATTGACTGAATATCACCGGGTTGCGCACATTTAACCTAGCCAACGCCGTGGCCACGCATGTTATATCCAATGGTGTCCTGAAGTGAGTTACCTTTTCCTGGACAGTCCCTAGGAGCATATCACGAAGGTCGATGCCAGCAGTGCTCATGGTGGCCAACTTAGATACCGCAAATAAGCTACTGGCAAGCTCACTGGTACCCAGTTCTTTTACGTGCTTCTGCATTGTAACCAGGAGAGAGTCCATCCACTGCGGGTGGATCCTAAGTTTTACAATAGACCACAGGACATTAGTCACGCCTTGTGGGTCCAAAGTGGCTATATGAGCCTCAACTGCCGATAGAAGCTGGGCAAAGGTATTGTTGCCAGTTAAGGTATACCTCGAGTAGGATGTAGTATGTCTAGCAATTCTGTGCAGAGCAGTGGCGGCATTCACTGCATTCAACTTTGTTACTTTATCTTGTATAGCAGCAAGCACTTGTGAAGAGGATTTACACTTCAAGATAGACTGTTGCAGCACGATGTGACCTGGATCCATATTTAGCCACGTTTCTGGCTCCAGCTTTGTTTCAGCAGCAATAACCGCTGCCGGGGAGGCGGCATCAATGACACCAGCTGGTTGCGTTGGCATTATGCTTTCCAGAACACTGCGTTCAGAATCAGTAAGCAGACGACCAATCATAGCTTCTGGCGATACGCTTTCCTTCAGTCGCAACTCCTTTGTGGATAACGTGTCTGTTTCAAGAGCAGGTTCCATCCCCGTATCTATTGGCACGGCCTCATAGTACGCATCTCCCTTCAGATGCAAATCGTTTACTAATTGGTCTCCAGGTGCTACATTGGACAACGAATTTAGTGTATTGCTTTTTGGAATGCGATGCGATGGGACAGTCATTGGTTCTAGTTTATGCGATTCAGTTACGGTGACATTTTCTGGTGCTGAAGCACTACGTTTTGTGCTAGACCTAAAAGTGTCCAGATCAATTAGTCTAGACTCGTTAGACTCTATAGAGTCAAGTGATTCAACGCTCTTCTTTGCCTTGGCTATTGACTTTTGTGAATCTATACGTGTTTTATGACGAAAGTGCATATTCCACTTGGATTCAATGTCATTCAATTGCTGCCACACCGGCTTGGCTGAATACATATCTTGTTCCTGTACGTTAGTTGCGCTAAATCTACTTTTTGCCTTGTATTGCTTTAATGTTCCCGATGGCTTTATAGTGGCCTCAAATGATGTCGCTTCGTGGTCCAGGGACTCATCGTTACACTGTTTCACAAAATCATCGTGCGATACTGAAGTGGTTAAATATCGCCCACGGTTTTTTATGAACATCAAGCGTAGAGGACGTGAGATATACATATCGTTTTGAGCGCCAAGGTGTCCAATTACATAAGGTGTACCAATCAATGTTTCTGAAGCCAATACGGCTCTACTCAGCCGAGTTGCACGGCTGTGGTATACAAGCCTCATGATGTAGAAAAATACTGTAACAACGCATTTACGGAAAAGGCTTATTTTAGTCCCATGAAAAAAACTGTAGGTGTTCAAGCCCAAGTAGACCTTAACTAGCAAACCAAAACACAACACCACTACTTCAAAGGTAAACGGCGCTTTAATTCCTCTATCTTCTGCTCCAGGGTAACATCATAGGGCATCCGCGGGTACGCGGGACCGTACTTTTTACGCATCAGCAACCAACGTGTGAAATCCTCAATTTCAAAAGCTTCCATGCGCTCTACATCAACTCCCTGTGAGGTAAGGTATTCAAACATATCACGTCTAGGTGGATAATGTGGTACCTCTCCTCTGACATACAGTGGCCACCAGCCGTGTTTATCGTTTTCTAGTGACTTACAAAACTGCTCAACCGTATCTGCGGTTAAGTTGTTACTGGTTGACACAGTTGTTTCATCCAGTTCATCTCCAGCATCGGTTTTCACAGAGGAATAATAACGACCGCTTGTACTTAGACACCTTCTATTAAACACAGCGCCAGACAATAGCGTATCCAGCAATGATATAGGTGTAGCTCGAGTATTTAATGGGCACATATAACTATCCGTTTGTGCGAAGTAACGGCATTGTGTAACACAAGCACTGATGCATCTCCCCCTAAGTACCGATGATATATTACGCCTAAATCTAGCTCTACGAGTTACTGTAAAATACATATCATTGATGTGTACGTATATACTGGAATATAATGGATTCCTAAAGGGATGCACTATATATAGGAACGATCCTTGACTCCATTCTATAGCTGTAGCAGACATAGATAGTAATATGTTTTACGACAGTTAAAACCACTGGATGATACATAATGCTTGATATGAATGAAGCGTGCTTTTAACGAAGAGCCTTCCAAAAGGCAACATCCCGAGGGTATGTTACATATACGTACATACACATTTATCCAGACACAATCGTTATACCCAAGGCGAAGACACTTTTACCTGAAGAACTCGATCTAGTCTCGTTGCATAGAGATATAAGCCAATATTGGCGCAATGCATCATCGGTAGAAGATGGTTACGACTTTATTTCATTAGGTCTACCAACGCCGGGACGCCCTGAAGAATCAGAGGCTGTATGTGATGACGAGGAGGATGACCGTCTGTTCCAGAAGCTATTAGCATCTGTAGAACTGAGTTACATCCCACAGGAACTCATACAAATTGACTATACCCAGCCGCGAGGCCAGGAGTCGATCAATGACATGCCGGATGGCAAGCAATCAATTCGCCGTATAGAGGAGGTGATGGAACGCGAAGCCAACGAAGTTGACCCCGAGGACACTGAGATGCCTACTGTCAGACAGAGTCTGCCGATAGATGACGATGCCATGGATGTTGACTTGGCAGACTACCACTACTCATTCTGTGAAGAAGATGATGGTTATTAATAGCTGACAAGCACTTGGCAAAGCACAGTGCATCCACTAGGGAGAATATACTAATTTCTAAGTAATATCGCAATAAATTATAACTTCATTTTGTGAGTTTTAGCAGTGTTACCATGCGGTCTACCAATGGTTGAACCCCCGAACGGTCACCAGACATCATATGTTCAAGCTGTTCCAGTATTGACTGAAATTCAGTATCGTCCTGGATCCACTCTATAGAGCCCAGTGTGGAGGAAACTGTACCGTAGGCATATATGGCCAAGGTAGGATATGGGTGACAGAGGAACCATAACATTGTTTTCAGCGCGGTATGGGTGACGTGATTAGTATTACCGTGTTCATACAGAGCATGTAGACACTTGAAAATGGCCTTGAGATAATTGTAGTTTGCTGACTGCCGCGCCTCGGTGGATAACATGTCCACCAGCTGATCGCTGGTGTCCATAACCCTGTGAGATACAAAGTATCTTGTCGCTGATGCTACATTTATGCATGCCTTTGAGTTATTTCCCGTGATACTAGTTTGGTAATACTCAGTAACGTATAACAATACCATGTCACGTAACCGTAGAACACGGCCAGTAGATGACTTAACCATTTCTTCACCATGCTGCTTGAGGAAGTCTACAATAACATTATCCAGTGTATCCTCGTTCCATAACTGTTGGTTTGACCCAACGGATAATAGGTTCACTAAGGAGTGCACCAACAACTCGGAAAACCTAGGCGCATATAGTAAATACATGAATTGCGATGTGCATAATGGCGACAGTGAGTACCCTGGGATCCTGAGAGACACATGTGAAGAGGTTCTAATATACGTATCGTCGTCATTATCAGCAGACTCCAGTAACTCATCGATGTTAAACGATTGTGCTACATGCCAGTTAATATTAGTAGCAATTACCGACATTAACTTATGTTCCTGTAAAACTCCTAATGAATACACATGATCATCTTTTTGTGCACTGGTTTCTTCAGTAAGCACCGATTCGGTAGATACTTTTTCAGTTGTAACACCCACAACTTTTTCAGGTTCCGGCTTTGCTTGAGAAGAACAGTGGCTCCTGTCAGCCTGTAATGCTAGTTCTGGAGCAGAATCATGTGGCGTCATGACCTTGCGATTTCCCACAGCATCGCTTGTAATGTCTTCTAGTGAACTTTCCTTTCCTGGCGACCGTAAACGGTCTATACTGCTATTAAGATCAACTGGTGCATTGGGATACACCGCGGTACGCGCTATACCGTATTCGTACTTTGTCCCATAGAATACACGTTTCCATATCCAACAGGGATCGATTCTGAGTCCAGAGTCAAACAAATGAGCAAATAAAAACGTAGACCGTGCTCGAGTATTATCCAGTGGCTCGAGGCATACCTTGATTAAACAGGTAGCCATCCGGTATATATGCTCAGGCTTTATATGTTTGAGCAACTTGTTTCCCGGATTGTTTAAGATCGTAAGTAGATAACATATAGTCTCTATTGTTACCTCACGTACCCAGGAACCAACGTCACCACGACTGTCAATTTCATAGTCCGATGAACCGTACTCCAAGGCTTCAATCAACATCTCTGTTGTATCCGAGGATATATCAATCTCCAAAGTACTCTCCAATACATGTAATAACGATATCATGACATGCTGCCGTATTTGTGCGTCCCTAAATTCAGCCATGGAGTAATTCGTTAGAATTTCCCTAGAGAGTACTTGGATCAATTGCTCCCCGAATTCTTTGGACAATGATATTGGACACGCTGATAGCGACAGTGCGTAGCCACGCATAGCAGCTACATGTCCTTGTTTATCCACGAGGGAATCTATTAGGTACTGCACCAAGCGGCGTGATTCCATTATATCAGTGTTACATAGGTATATAAGCAGTGGTCTAAGAGCCTCAACGGCAGCTACCTGGACCTCAACAGTAAAGCTACGTATAGAGTCCTTAAGTATCGTTACGTAGTACCTCAAATCGTCGATATCCAGATGCAGGCTTTTCGTTGCCAGTGCTAAATTGCAAATTGACCTTACAAGTTCACATATCGATTGCCTGAATATGACACCGCCCTTTATCCTAAACATGTGCTGGCGTTCGAATATTACGGGTACCTGCTTAATACGGTCAAACGGATCCTGTAACAATTCACCACAAGCAACCAGCCCATCGAGTATATGGGACAATGTACAAAGCGACCCGTGGATAATAGCCGGATTCTTTGTGCCAACGCATTCCAGGCAATGGTCTACAATCTCGATATATACAGGTATACCGTTACGCGTAGCCACCTGGCCATATGGCGTATTTACCAATGCTAGGCATATCCGAGCAATGGCTCGCGCAGCATACCTTCTAGTGGTCATGTCAGGGTGGTGTAACTTAGTACGTAGCAAATGGTCGACCATAGATAATGTATAGAACCCATATCTAGCAATACGCTCAGACAGATCTACGAAAGCGTGCCTTCGGTTAGCCACAGAGAAGTAATCCATGATAACTATTAAATCCAAGCCATGCGCTACATCACCAATACGGCCCACGAGTTCCTGGAATGCTGCGCAAGCGGCTCTACGACAGTTAATCGATATGTCGAATAACGACATGTTGACAAGTGACTTGCTGATGGAAACTATATGCTCTGGGAGTATGGCACTCTTGGGATAATGGCGAACAACCGCCCAGCATATATAACAAGAAGCGTCACGCACTCCACAACCTGCAGAGCCCTTACCACGCCACAGATCAAAGTCCAATGTCAACACCACGCAGTCCAGCACCTGGCCAAGCATGTTCGGATGCAGGATGCCGCCACGAAGTATCTCTGCGATAGCGAGGCAACCGCCATGGACAGCAGATTCACCCTTGACGAAACAACGCTGCACCCAGTCATACTGCTGCTGTATCACATCTAATATATACTCTATAATCTGTTCATTCAGGTACATTGGCAGCTTAGTGGATATCCTGCCAATGGATTTCGCTGAGGCCCAGCGTACACGAATATCACGGTCGACCAATGATATTAACAACTGCTCGACAATGCTCTCCACTCGAGGGTCCATTTCAAATTCAGCAACATCGTCCATGATAACTTCCGCGGTATCAGCGGTCGATATCATTTTACGCAACTTACGACGATACCTTTGCGTCTGTGCTGATGGCGGCAGAATATGCAGAGCCAAACGCCCTATGCAGCCAGCTTTAAGCCTACGGCATGCGGATGATCCAGCAATATCGGAATCCAATAAGCAACGTGTTAATAACCCAAGATGAGGCGCAATGTCTTGACGTAACATGTGCTTCAACATCTGCTTAAGCACTGTAAGCACACCGATTTGTGCATGTTCATCTTTGGATAGTGCCACTGAATGGTTGTTAGCAAACATCACAGCACTATCCATGATACCATCTTGTTTTGTGGGTGGAATCTCCCGAGAGACTAATGGTTTGTCAGTATTACCTGAAATCATTGGGGAGCTGTCAATGATAGACGCATTGTTATGCAAATCTACAGTGGCTTCACTCTGTATCTCTGATCCAGGAGATAGTACATACGAGCAGTATGATAAGAATTCATGCAAACTATACTGACCAATATCAGGCCTGCCATAGAACGTAGACAACAGTATTCCGCAGGCGTCCCTGGCCTTGGATGATATAATTACGTAATGTATCGCCACCGATAGTATGCGCCTGACTAACGTATTACTACCGCCACTCTCATCGCGCCATATAGTGTCCAACTCAAACGGTGTATAGACCAATAGTGATAACCATGACAAAAAAACATACTCAACACACCACCGGCGATTTTCATAGCGCGAATGTGGCGACCTCTGTTCATGGGCACGTAACAGCTCGATTACTGAAATAACGGGAACTAGATAGCGCACTGCATTTGGGGCATATGCGAAACAACGACGTAGACCAACAACTTTAGCGACGTTGTATATATGATAACATATAAACTCCAGTCCTAACATGGAGTTGATGTTGTTAGCACCTAGCACTATATCTGATAACACAGTATCCGATAATTGAATTAATTGCTCCAATATCGAAAATGCTTCACCTACGAGCAACTCCACATTGGAAAACATCAACCTTGGATTGTGCATATACTGCTCCAGAATACGTTCAAACTGGACTGTAGTATCGCTTAAAGTAGCTAATGCGTCTTCCTCCGTCTCTTTGGAGGCTACATTCGATATTGATGATGACGCAACGTCGGCATCAGTGCCATCGGAAACATGATGTGCTGCCTCAGCGCCAACATCACACACTAATGATTTATCGGTACCAGGAAAGATTACAAGCCTTCCATGATGCCGTTGAAGCGATAGTAGACGCACAGACTCTTCGCCGTGCGAAAACTGTACCAACACGTGCTCAACATGGTCAAATGTCATTGTAACCTAATAAAGACACGTGGTATTATATAATAGGCACACATACTACATTATTGTGAATGTACAACCCAGGAAGACGCGTCTACCTCATAGTGTTGAATAGGAAACCATATAACGATCAGAAGCAACGGCCGTCCTCTGGTGTACATACACAAAGCTAAGGTAATAAGTAATCAAATGTTAACACATATAATTTGAATTTAGTTCGACTCAGCTATGTCATGAGCGCATTTTCGACAGTGACGTATCTCGTCGTCAACACGTGTGCTGCAGAGTAGGTGGACGGCTCCGGTACACGATCGGCAGCTTTTGACCTGTAAAATATGTATCCCATCGATGTGTATCGTTAATGAATATGACGATTGTAACCTACCGAGTGCAATATTGGTTCACCGCAACTGCTGCAAATAGGATGATTTGATAGGTCGTAGTTATCAATGAATTCCTAGATTTTATGTATCGCACTCATGTTACCTACAACATAAAATCGAACTCCAGGAACTATACAATCACGGCCGTCCACAAATTGAAGCCAACCTTCCTTTTCAAACCGATTGACTAAATGATATAAATACTTGACTATCAACCAACCCAATGACATCTGGGTTTTTTCGTCACCCATATTGTGTTTTTTGCAAATGGATTTCCAAGAGACTTCACCGTCCTGAATGTCGATCGGGAGTCTGTCAACTAGGACATATATTTACATCGCCCATGTACTAACATGATGTAAGCACTTGTTCCATCGCATCTATGATATATGAGATCACTGAGAATAGGCATACCCATATAAATAGATACCTCAGAAGGCGTGAATACATGTTCAAACACACGGCTTGTGTTTTCCGAACGCGATTCATTACGAGTTCCTGAAGAAGCAGGTACACGAGCTCTAGTGGTCGTAGTATGGAAGGACTCAAGGTCCTTCAGTGAAAAATATGATACGCCTTCAACATTAACTCGCTGATTAGTATGGACAAAAACGACCAAGACACACCTTCAGCATAAAGCCTAACTCAGACAAGCAATCATTGACTTCCTTGATGAAACCCTTATTAGAACCATAGTCATGACCTGTTCCTCGAGATATACCACGAACTAACGCGGACAAATCGTCCATAGACAGGTACTGCCATATATACACATCTAACAAAGGACACACACCTTTTTGGCAAGTAAGTGCTGAACAAACAGCTGGATTCCAGCCTCAGAAGCCATATTAATTAGGGTACAATTAGTTTCCGCGATATGAATTCTATATTTCGCAAGGAAGTTTCGGCTTTTAGCCGATGAAGAAGGTGCTCAGTAGCCTCGAGGATGTCCCATACTACAAAATATTAAATAGACACTAGTCATCTTACCATACACAGAATCAAATCTGTATAGTTCCTGGTTAGCCCAGTATATAGCCGCTGTCTGCAGGAAGTATATATATTAACCGGAGAACATACCTGGATAGTCTGGATAGTGGCAGATTCACCCTCAAACAAGTCCTCAAATAAATCTAACCAGTACGCAGTTATCAAGTAGACTATACCCTCAACGTCAATGCGTATCTGGTCGTCAGAGTACCAAACATTACCCAACGGAATGCGAACGTGGTCAATCCAACCAGAGCCATACTTGCGAACCATACGCTTAGTCACATATGGCTGGATGCCCTCACAAAAGGAATGGAATATTAGCAACACGTACTCCAATAGTTGAGATTGCGATAGTTCCTGTAAAAACGGACGAGTACGACGGTCACGAGCGGATACCAACGGTGGTTGAACTTCACAAAAGATTTCAGCACGGTCACATCGAAATTGCATTATACGACTCTGGAATAGTAAACGCTTTTTCTCTATACCACTCGGTATTGACGATCGTAGATATATACGCTCGTCAGGGCTGAAAACCTTAGCGAAACGCTCATTGCCAATGCCCCAATCTAGGTATAGTAAAAAGTCGTCACCTAACCTAGACGACACGCGACTCTTGTTGGCCATTGCAAACTTCAAAAAATGACGTGGGCTCTTTAAGTAGAATTCATTACCCACAGTAGAGCCGCCGACTGCAGGTTCACACGATTCTGCACTTTGAATACTTTCAGCTCTGGTTGATCCCACGTCAACTGACTCTGCACCATTCCAGTGATACTCCAAAAGCTCGCGAAGCACATCGACTACTGCATATTTACTGCGATCAGCAGGGATCCCGCTGCCTTGGACTGAGGTAACACGGCTAAAGTCATGAAACCAGCGTGAGTCCACAGGCATGGAAGCAAGGTCTATAAGCTTACTAGGTACCGATGGAGATATAGCACGAGCTGCCCAAATGTCAATGTTTGGAGGTGAAACGTTATACACATGAAATACCAAAGTAGCAGCGTTTAGTGTCTCAACATGCTTAGATATACAATAGGTACCATTTGAGTGGACTCCACTGGCGCCCATAGATCCTATAGACGGCTGATCCCAACTAAAAGTCAAGGTTCCACTCTCACCCATAATGCCATAAATGCACCGACCACTGGTACCGCCAAAAAATCCATTACTACGCACACCGAACTCAGTTACGCAGTTTGGAGCAAGGTCCTCACTAGGGTACTCAACCCAGTGGCCATCGTCAAGACGAGTGCCATTAGGAGATAAATCTAATTTTAAATGTTTACCACAGAGATTTACGATCCGGATTAAAAGCGAACGATTTGTTTTCCTAAGACTGGGCAGCCATAAGTTACTCCCCTGCGTCCACGTAAAGTCATCAGGAAGTGCTTCATACTGATCGAAAGCCTGTATACCACCAGTAGGTAATTTAGCTAGGTTACCGCCATTGTGGCGCTTCAACAGTTCTTCTAAGCATTCCTTCAGGCCTTTAATGTATAAGCTGCCGTCGGATGTCTCCTGGACACGAATTAAAAATGTCTTGCAAAAACGATTGCCAGTTGAGTTATCCAATTGATTGTGATGTACCTTGAAGATAACGGGACATGTAGTGTCGACGTTAGCGGTACTGCCAGTATCAAGTTGCGATTCCGGTACAAACACACCACTAAACACCTCTCCGCTGCTAGAACGGTCAAGACGCAGCGATAATATGTAACGAACACGGTTCAGTATCACACCATAGTTCAGTAAAAAGCGTAAACCGTTAAATGTGCGAGTAAACACACATGATAAAGTTACATCGCCACCAGGCAATAAGCGCTCTGGTAACCACGTTGTCCATGAACCATGGCGAATATTATGAAAATGACGGTGTAACACTACACTCGTCTCGTTACATAGACGAAGCTCTATTACCCTAGAGCCCATTACACTAACATTATTAACATGGCGATATTGCACGTCACTATGAAATAGACCTAATTAAACTCAAATCCAGCTCAAGGACAGTCACTGTGGTAATATATATAAAATGTTTACTAATTTACCTGGGACATATATGTGGAACCGATGTACCACGTCAGGGTGAACCACACCCATTACACCCAAAGTGGCACCAGATACTGCTGAGCTCACAAGCTTTACACACCGACCTGGCATAAAGGCGTTGTCTAACATAAAGATAAATTAAAAACATACACCTACCATCAAAAGGCTCTAAACGATACATGTGACGCCACTTCTCTGGAATTGGAATCTTAGACTCCCCTAGCTCCCAACGCTGATACTCACTGTAGAAGCCTAATTCGTTAAGCAGGGTTTCAGAGGCACCCTGAACTTCCTGAAACAGATGTTAGTTCAATCAAACGTCGCATGGAAACGTGTGATCAATATGATACAAACGTACCTCCAATCCAGCAGTTGAGCTGTTGGCATAGCCACAAGCAATATTGCAATTATTAACAGCTTGGACATCACTCTCATCAGATTGCCATACCACATCACCAACTTCAAATACCTGAATCGGTAAACTGGCACTCCTGAGGTTAGATATGGTGTTTAGTATACCAGGCAGCAGTGATACACGACATGCTTCCAAATCTGATACCTTGGCATTTTTCAATAGAACTGGACGTTTAGAACCTAATTTATCGGGTTTTATCCAACCCATGCGATCGTACATGTTAACAAGGGAGTCGAGAATAGGCATCAAAGTCTCCTTGTAACCACAACTAGATAGAACATCACGCACAGTACGCTTTAGGTATGTGAGTGGACGTAATCCACCACAATTAAATGATTCCTTAGCTATACGGTTGTATCCATATGCTATAGCAATATCCTCGCCAAGGTCACAGGCATGTTGAATATCAGGACGGTTTATAGACACTACGGCCTCGACGCTGTCGGTCTCAGGACAATGGCGCCCCTTAACCATCATGCGCTTTAGCAGTGAACAAACCTGTTGGCCATCGAGTGAAGGGACGCCAACAAGTGACCTGAAGTATGACATATCCCCGTGAAGAACACGCTCTGTTAAGTCAGGAGAGATAACCGTATTGTCGATGTACTTAGTATAGAATGGCTCCACAGTAAAAGGATGCTCACAATACTGTGAAAAACAATAAACAACCATGTTTAAGCATATGCTCCCTTTAACACGATCTGTAGCAGTGACCTCAATGAGTATGTTGCGTGTATCCAGTGTTACCTTCGTAGCGTCCGAGTTAGTAATAGGAGGCCACGAACATACTTTGCCACTTGAATCGCGAAGCACAGGATACCGATCACAGTTTTCAAGGATCTTCAAATATGGCTGTGCAATGATTATTAAGTATATCATAGCATACCTTAAGATGACTGTTACCCTCACTGTATATGCGCATTAATTCTGAGGCTGAGTATTCACGATTACCATCGCTGAGAGGTGCAAATACTATATCATCCGGTTTCTCCAAAGAGTATACCAACGGCTCCGATATACAGTCCATGTCGTGAGTGCCAATGGCAGCCAGTGTCCTCTTACGACATAGATTCTGATGTAATTTGGTTTGTAATTCAATCAAGCTGTCATATCTCTGCTGAGTTAACTTGACACCACGCAAACAAGCGGCGAATATATACGGTCTTGTGAATTTCGACTGCAGCAATCAGCAAGGATGTTATTTGACCCACCTCTGGAACTGCCTCGATGTACGCAGTATCACGAGGTGTATCGACACTGTATTTAACCTCGGGAAATCCTGAATCATTCTTGTATGCCAACAGAGCAGTGACCAATCCTTCCAGACATAAGAGATCGTAACTGCAAGGAATATAAAAAGATGAATACGACATACCGATTAGCAGGA
Source organism: Babesia bovis T2Bo (assembly GCF_000165395.2). Taxonomy (NCBI): domain Eukaryota; phylum Apicomplexa; class Aconoidasida; order Piroplasmida; family Babesiidae; genus Babesia; species Babesia bovis. The sequence continues at coordinate 2,049,030 of NC_010575.1, forward strand.
ATCTCAATCTTAACGACCTCGACTCCCTTTTCATCAATCAAGCACTCTTCATACTCAAGACCGAAGCTGAAGCATAGTTCATCAAGCTCCTCGAGACCTGTGACACATCAACACACTAATGGGAAAACACACTTAAATTGCCACCAAGGCGGCTTAGAAGCTCGACTTTAGGTACTGTAATAGTAGGCATTGTTAAAATATGAAATGTAACGGTAATACTTTGAATTAGGCGTATTAGATGGGGAATTGTTAACATCAAGGGAAGGAAGGCATTATCAATTAAAGTATAGAAGTTATATGTTGTATATTTCCTCAATTCATAAAAGGTTAGTGCCATTCCAGGGGCGAGTATTGCTCATTAATGTTTGAAGAAGCTTTAGTGTTAGATTCCGTTCGTGCAAATTGCTCTGATACCTATAAAAGCCTTGTATCATGGTAATATTTGATTTTATTGACATCTTAAGGGTGAATCTGGTGGAATGTAGCTTCAGTGAGAGATTTCCTAATCGTGTTCATTAACTAGCAACTGTCCTATAGCTCCATTAATTACTATAGCGCCCTTGTACAAAGTTTCATATAATCAACTGGGAAGACACTAGACAACATGGCCGAATCACATAAGTATTTATTCTACAGACTATTTGTAGACAACACAGTATATTCACTTTAACTACGTAACACAGATGTACGAAAATAAATAGGATCATTTTAAATTAGCAACTGTGATAGTTATACCTTATCGCTACGACGGAGTGCCATCATTTCGTGACGTAACTCAATAGCCTTTCTACGAGCCTCCTCATAACCAAGCTTAATGGAACTGAAGCCCTGGGTCTTACGTTTGTTACCCTTCATATACACAACACGCCATAAGTGGCGATTCGCATCATACCATACACCACTGACCTTCTCACCCGTTAGAGTAGAACCCGCTGCATTCTTCTTCTTACTGGCCTTCGGAGTGGTATACTGAGTGCGGCACTCATGACTCGAAATTGGAGATGCCGTCAACGTTGGAACGAAACGACCTAACTCATTGCGAGATTGAACCTCAACTTCACGACCAATGTCACTCTTAGATGCAACAACGTTCTTACGCTGCATTAGAGAATTGTCAATCTCGGCAGTTAAACTGTTGTCATAAGGTGAGTCCTCATAACTAGTCTGAACATAGTACTCAGGAGCCGGGTGCATCTCACGATTAGTGTTGTAATCTGGTAATACCGAGCAGTGGCGCTTGGAGTACTCAAAACTGGCGCCAGCAATTGTCTCATACGATGCACTAGGAACTGTGTTGACGGCATTGTAACCATTAACTGCAACAGAACGAACGTCAGTGTGCCAATATAAAGGTTGCTGAATAGGTAGACAAGGTACCCGCTCGTCCTTAGGCGATGAACCGTTCTTCAAACGATCCACCACAGTGTGCAATCGACGAACAAGGTTCTGTAATTGCGATGAACCTGATACTGGGAAACTCTCAGTAGAAGGCTCCATGTCAGAAGTTATCACGGGGCAACCAGACAAATGACAATTACCACCTAGAGGCCTAGATAAATTGCAACCACAATTCGAACGATTCGTCTCTGAACCAACGTAAACACAGTAATTAGACGGAGGACAAAAACGCTTGTAATAACCAGAAGCACCTGACATACGAGGTGTTAAAAATGTGTCAGAGTCCTCTGAATACGCCTCAACATGATGCGCAATGGGTACAATAGGCGATATATTTAAAGAACGGGCGCTTGCATTATCGAGCGCCAAATTGAGAGAAGGAGTAGCCAGTGTTGAATTGTTAGATACATACGCCGTGCCACAACTGCTGTCATCTCTGTAACCTCGATCAACCGGTTGATACAGCTGACTTGATGATCGCATATACTCATCTAAACTAGGTGTCGGTTCGTGGTAATTGGTTGGATGCACAACCTGCTTGCCGATAGAAGTGTATGATCCATGAGGTGCTACATTGTCTACACGAACATGTGAATCCGCGGTACTCTTCAGGCGGATAACCGGACGACCCTGGTCTGCATTTCCATCGTCAAGAGTTTGATCAGGCGTTCCACGTAAGAAACCACTTGGAACTGTACCACCCTGATAACCATACAACTCAAAGCCGTCAGTGGGAAATTCAGTGTCGGGTATATAGGTAGTATCACCTGATGTGTCGACAGTCTCAGCATCAACGAAACATTCGTCATATAACTTGAATCGAGATGTCTCCGTGAAAGGTGTCTGATCAGCACAGCCAACGTCATAACCAATGTAACCATCAGTCAACGATGAACGGCGAGTACCACAATCAGTGAAGGAGTCCATGGACGAACTCTGACGTCCACTGACGCACTGAGAACCGTCCACATCACGAAATTCATCAAGCGGTAAGGAAGTAGTACGGTCGCCATAGGTCATGTAGGAAAGATTAACAGTCACATTTGACGACATAACTGAATCGGAGCTGATATACTTTACCAGAATATAAGCCAAATGCGATACTCATATATTCAAATAAATCCAATAATGGCAATTAACAAACAGCAAACCAAGCCAGCATCAGTAAATGCCTTCAGTGGTAGCAGCGATTGATTTGGATACCATAGATAGTATATTCCCTTTGATTTAAGGAACAACAACCCTCTAATTTCGTCTACAATCTCAGCGAAGGTGTATGGCGCTGGATGTTTATTGCAGACTAAAGAAAGAATCAGTGACAAACACTTAATAAAATATTGTACATGAGATAGTAAGACAATCCTGGGAAAATGATGCCAACAACAACATAAACTGCGATCCAGAAAATTTATAATCCGGTGAATTATTTGAATATTATCACCGAAATTATATGATAAATAATATCACAGTGGATGTTATAACTGGTAACACAAATTCTCGAACCTTCTGTATTAATCTTCAACTAAACAAGTCCTTACAATATGATTAATAACCACCGAAAAATTGGGGATATAAGTTGACGAAGATAGTTGTCCTTGTTAAAAAATATTTCCAAGTGCAGAGAATAAAGTTGGATACTTTAAAACAATATTCAAGTATCCAGCTATCACGGGAAAAATAAAAATATTTTTAAACAAGGAGTCAAGCGATTGTATTCATACAAGGTGAATAAAAATGATGTCCAATGCAAACTAAATAGCAGAAGAATCAGTTGACTATGGTACATAACAATAGACAAAATATCCGCATGTAACTGTAAGGAATACGGCTGTCTTTTAAATCGAAGAGGACATTGAATAAACCACTAATGAGTCTTTATTCGCCAGTATGTCCACTAAAAATGACGCAAAGATGAACACCAGAGTGCGAGAATGATCCGAATGTGACCCTATAGGAATAACGGCAAGGCACGTTATACACTCCTATTATCACACTTCTGCGAGCATAATAGCCTTAAACATCCATATACAATAATAGAACATCCTGTCAATATATTTCTGAATGCTGAAAACTAAACATGAAACAAAAATACGAAATGTGTAAGCTGAGACTTAAGAAGACACTCTGAGCAATATTGAGCCAAGATGAACAGGTCAAAATAAACAATAAAACCAAATATGAAAATATGCAAAAGGTACCTAGAATATAGACTTGATACCTACGGTATTTGCGATATATTGACCGGACAAAAGTACTTGCTGTCCTCCACTCCCCCTATACCAGGACGGCCCTACCTGTCGTGCTGTCACCGGACACGACCGCACATATGACGGGCAAAACGACATTGTTATACCATTATTTTACCATTTTATACAGTACAACATATGTAGATTATATCGGTGGCAAGCTGACCATATGTAACCAACAAATAAGTGAAATATACCAACCTCAATCTCAGGTACCACTTATCAGTAGAATGAGCAATATATAACGAACTGAGGGTGTGTCAGACGTGAAACTTTGCCATATATTGCAGTATGTAGGTACAAATGATACTTCAATTAGAATTTTAAAATGTGTATTGATTTAATATATGAAACTGCATAAATTTCTTTGCCGTGTCTGGGGAGAACTACCAAAGCATTGTCTCCCTAATAATGAGTAAATAGCTTTGTTAGCCTAAATAATACTCTAAGTGATGATATATATATGCTTTATGAAGGTGCTAATATCTATAGGATACATATATAGAACTGTTATCAATGTGTATCATGGACAGCATGTGTATGAACAAAATTGTGTCTAAATATGTGAGCCATCATTTATAACACTTGTAAAGTTGCTAGCGTATATAAAGAATTATTAATAGCATATGTTTCCAGTGTTTTAATTTGCTTCTCTTGTCAATAATATTCGGTTGGCAGCAGCAGTTGATTTATCAGTCAAAACCGTAGATCCTTCAGAATGTTCATTAGTGCATAGCTTATCTATCTTGAAGCCTATGATAGAAGCACATGGCAATGGCTCTGAAGTAGTAGAGTCTGTTATCCCGGCGTCCTCAACCAGATATTCAGCCAATGGACTGCCAGATATATCAATTTCGCTGTATAATCTAGTTTATTTATTAAAACAACATACGATAGTTCTAGTGGTATATGCGTAGTTCCTGTAATGACTTCTCTTGTCAAAGGATTCCCAGAGAGATCGATACTATACATGATGTTGGTCAATGAAATGAACTAACCGTGAAAGAAATGGCAAGTTACGCAATGATTCTAACACCTTAGATAAATGAAGAAATTGATTTTCCGACAAATCAACAGAACGAAGATTTAGCAACATGCATAACCCAAAATCAACTAATGACCTATAAGTGATATTGCCTTCGTAGCATAAACCCACGTATCAGATAGTAGATTTCCTTTAAGATTTATGCTCTCAAACATAACATGAGGTTGCAATATACGATATGGTAGATTACTAATGCCAAGGTTACTCAAGTCAGCATACGAAGAATTGTTGGAAGAATCCAAATTTTGCGTAACAGCATCATATGACTTTAAAGCGGAACAAATAGTAGGATGCATGTTTGTCCCATAACCAAGGTAACCGGACAGCTCAGTTGATTTTTCATAACATCCAATGTACTTCGATATTTTAGACCTGTGAACAATTATGCTAGCATATTGACCACCTACAGAGCGAGCCTTAAGTACTTAGAAGAGTCCAGGGTATCTAATTCCTTTAACATTGTCAGCTGATCCTCCAGTACCAACTCATTAACACCCTGACCTATGGATACAATGCGCTTTGTCCCGGGAAGTAATATCGGATTGCGTAACAAGTCAGTGGTTTCATCCCACCCATATAATGTGTCCATTCGGCTACGGAAAGATTTCAATGATGCCAAGTCAATTTGAAATTCATTGTTTTGATGAAGCTCCATACTGTAACGTAAACCTAATAGATGCGGAACATTTTCATGAGAATTGAGATTATGACCATCCACGTTGCACTTAGGCATGCTCCTGAGGCGAGAATAAAATGAATCAATAGACCCTCTTTTCATAGTCACCACAATAAAAGGGGATGCGTGCATCAACGCATCTTGGTTGACAGGATAACTCAATTTGAAACGCCATGCGTACTCACGTAAATTAGCATTCTTGATCCTAAAGAAGCTTATATATCATAGATTATGACCTACTTAGATATTACTGGTGACGAATCAATTGGACTCCAGACGCCATCTAGTTTAGAGCGTGAATCTGTGTATAGATAATAGAATCTACAACCACACAAACCTTTGGAAGTGCCTGCTATAATATAGCTCTCACTTGGGCTTAAGTTCACGGGTTCATTAAAATAGAATAAAATACTCCCACTCTTACTACAATAATAGCAATTAACTACATAATAAGGTAAAGCATTGCGACGATATAATAACCAGTCAAAGTGTTCCCAAACACACTGGTCGTTGGGATCCGTGTATATCCCTTCACGGATAACTTTCAACTCAGACGCCAACGAACCCTGAGTTTCGCTCAAATGACTACGGTGATACCAGGCCGAACTGTTTGAAAAGTCTTTATCAATCAGCTTTGAAAACTCTGAATAACACAATCTATCCGTAGGTGAATCATTGTCACTAGATATATCACTTTCCAACAACTTGAGATAATGACGAACGTAATTCACGTGACCCCAACCATGGAAATTACGACCGTCCTTGTTGAACAATAACATACATAGCGATAATTCTTTGTTCAATAAGTCAATTAGACCATCAGGGCGCAAACTAAACAACATAGTCAAAACCCACAATCGATGCTGCCAAACAGCAAAAGATTTTGGAGAATTCTTTAATATACTCATAAGCATATTCAGCTCAGAAAACAATAATGTCTTTAGATGCTCCCTATCTGAACGGTGTCTTAAGAAGTAATTCTTACGATAATGCCATGATGGATAAAACTCTGGCATGAAATCAATAATGTCAGTCGATAAAGCAAACATGCGATCTGCCTCGCTTTCATCATTGAATATACTGGAATCGGATGTCTCATCGTCGCTATTACGAACACTAGATACAAATGAATCCAACAACTTGAAGCCCTTGGATAACTTCAAGGTATAAGCCTCCTTCTCCTCAGGAGTCTTGTAAACGTCTTCCTTACGAATCCCATGCATTTTAGTAATAATCCATGATATATAACCTTTTTATATCACAGAAGTAATGCAACCATAACAAAATTTAGACCGTCGCAAGAGGAAGCAATATTTACTACGTTACTATTACGAATAAGAACAAATTATGCCATACCACTATGGAATATTCCACGAAATGCAAATATCCACTGGATGACACGATAGTTCAATTCTATGTGTATCAACACAAGATGATTTTCTGTCCTAAAGAAGATAATAAAAGGAACTATGTAACACCACTGCTACATTTGAGCGGCATAGAAGCAGTTACAGCACGCTAATTAACGAGGTAACTCCAATATGGAACACTTTTGTACAATCAATAAAAAGCGTAAACTATCACAAACAGGTTATTTAATCGTTCAACCAGATTATAAGTGCAATACCAGGTGACACTATCAGTTACACATCAAAGGAAGGAAAAACATATATAGCACACATCTGAAAAATAATCGAACAAGCATACCTGTAATAATTCAAGGAGCTAAATAGTCTCAAAAATATAAGTATATATGAATTAGATTCTATAGTGTCAACTGTATTTAACATTAAGGCCGTGGAACTCCAGCTACACATAAATTCTATCATTAAATACTAACTCTAGTTAGTTCATATAAATAATTTTTTAATTGGATAAAAAATACGTCAAACACAGAAATAAGTAACTAGTTTTCCAGACATTGTCGCGATGATCGAATAACCAAGGAACAGGTTGAACAGTAAGAATACGCTTAGTGATATGCATTAAAGCATACACTTGCAATATGAAATCGGAATCATTGGGAGTGTGTCGCAACAAGTGTCGATCATGGATATATCTGACAGAGTAAGGGCACTCTCAGAGGAGCCCAGACGCATAGAGGTCGTCAAACTGGAGGCTTACCACGTATTGTCTGCTGTAAAGGACTATCTCAGGAACAATGCTTACACTTCTAGCTTAGTCCCCGTACTAGGATCAGATAATAGCGCTGGAAAGGCATTGCAAGATGTATCCCTTACCAGATGCTTCAAGCAACTTATCATGAAAGGCGTACCTACGGAAGACATCTTTTTAGATATCGCAAACTTGAAACCCTTCTTAGATGTCATGAAAATGTGTGATACCAAACAAAGTAAGCTTATCATATTGTGCGCCGAAGCCATCTCAAAGTTCACGCATTGCGAAAACTTAAAGTTTGGCCATAAAAACGCACCAAAGGTACTGAACACAGTTTTTGAAGAAATTATGGCATTGTTCACCACAAACATAGAACCAAAGGATGATCTTCTTACGCTGAAAATATTGAAGACTTTACACGATATACTCTGTTGCAAAGGAGGTAACTTGATCACCAATGAGAATATATGCATCATGCTAAAGATGATAGTTACTCTGCTTACAGCTAGACATCGCAATGTTAGCATAAGGAAGCTTATACATGATGAGGTTGTTAACCTTCTTCATGCGGCCTTGGGGCATTATGACCAAAATACGCTGAAGCTTCACAATATGAAAGCACTGTCTAGAAGAGTTAGTAGCACATTCATCTTCATCAGCATGATGTTATCTCAAACAATAACGCAACATCCATTCACATTCCATGCGGAAGATTCATTCCTCTCCCACGAAGATAAGGAAACGGTAAAGAGGTTCAGACATGACTTTGCTGTGCTGTCACAGAATGTAACGTCGTTCTCGTCATTATGGCATGAATTCTGTAATGATGTATGCATAGTAGGGTTGGAAACGTTGAATAAAACAATGGAATTCGGCTCATTAAACAAACGGCAATTTGTTGTGGTACTACCGATAGTGCAAGTTTTCATGGCTAACTCTATATATCGCATGTGCTTCACAGATTCCTTGAGTCTATATTCACTTGTGCTAAGAACATTGAAGAATATGCTCTTCTTTTTCAGGACACATATGAAAGCGCAAATGGAAGCGCAGCTGACACATATCATCAACTCAGTGATTATTCACCGCAATGCCACTAAAAGTGTATCTGTAAAGACGGATATCATGGAAATGAGTATGGAATTTATTGTTGATATGTGCCACAACACACAACTAATCATGGAATTATATGCTAATTACGATTGTGATGTTAGGTGCGCAAATATGGCCGATGTATTAATCAGGGGTATCATCTCATGCCTTGTGCCTTATTATGACCTGGAAAATAATACCTACCATGGAGACAATCATAAACATAGGCACAACAACTTTAAGGCCAACCACAAACGTAAAACTGGATCTAGTAGCGCTAAGACACCAAGTGAAAACAATACTTCAATGAATGTCGAATACATGGCAATTTCCGGAATACAAGGTGTCTTGCGTGCTTTGGAAAGCAGCAAAATGGAAATAAGCGTGGAAAATGGTCAACTTCAACACTTTGGTAAACTAAAACTGTGGAAGGATACATTACGAAGGGCGGCTGAAGTATTCAATACCACTAAACTAGGAGATGACTGGATACCGCTAGTAAAGGACCTAGGCCTCTTACCGCAGTATCATGAACCAAAGGATGTGGCCAATTTTTTGAAATGCATACCAGATCTAGATTTGAAAAAGGTGGGGGAATATCTTGGCACGCATAAAAACCCAGTGTTCATGGACCAAGTCAGGATTGAGTTTGCAAAGTTACACAGTTTTAAAGGATTACCTATTGTTATGGCGATAAGACTGTTTCTATCTTCCTTCAGGCTACCAGGCGAATCACAACAAATTGAAAGGATAATAGAAGTCTTTGCTACTACATATTTTGAAGCTCAGGCCGTTGTACAAGATACAGCTGAAGAAAATCGTGCTGATGTAAACTCGGATGAAGATAATGTTATACCCGATAGCAAAATACCAAGATGGATTATACAGGAAAATGTTTTTTGGCAGCTGAACTTTACATCTTATGGTGTAACCAATCTAGGAACCATTAATGATCACATCGAAGCTGATGATGAAACACCATTCCAACGCTTCACAAGGCAGTTCATGAAAAATGAAATCGATAACATACTCTCCAGTGAGAGGAACAGTCTTATTACAGAAGCCATAAAGGATCCGTCCATAGTCGCTGCAATGCAACTAACTCACATAGATCCGACACAACTGGATGAAGAATTCAAATCGTTGAAATATAAAGAAATGGGTCCTGCGGAAAATGAAATTAAACCGGGGTTCGCCTATGTATCAAATTCGGATGTCATATTCGTTTTGTCGTACTCCATCATTATGCTCAACACCGACTTGCATAACACACAAATAAAGAAAAAAATGAAACTTGAAGACTTTGTCCGGAATAATAAAGGCATAAACAGTGGTAAGAACTTGCCATTCGAATTCCTTGAGGACATATACACTGCCATCAAACACCATGAAATCAAATTGCATAAAGGAACTGAGCAACAACTATGTGATGTAGTCAAATATGACGAATTCTTTTGGGTGGATCACGTACTACAGAAGCAAAGACTCATGAGCAGCTTTATTACCGACTTGAAAACTTTCGGTTGGGAAATAAAAACAAGCTTGCTTCAATTACTCTGTAAAAACCAATTGTGCAAGGCCCTTAACATGGCATTCCAACATGCGCATTCAGTATCTAACTTGAAGACATATGTACGGTTATCATGGTTGTTCCTAAATGTCGCATTGAAGTTTGGATTGAATGATGAGGTCAATAAGATTTTCCAGATGTCTAGCATTCATATCGATGATACTATCGGGTACAAGTGCCAGTTGTCTTTGTCATTCATCCTGACGGTGCTAGCATCGGCTTCTAATGTGTTCGATGCTGACTCGTGGTCTAAGGTAATGGATATGGTAATAAAGTTGTATTATCTAAACTTGTTGCCGCCATCATTCGCTGCACTAGATATAGATACACAGGTATATGGAAATTTCGCCACTCTAACAGATGCGCTGGTGCAGCCGACTATAAGGTTTAAACGTAACATGGATGCCAGAAGGGGTGCCAGCTGGCTAGGTGGGTGGACCAACTTTATCACCTTTGCCAAACCCACGACAAACGCTATTGTCGACAGCGGTGACGGACTCGACTGTGACATTGATGATTTCACAAATATTAACAACAGTGAAAGACAGCAGTTTCTATTCCTTTTCGATGTTCAATCATCAAGTGATTCCACAGTGGACAACCCGTACTTTGATGTACAGCTTTTGAGACGTGGTGTGAAACCTATAGCATCCCAAGAAGATGAAGAAGCGATTAGAGAGGTCACTAATGCATTTAGCTCCGAAACTGATAAAGAGGAACTGCTACCACAAGTATTGTCATATATGAACTTGAGGCTGGCATTCCTCAATATATACAATATTCATAGGTTGTTCACAGGGGCTACCACTAACATTGATAGTGAGAATTACATGGTTTTCATCAAGGTTGTACTATCACGTATTGTGCAGTCCGTAAGCAAAGAAAAGGAATCTAGTGATGCTCCAAGGGTTACCACCTCCAACGTGTCAACACCAAATACGGGATCACCAACGAATAAAGCAGAATATGCAATGTCTTTGGAGGGCGCACTACTAGATCCCTGTCCTAAAGAAATGAAAAACTTCAATAACAAGGTAGAGCCTACATTCTGTCTTGGAATGTTCACCAAAATAACTACTGTAGTCCTGGAGCAAACAAAACTTGCATTAAAGGTCAAGGGGCGTCTCGAAAAGGAGATGGATCTAAAATTAAGAGTCACCATTATCGCACTTGTTAAATATATTCACGCATTGGCATCATGTTTGATTCTGCCTGAAGCACTTGATTCTATTCCAAAGCCAGAAGATATCCTATGCACATTTGGTATCCTCGATGACGGTACTATGATATACGCAAAGGTGGTAAATGAAGAATGGGCGAAGTATCCCATCCTTTCTGATGACGGATTCGCCAAGGCAGTTAAGGTAGACCCAATCCTGACATCATATCTTTGTATTGTTATATTAAAATTTGTGTACTGGTTAACACAGAACGCATCTGAAACTGGAGTTGTTTTCTGCAGTCTAAATGAAATAAAGGATACCGATAATGAGGAAAAGGAAATTGAATGTAAATTGAAGTGGTCTGATATGTGCTTATGGATTGGTGCATGGCTCTTACAGTTACTTGTGCATTTTGATAATAGAATCTTCCAGAACCACGTGGAACCCACTGTAAAGGTACTCTCAACCGTTGCCGCAACGCCAATTGTTGCGCAGAATGATTATTTCTTCAGAGTGCTTATGGCAGCATTGCAAAGAATAACTAACAATAAAATGCCTTTCGCAGTGGAAGGAACGATTATCCAGCCAGCACCAGCAAGAACCAGGAGGGTTATTTACGCTGTTGGTGAAATGTTACCAACCATCATGACCAATGCAAAAGCGGTCGCTGCTGACAATGTTCATGTAGTAGCTAGGTCACTTATCCAAACCCTGGTATTCATGACAACGACCAACACAGATGCCCAATTGGCATCCGAAGATGAATATAACCAAGGGGTACAGGCTATTCAAATGTTGAACGAGCTGAGATCGTTTGGCTCCGATGGACCATTAAAGGAAGCATACTGGTTGTATGTTGTCCATGCACTCACAATTGTATGTACCATCGCACCCCAACGTATATACATAGAAGCTATGAAGTCACTCACTAAGATGTTGCTCAAGGAAACAGGTCCTGAAGGACAATGTGCCAAGATTATACAAGTAGCACGCATATTCGACTATATTCTATCGCCAATACTTACACACAATTTCCACTACCCTTTGCCATATTCTTCTCTAGCATTGCCTGTCAATAACATCAAACCGAAAGTAACCAAAGGACGTGTTAACGACTGGGATATTCCCGGTGCATTTATGGATCGCACATCAGACTCTGTGGAAGATGCTGAATGGATGGAGAAGTTTGTTCAAGGTTTCATAACATCGCATAAAAATGTCGATATAGATGATGTCAACACGAGGAAAGCAGAAATGACAAGCTTAATATGCCAATATATGTTAGCTCAGCTGCCAAAGTTGAGCTCTATGACCTTGGATGAAGCTGATATCGGGGTAGTAAAGGCCATGTCGAGTAACCTGGAGTACCTACTATAGTGAGTTTGACCGTTAATGATTTAATGTTATGCAGCTCGTCTGATGAGGATACATGTTCGGAAACTTGTGTGAAGCGGTTAATTACAGTAACGAACTATATACTTAACGTAATCATACCAAGCAACGGAGGAGATTACACTGATGCAACAAGTGATACATATTTGGAATCACTAAAGAACTTTTTGCTGGTGCTTCTCACTGCACCCGAACTTAAATCGGCAGACGATAAATGTATGGAGCATTTTAAAAACGATAAGGAATTGAGAATCTCACTGGACATTGTCAGGGACTCTGTTGACATGTCATCTGCAAGCCCAGGTGAGTATGTTCTGGCGTCACTGCTGGCACATACATTTGCTACTTCCGATTTCCTTAAGGAGTTGTTCCTTGATATATTGAAGGTAGTGTTTCCTGCAATGCCGCCAGCATCAACACAAACTGAAGAATCTGGCGAAGAAGCGACAGAAGATGAACAAGAAGAAGAGAAGGCCGACGAAAAATGAAAGCAACACTCGTAAATATACTAGGCATATGTTATTTGTATGTATCATTAATGGATGTAATTACCAAGTCTAATGTTTTGACTCTGGTGTGTAAGAATTAGATAATTATTCCAACGAATTTAGTAAATATATATTACTTGTCAATCTGTCTGCTTCTTTAAGAAGTGTATTAGGTGACTATATTTCGTAAAAGCATATAAAGACGTCTCATATATTGAACAAGTGATTGCACTGACTTTTGTGTTTTTTTGATATGAACATTTTGTTTACTTCATAGTGAATTAACTTATAGTTGTATATATACAACAGTTATATATTAACTTCCGCTGAGTATGATCTATATAGGAATCATAGGCATATAAAATGATAGTTCGACATTTATTGCGGAATAACTTCAGGGTAGCATCTTGGCCATTCTGCCTCAGAGGGTTGTCATTCTCGTATACTACCGGTTCATTACAACCACAACAACAGACAGAAGCTATAAAACAACTTAGAAGAGTAACGAGAAGCGGAATCGTAGAATGTAAACAAGCGTTGGACAAATTTAATTGGGTATGTTAATGTTCGGTGTTTTTTGTTATATTCACTTAGACTAGAATCTAAATATATAATGAATTATACATAAATATACTACAGGACCTAGATGCTGCCATTCAACATATTAGACGCATACAACAGGAATCTGAATATGACATCGACCTGAACAAGCAGCTATTTGGTACGTTTATACATATTTGAAGATCACTAGGTTCAGGTAAAATCGCATTATTTGATGATATAAAACCAGATACATACTCCACTATTATTGAATTGTCATGTAATTGTGATTTTGTCACCACAAGTAGGGAGTTTGGACAATTATCGTATCAACTTACCAACCGAATTCAGCAGGCTATTGATTCCGATGATATATCCATTGTACTAAGTGACACGTACGGGATAAATATCATCGATGTTGATAAAGTAAATGACTTGATATATGAAAATGATACAACAATCGGACAAAAGCTACAGACAGTTTCGGCCGAATATAAACGCAAAGTACTCCTTACAAACATTATTTTGTACAGAAGTATGCAAAATGTAGATCATACAGGTGTATATTTACATCATAAAATGCATCATGGGAATTGCATTACAGGCGATCGCCTGGGAATAGTTACGATCCGTTGTGAATCCGATAATGAAAATATTTCGCGAAATATTGAAAGGCCAATAGCACAAATTGCAAGATGTTTAGCATTACAGGTAGTCGCCAACCCAGTTACAGAGAAAGCATCTTTACTCCCTGGTGAAAATGAGTTAATAATGGATATCAAGGATATACTCGCTGAAGAATGGCTTCAACCAGATGTCGTTAAGAATCAAGTCAATGAAATTTGTCAATCAGCTAACGTTATGGTTCCCAAATTCGCAGAGAATATAACTGTCGGTGATACATTACGCGCCATTCAGGAGTCTACGCAATGCCCAACGCTCATCGTTAAGAACGCATTATGTATGAAAATTGGTAGCAAACCAATATTGTACAAATGATAGTGTTAACATAAAATACAATTAGCGTTCCACACTATATGTAAATAGATAGTAACGTGTAACAGCGTTCTCTCGACAAAAGATACGTCTGAGAACGGTAATACACCAACAGATAAATAGCGTGTTGAATAAGGTACAAAATATGTTCAATTGCTGCAAACAATACTTCAACATTATTACACATAGCTATGAAAAGGAAGCAGAAGTGTTTAACCGTGTGATGTTGTGAAAAGAGTGTAGTTTCACCTTCTTAGTAAATAATAGTTTGTGTAATGATACGGATGTTATCACTAATGAATCATGTTTTACGTGGTAATGTTTCTTTTTCTTCAAATATTTCATCCATCATCCATTACATTTATTACATGGAAGACTGAAATGCATTATTCGCATCCCAATATGAGAGATGGTTGAATTAAACACGCAACATTAGCATATCATTGCCAAATAATGGTGCAATGTAGGTAATTCGGTTTTTATGACTATACAAACAGTATTTATATAGTCGATATTGAAGACTGGAGTCATTCCAATATTACCCAACTAAATGTACAGTTAAATTGTACGGGGAAATGCTTGTTGTGGTATTCTAAAATATAGAAACGAAATTCATGTGTTTGGTAATATTATGTTATGTCATCTTATAACAAAGGAGGAATTTCGAACAATATTAACGATTTCAACCAACATTTAATCTCTTGTTTATAGGGCGTGAAATCAGTATACCATTCAAGCTGTAAGACTATTATTATAAAGAGAGCTGCTGTAGTTTAGTTTTAAATAAATTTACATTGGCGTGAGGATCCGTCGGATAACCCTATATGCGGAAGTGTAAATAGCTTGAAAAAATTACTATATCTATTTTGGTATACAAACTGTGGTTGGGCTGATGGGTGCCCAGATCTCAGATCCTGTTTATTCTGAGTTCCCAATTTCTTGTGTGGCGAAATACTTTTTGTATTAGTCTTAGTTATATTAATTTATATACATTGTCTTGCTTCTCTTTTCTGAGAGGTACTCTTGTCAGTACGTTTAACAAATCTACTGTAAATCTTGATTCATCATTTTTTATCTCGACTTTCACTGAAGTGTTGCACAATAAGTCACTATTGGCAACTTTACTGTATGTCAAACACGAATATGAATTAATATTTCAATTAGGAGGAAAACAATAGTCAACATTCTACTGAACATTATAGGGCAAGATTGTTCTTCTCTAAATTTTTATAATTTTTTGTTATTATTGTTTAACAAGGTCTTATTTGCGTTGATTAGTAGAAAATGCAATTCCGGATTGTTTGAAATTACCAATACGCCATGTAGATATTTGATTGTATCTAGCTATGTATACAACTGTACAAAGAATTCTTGTGGGTTTATTCCTCAACATCTAAATAGTTTTAAAATAACTCTACCAGTTCTTACTAAAGTTGCCAATGAATGTAGGTTTACCTTTTGTTTACATGGAATCATTGTCTAATCATTATTCCGCAACGGAATTTATTGTTCGTACAACATTTATTATCCACATAAATCCAAGCCGCCTAATTTTCCATTCGAAGTCGCTATGTATTGTTTAGAAACACAACATATGCATATTATTATCAGTAATGAGCACGTCTTTAGTACGTTATATAATAAATTGTTTACTTAATCGTCACATAATTAGTACATATGCACCACAGCTTCATATTTACAGTAGGCAAGCACGTTATTTTCTAAAATGCAACAAGAATTGGTATATGTGTCAATACTATGTTACGTTTTATGTTATCTACAAGTATAATTCGCCACTAGTAAGCGATAGATTGGCTGTCTCACTCCCAATCAAACACTAGTCAGTCCAGGCAAGTATACGGTGCAATGTGTCTATGTCTTATATATTGGATAAAGATATACATATTGTACACTAATATAGGGTTCCGCAGTTGTTTTAACATCGATGAATCCACTTCTCCGTACCAAGGTAGAGAACAAAGTCTGTGGTGCCTTTGTTAATCACATCCAAAGTGAACCCTGAGGAAATGAAGAAACAGTCACCTAAAATAAATGGCAAGCGAACATAGGTTGACCCTTTATTTGAATCGAGTACAGATCGTCCATAAATTTCTACGTGTGAGTTTGTTTCCATAACTACGCACAAGAAAGGTTGGTGGCCATTGTCGAAAAGATGAGTCACTTGGCTGTTGGCTTTAACTACGAATTTCCACACTTCGAAACTACATGTAGGGTGTTCTGGACTATATCGTACAACACTGGGTGAAATACATATGGGATTTACATGGGCAACTGCTTGTGGGAATTGACCCCCTTTGGAAACTTCTACGTTTATTAAATCAAGGAACGTATCTATGTCAGTCTTTTTGGAAGTCAGACCACATCGGATGACGTTATCACTATTATTCATTAATTCAACACAATTGCCGGAAATATAACTATGTAAAGTATTGGGCGGTATGAAAAACGCTTCTCCTGATTCTATTTCGAGACAATTTAGCAAAAACGCGAACGATATGGAAACATCAACTCCATAGTTGCTGTTAAGAATCAGGAATATTTCCTCAGAAAGATCACATTTATTGGGTGATGCCTTAACGGCTTCGACAAGTAAGGGTATTTCCTGTATAACACTGGTGTCCAGCAGGATTCTTTTGCAAATTTGCATATATAACTCACCAACATTCTCGTTCGTTTCAACTGAGATACTGGATAATATATCGTTGCCTAACATTTTGGCAAAAGGCGGATAACGTTGCGCATATGTTTTGATTTGTTCCAGGGGTCTTAAACCGCACAAAGCCCTAAACCTACAAAGAGCAACACTCATTTCTGGTTTAGCTTGGTTATCGCTAATGCCAGGATGATTTTTCATATACAGTTGCAAAGCACTTTCAGGGTCTGGATGTAGTTGTAGGCTAAGTGGTTTGGCAATTGACAGCACCTTCATTAGGATTTTACATCCTTCAAGTCCCTTAGACGAAGTACCAGTTGCCAATTTTCTATATAACATAGATAGCCTGATATCGCCTTCGACATTATCGCCTGGACTCTTCGTGTCAGACAGGGCTTCCTCGAAGGAAATTCCATAGTTTCCATGATCGTCCTTGTTTATCACCCCGGAAATGACTCTACAAGGTGCAGAATCATGATCTCCAATCCACAATTCAGCATATGGCAAGTTTTCAAGTTCATTGTCAGTAGAATTTACAGTAGATGCACATCCGTGTATATATAACTTTCGAACCAATGAAAGCTTCCCATTTACACCCCAGTCATAATTACGGACTACAGGTATAATCTTGTTGACGTTCTCTATAGTATCTTCCATAATTATATCAAACGCTGCTCATTCATCATTAAATATATTTATTTTTGCACAGTGATGATTCTACAGTCATCAGAGAAAAATCATCTCCAGTATTTTGCTGAAAATATTATTGCTTTAAAATCTACTTAAAATCCAAAGTGTGCGTGTACATTAGGCATCCTGCTCTTTTTGATAGTATACAACGTTGTCAGTACCTTAGATGGTAGGGCTATGATGTCAATAGAATCTAAGTGACTGAACGTACTATAGTATCATATAGAGTAATATTATGTAAACATGATGCTGTGGTTAGACAAGTCGATTGGGTAGATCTACAATTGGTTTATTTATCTTTTGTCAACAACTTGAGTAAGTGTGCAGGATGGATATATCAGAGACACACATATCTGCGGCAAAACCGTCCTCTAGCACTCAGGAAATGACATCAAAGTTGCCTCGTTACACTTATTATTTGTCTAATTACGAATACTTGGAGCCGTCGCTAAATCCAAACTGTTCTGTGGATGGTGACAAAAGTCATGGGACTTCACCGAAGTTCGGTATCGATAGCGCTTATGATGATATTCTATCAAATTTAGATGACTCTCAGGGTTTGTCGTCTAGTTTAAATTGTACAATCAGCAACTTAGGGTTCTTTCGGAACTCTGGTAAGGACAATTATCCTGCATCGGGACCAGTGGACGATCATGTGATAACATCTTCCGCACAATTCTCTGATAATGGTGTTGACACCTCCTTTTTGAAAGAATCTCCAGAGGTGGAAAAAATATGCTCTGTCGATGCCGACGATGAGTTGGTTTCTGCTTCGGTTGCGGATGATGGCAATAGCTTCTATTCGGATTCTACCAATCGTTTTGACGACCAAAACACGTTGCAAACATCTTTGTTTGTTGATCAGCCGCTCGCAGATAGACGCCAGCGATGGATGAGTAAATATTGTTCAGGAAATGTTGAAGTGTTCCGTAAGAACCAGAAGGAACTTATGGATGAAATTGCAACTAATTTAGCCAATGAAGACGGATTGTCGGAATTTCCAATGAAATGCATATTTGTTTGGGGCGAAACTGGCTCTGATGGAAAGTTTGACCCGCTTTATATTCGAGAGGGTGATGTCATTGTTAATAGGTACCGTATCACTGCTGTATTGGGTAGTACCCCTTTTTCAGTTGTTGTTAAAGCACTCGATGGACAACTTAATGAGGAACTGTGCATTAAGATTAGTATGCCGGAGGCTGTGAATCAGGCTATTGATGAAATCAATATGTTAAAAGCGCTTAACTCCCCGAAAAATGGTGAGAGGGCGGCAATTGTTGAAATAAAGGATTATTTCTACTTCAGAGGCTGCATTTTTACAATATTGGAACTCTTGGGTGCCAATTTGTATGAAGCTACCCGTGACCTATACAATACACAGGTACTACACGAAACACCCTTTGCGGCAAAAGACGTAGAACAATTTGTAAACAGAGACCGACAGGGTTGGACTCTGCGGGCACTATCATACATAGCTCGTGATGTACTTGTGTCTTTGAAGTTTTTGCATGGCATTGGTATAATCAATTGTGATTTAAAGCCCGAGAATATTGTGTTAAATAAAGGATCTACTTCGCCATTTGTCAAATTGGTTGATTTCGGTTCAAGTTGTTATATGCAGGAGCGTTTGAGCGATTACGTTCAGAGTCGTTCATACCGGGCTCCCGAGGTTATTATGGGATTGCCGTACGACACTCAGATCGATATGTGGAGTTTGGGTTGCGTGCTTTGTGAGCTATACATTAAGCGGATTTTATTCCCAAGTGATAATAACTCTACATTAATGGCATCTATGATAAGCTTACTTGGCGTCCCTCCAGTATATTTGTTGGAGCACAAAATGAACAGTGCTTATATGGTTCTACCAACCGGCAATGTTGCTGACCTCAGCGTCAACACTGAATTGTTGAAAGGGCGCCAAAAAACTATGGCTCCGGATTATCAATCTAGTATGAGGTGCAACATGTCAGTCAGCAGCTCTTCCGTAGGTTCTATAATCACCTCACACCGCGGATTGAAAAAGGATGGTAACATCACAGCTGACTGCGACTCTTTAATGGACACAAGGAGCGATTTCCCGGAGGATGATAATAGCTTTGTCACACCGACCAAATATTCCATTACGCAAGATGGAATGATGGCGCGACGAGATCATAACAGCCATTTGAAACACAGCGATAGTGGCATTAAGCTTGGACTATGTGATAGTCGCACGAACACAAAATGCGTCCGCATAATAGAGCCAACTCGATGCTCCATTGAAGAGATGCTTGGAACTTCTGAATCGGCTGAATTGTCTACCTTTGGTGATTTCATCAAGGGGTTGTTACAGTATGATCCCCTAGAGCGTCTAACCGCAGAGAGCGCCTTGAATCACAAATTCATTTTAGACTACTGTAACACTGATTGATTATTCTACCTTTTAGTTGTTATTCGTTTTGTCTTTATTCCATTGTAGTGTGTATGATGCTTATGAGCCTGGGTGAAACGAAAACACAAGATGTAATCTACCTTCGCCATGGAAAATGAGCTAACAACGATATATCTACCGTATGAGGACTATTTGAATGCTTGTAAGGGTGAATTAAGGAGAGTATTAGTCGGATGGAACGTCCCTTCATTAAAGTCAATTGTCGTTGTGACATCGTATTCCTCTTCCCAGGTAAATGAAGCCTATAATAACGTTACACATTGCAGTTATACACATTAAATTGGGCTCTACGAGAATTGTCTAAGGCACCTTATATGCAGAACACCTTCCATAGACATGGGCATTTATCTGTTTTGGACATTTCATTACACAGAGGTGGAGATCAAGTGGTTTTAAAAAGGTATGGTATACTGCCTAATAGACAAATCTATGCAGCTCGTTTTCTAATGATTCCAATGTACAATTGGTGAGGTACCGTAGAAACGACTTTAAAGTGGTTTCTTACGATGAGTTGTATACGGTCCTTAAAAACAAATACAAGCATTCTAACGCTGGTGACAATGGCGAACAAGATGAATCAAACATTTGCAGCTACTTTATCGTTGGTTGCGCTTTGGTCGAGTGTTTAGACGACATGATTTACAACACTTTGACAACCACTGGGCGTTTGAGGAAAAGTGACTCTGGAACACGTCATTCTGTGGCAGATAATCACAACTACAGTTATTTCAAGTTCAAAAATATGTTGTACACCGCGATAGTACAGGCGGTGGTTTACTTATCGGTAACTGCTCAGTCGATTCTTTCGGGATGTATGAAACTATATCATCCAAGACTTCGGCGGTTTATACACCACTTGACTGTGGTTACTCTGTTGCATACCAAATTGTCGCAAATTGCAGAGTGGGATAAATTGTATAAGCTCATGGAACATCAAACAGGTTGGTTTTGCGTATTATCGGTCAATGGACTCATAGACATGATTGAGTATGTACGTCTCAAGCACCAAGTTCGCCAAAGCGTGTGGTCAGTATCAATTGATGCGGTATTTGGCATTATTGAGTTTTTGTTTTTTCGCCATCTAATAATTTATGGTGTAAATGTATTACGCCTGTATTCTCGTGCATTATACATATCAGGTGTGAAGTAGGTTTAACTATTAATTCGGGCTTAACATATAACATCAGATACGTATCATATAACTTTGCCATGAGAATCGGAAAGTACTGTAAATTGAATGATGAAGTGGCTGTGTTTCTTTCTAGGCTAATTATTAGTATGCTCATGGTATGGCGTACAATTATACCGAAGCTGGAGCAAAATTTTTACCTTCTAACTAAACTGTTTGAGTATGCCGCTCTGTTTGGTGTGACATACCAGATGGCTATCCTACTGGATATTGTGAGCGTCGAGACACTCCACACGACCTATGCTCACTGCATATTGCTGTACATCACAAAGTGGATGCAGCGCTACAAGTTTTCGCTTTTACAGTTGTTTAAGTATGTCAGATCGTTTATTTAATTTAACCTTTTCAGGGGTAAGAAGTGGAATGAACTGAAGCAGGCGTTGGATTCCAATGAATATACACGAGAGCAGTTATTCCTGGGCACTGTGATCTTTACCTTGATACTACTTATCTACCCAACTATATGGGTGTTTTATTGTATCACTTTGGTGGTATATTTGCCTGTATTCTTCATGCGTGCAGTGGTCAAGTGTTTAATCCAGGTGATGACAAAGATTCCCTTTTACTACCTTATTTATAATTTAATATTCCCGAGCAGCTACAAAGAATCGATATACTTTGCTCATAAGTTTTGCTGGGATAAATCAAAAAAGGTAATAGAAGGGACAGAAGAAAGGACAACCAAGAACAGCAATACAATTGTCCTCAAGGATTCCCACGAATTTGAGATAGAGTGCCCACCTTTCTCTACTAGCACGCTATTACAACCGCTTATACACACTATAAAGTCTTGCAAGGGATATCTATACTTTTGGCGCGTTATTTGATGCGACCACTTAACCAAGTGTGTGGTACACAAACGAAGTCTAATATAATTCTTTTTGATAGATTTAGCACTTCTAGTCTATTAAAATGCAGATTCCTTTAGCAGATGATCTCCACTGCCATTTACGGCAGGGTGAGTTGATGTCACTTGTTACACCCTTGATTAGACACGGTGGTTGGTACGTCAATTCGTCGTTTTGTACATCATTCCCAGCAATCGCGTGCTTGTTATGCCGAATACTAATCCACCGATAACAAACTGTGCTCAAGCTGGTGAATATAGGCGCCAGCTAATGCAAATAGAACCCAGAGTTACATACTTAATGACACTCTATCTGTCGCCAGAGGTATCTACAGATGACATAAGGTTAAATGCCAAGGCAAATCATGTTCAAGGGGTATGCATAACATTATATGCCTATATTTACATTGTAGATAAAATGTTATCCAGTTGGTATGACTACTAATTCCGAGCATGGTTTCAATGTAAGCTCCGATAGAGTAAATTGATAATGTTTAGTCCTTGGAGGAGTATTATCCGTTATTTGCCGAAATGGAGCGATTAGGTCTATCATTGCATATTCATGGTGAACAACCTGGTTCCAACCCTTTACGATCCGAAGCTAAATTTGTACAAAACATAATATCGGTATGTTGAGGTCATATAGCGTAAAATCGCTGGTAATATATATAATTAATGTACAGGTTGCAATGGCGTTTCCTAAATTAAAGGTGGTTGCCGAACACGTATCCACTAAGGAGAGCTTGGAGGCAGTATTACGAGTACCGAATTTGGCTGCAAGCATAACACCTCACCATCTTCAAATTGTAACCGAAGACGTGTTGAATATCACCAGTGGTGTTACTCAGGCGAACATTTTGGATCATGTAAAGAATCCATATTTGTATTGCAAGCCAATTGCTCAAAGTGCTGAGAATAGGGACGCTCTATTGCAGGCTATCAGGACACGTAGTCCTAAGATATTTTTAGGATCTGATTCAGCGCCGCACACAATCGCTGCTAAAAACTCCGACAAACCACCTGCTGGTATATTCACCCAGCCATACATTATGGGTTACCTGGCTACTATTTTCAAAAGGCTGGATTGTGAAGACTACCTTGAGGCATTCGTGTGCCGTAATGGTGCTGAGTTTCTAGATCTACCTGCTAAAAATATCGAGTATATGGAGATCACGGATGAGACTATAATTGTCCCAGATACTGTCGGAGGTGTGCTCAAGCCGTTCCTAGCCGGCGAGGAGATAACTAAAATATGCATAGTAACCACTGGAGATGCAAAGTAAAACCATTTACACTGCTCTAGTCAGATATCACGCAATTGAATCGCAATCTAGTCACATATTTGTTTCGAAGTTGTAGAGCATGCCGTTCATTTGAGGGCTTTTAGATACTCATAGAATGCAAACACAGAGGTGTCGTCAGTAAACTGCTGCGAATAGTAGAAAGTAGATGCGAGATGCGATGCAAACATCGAACGCATATAACGATCTGGTAGCCGTACCATAATGTCCTCTATTGGCACAAGCTTCTGCAACGACTGCGGTATAGCTTTGGAAAGGACAGCCCTTACCAGAACAGTGTCCTCCCATAATGAATTAGAGTCTATAATGTCCTTCTTGAGTCGTATAATCTTGGTTGATAGAACGTCAGTAAGGTCGCAGCGTGGCATCCCTATGCGTAGCCCTTCATTCCACAGTGCATGGAATTCCCTGCGCGCATTCTTCTTTATGATGTCGAGAATTTCATTGATGTAGTCTTTACGGAATTGCGGGAATTCCCCACCCTCCTTGACGGTCATCATTTCGTCAAAGGTATCGTCATCTAGTACCAAGGCTGCTAGCACCTCGAAACTACTGCTGGTGACACCACCCTTGTTAGTGGATGCGTCCTTAAACAAGATAACTCCTTTGTTTTCCAGAATTCTTCTTGCATCCTGAGTTATGAACACATTGGCACCCTCTACAATGAACTTGTATATGCACTTGCCCTTTTCGTCAAACAGCCTATTAACGTTGAATGGCGTTATAGAAGAAGGCCTTCCACCACAAGGGTTGAATAAATCTGATGGGCAGGCACCCAAATGAAACTCGTCCCTGAACTTATGCCCACGCTTAACCTTTGTGCCATCTGGTAGAACCATATCTACTGCGTCTTCAGGTACCTTGAAACCCTTATCAGAAAGCAGTGCTTCATTATAGTGCATAGCACTAGTGGGCAGACCCTTTAATCTATTTGCTGCCAGCCGTTGTAGTTCATTGATATCCAGTCCCTCTGGGTCGTGAAGCACACCACTTTTGTCAATTACGGTTAAGGTCTTTGTTTTAGAGCATAAAAGTGCATTACTTCCAAGGTCTCCGTCAGGGCCACCCGTCAAGAATCTTGTAACTTCCTCTTCATTAAGGTGGAATATATTGAGCAGTTCGTGGATGTAAGCCTCTATGCTGGCAGTTGTCATACCGTACGTATCATGTGGTATACCTCCCATAACAGGTTCCTTACCTGTAGTGAACGACCTCCAGAAAGGGAATCCGCGTAGCTTAGCATGGTTAGCTGCCCAGTCCATAAGCCTTCCTGTGCCCGTGTGCTCATCAGGTCCCAGGAAGTATATTTCATCCTGATGCAAGTGGTCAACCATCTGAGCGCATGGCATCATAACATCTAGCAATCCATCCACATAGCACATAAAGCTGTTCCTTGTGTATATCTGAGCAAGGTCTGCGTTTGGTGCCTTGTCCAGGAGGATTACACCTTTACTTCCTCCCTCGGGTATATCCTTATTCTTGAGACTTTGGGTATAAGAAAGATTATATGCCTCATCGAAAACCTGGAGCTTATTACGCGTGAAAGCTTCATGGGAGAATGATTGTACAACCCTGATACCACCACGTGAGATTTCACTGAACCTTATGTGGAAACCCCTGAAGAACGGACCCATTAACATGACTATACCATATGGTGTCTCTGGGTAGTCATTTTTGGATAGGAAAGAGGGATCGAGCCTGAACGCAAAACTTGATTTCTCCGTAACGAAGAAGTTCGTACGCAAAGTTGAGCTATTGAACGTAAGGAACAATGACAATATCTTTGCGTGAACCTGGTTATCCAAGGTTTTAATAGTTTCCTTCAATGCATTGCTATCAGGGTCAGTATTGGTTCCATTTGGGTTTATATCTGGATTGTGCAGTATGCAGAAGTTTTTGTGCAACTGCTTAAGGATAGGTATATTTTCTTGAACAGCTTCAAAGATTTGATTTGGTAGGTATGACGGAATCATCAACTTCGAACGTATATCGTACAACTCGGATGGAGCCATTTGCTCCCTTGTAGCCAAACGTTCAATCAGGGCCATATGTGGGCCGACACTACCACTAAAGTGTTCCACAAAAATGGATGCACAGTATGCATAAGCCATTTCTGAACCGTTTAGCAACCTTTCCGTAAGTATGCTGAGGTAATGACTATGTGGCAAAATACCACAAAGCCTTATAGCCGTCATGATGGAATGGGCTCTATCCAGTAATGACAAATCGGGGTTATCAAGTTCGGTAGACGGAAGGCTAGTGATAAAGGCTGTGATGATGCAAACGTTGTTTGATAAAGGATCCACATACTTCGACTTTGAATAGCAACCATAGTAAGTGACACAATCACCAAATCTTGAATAGAAATCACTTTGTACATAGTCCTGTCTAAATGCTACATCAATGCGGAACGTATTGAATTCTCGGGGTTCACCATTCATAACAAGACCTATACCGCCATCTGACATTACAATTTGCTTGTTTAGTTTGTAGAATATATCCTCTGTAATAGTATTCCTCTTATTTTTGTAAAAGTCTTTATCTAGTAGTTTGCTCAGCCTTAATTCACCGGGTTCCGGATTATTCTCAGCGAAATTAGGTAACTGGAAAAAGTAGATGCGCAATCTCTCGAATAGATTCGCAGGGTCATCGAACATAGAGTTGGTTGATCTGAAGCATTGCATTCTCCATACTGGCCTTGTAACATCACCAAAATGCAGGAATCTTTGTTCTACAGTTTTCTCAACTGCATATATTTGTGATAGCTTATGGTTCAGCAGCGATGCTCTCGTAATGATAAACACCCTGCCATCATGTACTTGTTCAATGAGGGGAAAGTAGTCGGACCCAGAGTTTTCGTGTAGAATTTTAGCTGTAAGCACCGACACCATATTGTTCGCAATCATTTTTGCATTTGATGTGCTGAAGTAGTATTCGTTCAGGCCAAGTTTGTTGTAGTATTGATCCATTGTCTGATTGATCGTGTCATCGCTAAATGTCTTTAGGTCCTTCACGATTTTGTAGACTTCCTGGAATTGGGTTGCGTACCTATCACTTAGAGGCACATCGTGAGTTTCATCACTACCCACTACTCCAGAAAGTCCATCATCGTGGAGGTAGTTGTCCAGGTTTGCATCAATAGCCATGATGACGCAGGATTCTATTCAATGTGGAAAGAAATCCGAATATGTGTGCCCTTTCGGGCTTGTTTAATCCTCACAAAGAGGAGTGTGAGCAGAAAGGTAAATATCAAGAATATTTCTAATGGTTGAAGATGTGTTGGCGCGAATAGATGCGCATCGACTCAAGCTCTAGACCCCCATTAGTATAAATGTAAGACACACATTCCCCTCAAGAGTGATATTTATCACATTTTTACCTTAAAAACTCATATAGCAGCTATAGTTTATATTCAAAGTAATATTTCAATATCGGCATAATTGTCTGGCCCATATTATATGAAGCCTTTTTTGATAGACAATCATGTCTTTTCTTTTGGATCTAGTATGATAGTACTGTTGCTTACATATTTATTGCGTGGCGAATTGTCTTACGCGCTTAGACCGCGTATACTTGGTTAGGATTGATGTGTAGCGGAATACTACTTACATAAAGAATGTTGCCATTGGTGATTTACACATTGGCTTATTATATAAAAAGATTAATATGCTATATATAAGGCAGCAAATTTTGTCATTGACCTTTCGTTTTTTCTTACATATTGTTTATTCTAAGTTATATAGGATATTAAATATAGTAGGAAACTTTTTATCGTCTCTTTTGCCTAAGCTATATGATTATATTGGTAGATATAATATATGACACCTCTATATGAAAGTTTTTATATATATCAACATTCTCTTTTTTTTGACTCATTATTGGTCTTCACTTCGTTTCTCCACACACTTTATATGGCATTTATTAATGGAATCATACAATAATAATATAAACATTATATAGTATGAGATAAAATATTTATATTCCATGATTTATTTGTAATTCTGTTCTCCAAGGATGTCTCGCGTTATTGTAGTTCTATAACCTTCTTATTGGATTCTTGTTTAATATCGCATTATATCTATCGACTTTACAAAAATGTTTATCGACTGCTTAAATTAAATGGATAGCATCGGTTCGGTTAAAATGATCATAGGATTTTGTAACACCATTTGACTTCATGTTCGATGATGGAATGCGTACCTTCTCATTTTATGACGGCACCTGTGCCGTGTGCCGCGCTATCAACTCATTTACTTTCGCATGAGAAGCTAAAGGAGTGCATTTTAATTTCTGGTCGCAATGCCAATGACAACCAGAATCGTCTTAACATTGTGTTAAGTCAGACAATTGATGTAAATTGCGATGGCGAGGATCTTCCACAATGGCAGATGCCGATTGCATCGAGTGGAGATTGGCTTCTTATGCAGCGTAATTTGTCGCCATGTGTAGTTTGCGTTCGTGACTGGCAGCATTTTGTAGTGGATGGAAACTACAACAGTCCAAGGGCAGAGGATTCCTCGGTGGAATCATGTGTGTCGTCATCGCCGAATACACCCGAAAGTTTTGCAAAAGTAGACACTGTGAGACATCTTAATGGAAATAACCGTGATGAGCTACTTTACGGTGACCTGAAGCAATTGTCGGACCTGATAAAGTCGGATGTTGATCGTTGTATTGCTACTTATCGCCGCAATTTATTGGATAAAAGTCCGGTTTCGGGTAAGATAATGTTTTTGATTTTACTTCGTGAGGGAACTAAGAATGCACAGAAGGCTGTTAATGGGTTGAAGAACTTGAATCCAAGTGAAGTAGCGGCTATATGCGTAACTAGCGGTGAGAAAGACATAGAAAGCAAGGTATCGAAGCTTGAGACTCTGATTTACGACAACTGTATTTCCTACTATGAGCGGCGCATCCACATGTTACAGAAAACTCTGTCTAAGGTCAAGCATAGTACAGGTTCAGATGTAGACGAGACCAGTGAGATCAATACCGCTATGATGTACTTTAAATTAGCTTACTTCCAGCAATTTATTGGCAATTTGAAGGAGAGTGTACAATGTTTATCGCAAGCATGGAATCACGTGGTTCCTGCAGCTATAGTTAACCCTTGTGAGGACTATGCCACGGTGGCGCTCTATATATCACTTCAGCTTGTAAGCGTTCATTTTCTCAACTCCAATATCGTAGATGCACTTACAACTGCTTTTGAGGCTGGATCTTTTTTTAAACGTATTTTATTCAAGCCCGATTCAGAGCCCTTGTACCATAACATTTGTTATCTGTTGTATCATTCAGTGGCTCTCCATCTAGAGCGTGCCAACGATTACAAGGAGTTGAAGGAAAATGACCATTTAAAGCACCATGCTGCTAACTTTGGTAAATGGGCCATTCAGCATTTGCTTAAATTGCGTATATCGCTGATGTCAGGTGACTATAACTCATATCCTCGCAAGGTATTTGCCAATTTGTTATTTCGTGGTGACGATGATTTCGGGCATCTATATGAATCATTTAGTGAGGAATCCAATACAGGCACCGTAGAACAGCGACTGCACAATCTGGAGTCAATCACTGAGCAACTATTGGTCCGTCTTATGGATATAGTGTCAACATGGAGTTGGTACAACTCTCTGCTTCAGGTAACTGAGCTGTTGGGTGACTCACTGTTATATTCATCAAGCTTCGATGACGCGTTCTTTATATACAATAATGTAGCTGAATCATTGGTCAATGGAACTCCACTGGATGCTGAATATCTGTTGAAACGGTGTTCGTCGTTAATTATAGCTGAGTCATTAAAGACCACAACTACATCTCGGTCAGCCCGAAGTATGGATTCTGAATCCGATGAAGAATCCATCCAGCTTCCCAATTACCACAGGTGTGCCATTACCATGCTATTGGCTGAACGTGCTCATTGTCGTATTTGGTGGTTCATATATCGTCGTATATTAATCAAGATATTAGTGAGCATTGACTTTATATTAGGTGTACCGCTTGATATCCCAAGTACGTTACGATCACAGGGTAGTATTCCGTCAGTAATTTGGCAGAGACTATCGAATTGCGAGCCACGATACTTGACTGGAGGCCTTGGATATAGTATAGAACTTGATAAACGTGATTACGCGATGATTTTATTGAAAGGTATAATGACATTATGTTCCACCGGTGATGTTAATGTTGACTTTGCTTCGTTATGCCATCGCCTGTTTATGAATTCTCCATTGCGCGATGTCACCACGTCAGTACTGTTAAGCAAATACCACACTCCCTTCTATATGATAGGCCAGGTTAATCGAAAGGAGGATAGCATATCCACTCAGCTTCAGCTGGTTGTAACATTCCATGTTGATTTGCCCTTCGCTATAGATATCAATAAAGTCAGCATTTGCACATCCATTGGCACATTCCTTTTTGACATTGTGAAAACCGTTGAAACACCCAGTCAAGTAGAGCTTTACATAAAGGCTTCCGGGTGTAGCGAAGATGCTGTTTCTCAAGGTAGTGATATCCAAAATTCTCAAGAATATGATCGATATAACGAATTTCAGCAAGACTATCCGAGTAATACATCCCATATCATGGGATCAATGCTTCAAGGGGAAGGCGATACCACTGGCTTTGCTGAAGCCAGACACCTCGAGGGTGATAGAAGAGTCATTTTGGCTATAACGTGCCCTCCTGTTAACAACCAGTTCATGATAAATTGCTTTAGCCTGCTTGGTGTCAAGCTGCACTGGATAAAGCCGCTGTATGAAGGTGCATTTCTGGATATCGCTTGTATAATACCATCCTTGGTAAATCAAACGGCGGGCATTACTCGTTTAGATGAACCCCTATTCGAAGCTGACTCAGTGAAGGATACATTCAGGCTATTGCATAACGTTGGATATGTTGGTTCATCGAGCTCATTCTTGAAATCCGAAGAGACACTATCAATGACTATGGCAGATCCCAGTAGTGTTGCGCTCCGTAGCTCCATGTGTGAGACCATTATGGAACTGACAGCTCTGTCACCGATACCATACGGTTTGCGTGACTGGGATAACAGCGACACGGACACCTATTCTTGGGGTGCATATCGCATGTTTGTAAATCGCATATACTTTAAAGTTTTTCTTGGCAGCATTGTTGAGGGCCACGTCGCTCCTGTATCCTGTGTATTGTTGTACAACAAGCAGATTATAGGGTCTGATAACTTGGGTCGAATTCGATTTTCTGTGGACGTCTCTTGCAGTGCTAGCTCTCATATATTCTATGCGCTCTGTCGTGACGATGCTAGCAACTGTGGTATCATGCGCCAATGCGTGAATAACCAATTTGTTTTTAGTTTGAATGAGTTTGCTGATGCTCAATCATTTGAGATAGCTCCTAGGTTGGACTCTCTCGGTGTTTCTGAGGTTGATGCCGTTGTACCAACACTGTTTGCTGACTCTCCGGATTTCAACTGCAGTATAAATGAGGATATGAACAATTTCTTGGAATTGGCTAAACGTGACTGTAACATTGGCATCGTTTACATTTACGGGTTGCTTAAGGTCCTGTCTCACGGTCAGACCAACGTGCAGTTTAGTTTAAAGATGCAGCCTATGCTAGGTCACACTTTGAAGGCTGTGGAATCAGAGCTACTTGTAGTCACTGACGTATCACAAATTCAGGTACACGAACCTATCAGTATGGCTCTTGGAGAGGAACATGTATATGACAGCACCAATGGTAGCCATATCCGTATGCTCAACGTCCAGTTGGTCAACAAGAGCCCTCTGCAATACGATATCGACACTGTCCGATTAGTTTACAATGATGAACTTGACATTGGTATGTCTATTGTATCTATCATATCATATGTATTAGAAAATGAGAGTCTTTATGGATTCTGCCGACTATTGGAATATTATCAGGAGCTGCAATTTATGCATATGTGCCCTGAATCTGCCAATTCAGTGGAGGCTCAATGTATACATTCGGTAGTACACCCGGAAGCCTTCCCATTCGACCGTTTACAGACATGCTTCTTGGATGTTATCACTGTAAGCGATATTACACAGCATTCATTACGATCCAGTGTAACATTGTAATATCTAACTCTAAGGAAGCCGCTGAAGTACATATATCAATTAAGCACGCAAGTACTGTGTTTTTAGGCCAACCTTTCGAGGTGATTGCCAATATTACTAACACAACATCGCATACCCTGGTAGGTTTTGTACGGTATATCTATATTGGTACCATGGATATTCTAGCATTCATGTACTAGAATCAATGGTACATTGGTATAAATATTTCCCTGTGTGTAAAATATTTGTATTACACATCGTAATAATATACTTTCAGGACTATATAGTAAGCATTAAAAGCAGGGAAAACAAGGACGGTGTGTTCTCAATTGCAGGCGCGCGAGTAGCCGAGATGATTGCGCTTCCTATGTCTACGCGGTGTGTTCGTTGGATGCTAGTGCCAAATAAGTAGGTCCTCAAAGTCTCAAATATATTTTACAGGTGTGGTCATCAAATGATACCGCGAGTCGATGTTTACCAGAAGAGAAGGCTGACCCTTCCATGTGACAACTTCTCTTCAGCGCCGTCGATCGTATACGTAACACCGCAGGCCGTTGACAATAGATAACTCAGTGCTTAAAAGGGTAGTAGACATTCGATAGTATATTTGTGGTACATTCTATTAGTGTACATGTGATTCACAGACGGCACACACATGATTCCCTGGATATTTGCAGTTATATTTAAGAGTAATAACAATCCATTAAGTTCCAATCGCCGATACGCGTGTCATTGTCATTTATAAAAAGCAGTGGGCCCCCAATTGCAGTTGCACTTAATTTGCAAGGGAGACAGTCTCATACACACACCCACGTATGGGAGCACGACAACATTACCCCCGTAGATTTGGTGCGTACACACAAAACATTTCTGTTGAATTGTTTTTTATTTTGCTTATTTACTTCATTTTTGTGCAAAGGAACGGTTGCCCTGGTGAATATCACGGGGTTTAGTTGCACGGGTAAAGTTTCACTGTAATATAGCACCTGTCTAGTCTTTTATTTTTAAAATGGCAGCTTTCAGCAAGGCTACTGGCATTTACAGCGCCAAGCTCGGCCTCTACATGTACGCCGTTGCTCTTCAGATGATCATTGGTTACTTCATGATCCTTTGCTCACCAAACAAGTTGAACATTGGTGGTCTTGTTCGCGCTCGTAGCGTTGAGGACATTCAGAACGTCGGATTCGATGTTATTCAGGGTGCTGGTGTTGTACACATTCTTTTCGCAGTGCTCACTTTTGCTCTTCTCATTTTGGCACACTTCGTTACTAGCTGCTTCAAGATTCCCATGCTTATTGTTACCATTGTGCAGACAGCCTACTGCTCATTCACTGCTGGTGTTTGCGCACTCTACCTCCAGCGTGGTTACGACAACATTACTCAGACCATTCAACTCCTTGCCAAGCAGGCTATCGGCACTGTTGTTCCTTCTTTGAACCAGTTGTTGGTTGACAACCGTAACATGCTTTACGGTATTGGTATTTTGGCTGTTATTGCTACTTCCTTCTTGCAGAAGGCTCAGGTTGTCAAGGGAACTGACAGCAGTACTCAGGTTATGGTTGTAATTCCCTGTGTTAGTCTTGGTTTGGGTATTGCCTTTGCCCTTACTGCTCCTTGCAGGGACTACAGGACCTTCACTCTTGGTTTCTTCTGGGCTTTGGCTTGCATTATTGGTGATGTCATCAGCTCTGTCAGCAGATTCTTCTGCTTCAAGCCATTCAAGTTGTTCATGTTGGCTGTTTACGCTGGTATTTGTTTGTTGTCTGTTATTACCATTGGTGTTTGCTCCAAGATTTACAGCAATGGTAAGATTGACCTTTCTGGTTACCTCGATGTTGTACACGGTACCATCAAGGCTGCTGCTGACAAGGCTAGTGAGCAGATTAAATACGACGATGTTGACAGGTACATTGGCAAAATCACTACCCGTTACACCGATGAGGAACTCAACGTATTCATGGGTAACGGTATTTTCCTTTTGGTTGTTGTGATGCTTTCTATTGTTTGCCTTCTTTTCGGCGTTCTTGCTCTCTTCTACTCTATCTTCAGGTTCTTTGACAGGAGCCGTGACTCTGACGAGGCCAATGTTGGCAGCGACAAGGCAGTCAAGGTCGTCGTCAGCTAAACTGAAAACATAACATCAATTTAATTGTAGTGTGTAACCCATGTGTGTAGCTGTTAAAATGTGTTTCATAAACAATGTCGGATGACGACATTAAGGGTGAAGTATTTATTATTGGTAAATATCGTGGTAAAACTTTTGAGGAGGTATATCGCACGGACGCGGGATACGTTTCATGGGCTAAGCAGATAGACACACCTACTGGGCAGCTCTTTCGTTTCCGCTTATACATACATAATCGTGAATCTAATACAAGTGGGAATGCAGCACCGTCTTTTACAACTGCTGCTGTAAAACCGTTTAATCCATCTCAGCCACTTCCCAGTGTGCGTCCATCTGTTAGTAACAGCTCAACGGCTCCTAAGGAATCACTAGGACGTTGCTTAGATGCAAAATGGCGTCGTCTAACAGATCGTCGTGAGGATGACTGTGATAAAAATGACGAGTTCGAATTACACCGTTGGCGAGCCAAACGTGCCAATACCGCTAAAGGCGATTTTAATGAGTTGACCACTTTACAGGATATTCTTAAGGTAACCGTTGACAATGACAAGCCGAATGAGAAGGCTATTACACTCTCGGATACATCCCCTGAGTCTGTATCAACTATGGTCTCCATTTTCGACAATTCTAGAAAAAGCAGGGTAATTGTCAGTTCTGGTAGCGTCAGATCATCTGCTAGTGGCAGCCCGGTTCAAGTTGAATATAAGTCACCTTCTGGTGAAAGTTCATTTTCCTTGGACAACAGCAGTACTGAGTTGCTTGAGGACATTAAGGACCTAGAGGAATCGGGTGCATTCAAGGATTTTCCATCTAGTTTTATTACTGAAGCTACTGGATTAACGGCATCTTCAGGTCTAGCAGATACAGAAGCTACGTCTTCTTCCGGTATACCAGATTCAAATGACACTAATGATGGAAGCTCTACTCTACGTATTGAGGGCATGCTCGCTCTGGTATTATATTCTGACTCCGAATTTTACATAGCATACCAAAAACCATCTGCCAATGGTCTTCCATCATGGACATCCGTTGTTCCTCCGGAACTATTCCAGTTTTTGGCATCTCTACAATGTGGAATGCGTAGTGTGAAGGATCAGCGTCACTCATATTTAATATTTCACGCTAACCAATATGACGTCGTATTGAAGGCACTGCGCAAGGCACTAAGTAAGAAAAAGTGTCCAGTGGACCCTATTCCCAACTTTATTCTTCGTTCATTTTCTGAGTTCGATAGGTATGCCCGGAAAATCAACCTGCCTGAGAAGACGCAAGACTCACTTTCTGGCCATTTGTGCCCGTATACATCTAATAACTTGGATAATGTCCATACCTTGGTTGGTGATGAGCTATACAACCAATTGAAGCCATTTCAACGCGAGGGCGTTAATTACGGTATACGTCGAAACGGACGTGTGTTGATTGGCGATGAAATGGGTTTGGGTAAAACACTTCAAGCTCTTGCTATATCGGCTTTCTACAGGATAAACTGGCCCTTATTGATTATATGCCCATCATCCCTACGTTTCCAATGGCGTGAGCAATGTCTCCGTTGGTTGCCTCATTTAGTAAAATCTGATGATATTTGCATGATCATGACTGGTAAAACGGAGTACACTGATGAAACAAAGATTGTGATCACATCATACGATCTATGTGTGAGTAACCGTAGATTGCGGCATGGGTTTGAGACGATCATCTGTGATGAATCTCATTACCTAAAGAACCAAAATGCCAAGCGCACTCAGTTTATCACTCCACTGCTTAAGGAGGCAACTCGTGTCATATTACTATCGGGAACACCATCGTTGAATAACCCGGCTGAGCTATATGAGCAGCTCTCGTGCCTCATTCCTTCGTTTTGTTCGTCCAGTACGTTTGTTGAGCGATATTGCGAAAAGCGACTACACTGGTTTACCAAACGTATGACCTATTCCGGCTCTCAGCATGCCTCGGAGTTGCATATGTTTCTCGTAAAGACTGTTATGATACGTCGTCTGAAGGAAAATGTGCTAAACGAGCTACCTCCGAAAATCCGCTCCAAGGTGCCTATCTACATCGCACCTGATATATTACGCGGCTTAAGTAAAACGGGACCGGCAATCATCAACAGCAAGCCTAATTTCAATGCCCCGAATACTCAAGAGGTGTTTAGGAAGACTGGTGAGGCTAAGGTCAAGGGTGTATGTGACTACGTTTTACACCTAATTAAAAGCTCGGTGAAGTTTATTATCTTTGCGCACCACATGTTCATGATGGATGCCATTGAACAGGTTCTTAAAGCGCAGCACTGCTGTTACATGCGTATTGACGGTTCCACTAATGCGCAACAGCGTGAATCGCGTGTTACTGAGTTTCAGAACAATAGTAAGTGCCGTGTAGCCTTGCTATCACTGACTGCCTGTGGTGTTGGTCTTAACTTAACGTCATCTTCTACTGTAGTATTCGCTGAATTACATTGGGTACCAGGTCAGATGATCCAGGCAGAGGATCGTGCCCATCGTATGGGCACCAAGCACCGTATTATTAACATTCACTATTTGATTGCTGAGGGGTCCATTGAAGAGACTATGTGGCGAGTTGTAAGCCGCAAGTGGGAGACCGTCACTGCTACACTGAACGGCGAGGTATCTAACCTCGCGATGACCAAAGAGTCTGAGAAGGCATTTATTAATGAAATGGCAGCTCAGTATAAAATTACTGAATTACTAAAGTAGCGCCATGTAACATTATCTAATGCGTTAATACATACACTAATGTATTTTAGTTCCTTGATTATCTAATCACTTTATAAAGGGCAATCTCTAGTTATAATGTCTAACAGATTGCATATATGGATAGAGAATGCCTAATCTACTGTTCAATACACTTTAAGTTACCATCTAGTCTACGTTAAGATGTCTAAATTTACCCCGTGTTATCAGGTAGGTTCGACTCTCCTAAACCCATTTGCCGTGGCAAGGGCAGGGGTCGGGCAGTTACCATCTCTTGCGGCAATAATTCGTGTACGTTCTCGAATGTTAGTTCATTGGGGTCTATACCAAGCCTGTCCAGCATGTGCAGGAAACGCTTGTTGCGTTTAAGCTTACGCAGCTTTAGTTGAGCATCGTGTATACGCCTGTTAATGCTACGTTTATCAATTCCTATTTCTGCATTGTCTATGCCTTCTGGGAAATAGGTATACGGCTTCAGTCGTGGACGAGTCCTACCTTGCCTTAGGAGAGTAGCCAACTCATCCATAGATTCACTTTCATCAGCATTTATTTTACAGGTTTCTAGTTCATCTGGTGATAAATGTTTCCTAGCCATACGTCCTATGGTTTTCCTAGTTTTATCAGAATTGGTAACACTCTTTGCGATAGACTTTAATTTCCTAATTTCATCGTCTGTCATCTTCTTCGGTGTTTCATGAATTTCATCAAATCTATCCACTTGTGGACTCACTGATCGTGTGGTATTACTATGACCCATGCTATCTAGATTGGTCACCGGGTTGTCAGGAGAACCATTTGATGACAAATGAGTATCCTCGGGTAATGGTCTCGGCTGTAACTTCGTCATCATATATAGACGTGTAACTGGATCCAAATTACGTTTCCTATGTTTGTATACATGACGTGTTGTTTTGTGTATCGTCTTTATTTTAGGGGCCTCTTCTTTAGCTTGTTCTGTAGACTCGCCTGTGGCATTCCGTACCTCCTGTAGGAGGTCAGATATATACTCTTCCGTGCTTGGTGTGATATATAATTGCCGAACAGGTTCCAGGCGACCTGTGGGCGGTTTGTAGTCCATGTTCCAGGTAGAACTGTCGGTATCCATAGACACCATCTCTGTGTGACCTTGGGTTTTGTTTGGACTGATGAACTTTGAAAGCCGTCCACTAAAGTCATCGTTTGGGCTGGAATCCTCCGAATAATCATCATAATCTGAAAATGATTCATCCGATAAGTCCTCATAGTCAGACATGTCTTCTTCCGAGCTATATTCCTCTAAATTGTCTACATCCGATATGACTTCATCCGACATACCTTCTTCATCCGATAGGTCTTCATAGTCAGACATCTCTTCTGGATAGTCTGTTTCTATTATTGGTGCCTGGAAATGGTCATCCACAAGTGCATCTGGAGTTGTATCTATGCAGTCATCCAAATTGCTTAAATCGTCATCAGGCTGTAAACTAACACCCAGTGTATTTATGGGTTCTGCCATTTTGTTTTTCGGCAGCTTTCGTTTGGACAGTGTATCTAGACATATGGCCATAGGGTCGCCACCAGCCTCTTCACACAGTTTGTCGAACATGGCTGGCCACTTGGTGATATCATCCTTTACCATGGCGCATGCACCCCTTAGGGCACTTTTATCGTCATCCACTAATTTACGTGACGATGCAAATGGATTAAAGCCTTCCGATGCACGTATCATCGATGCCAACTCATCAGCATCGCTGTCGTTATATGACTCCAACTCGGCGATTACCTTATCGGGATAGGACATATCAGTTCTAGACACTGGTTGCTCAGAGCTCGGTGCCAGTTCTTCCACATCTTCAATGGTTGCAGTACGTGATTCTGTATCCTTTATGCGGCTGGTATTGCTCGGTGGAGCATGGAAACGCTCCCATAGAGCCTCTATGAGCTCACCACGTCGTTCCGGGCTGGATAGATCCTCTATCATAGCACCTTTGAAGTCGAAGCTCTCTCCCTGTACATCTCTTAATGCAGCTTGTACTTCACTGTTCATGCTTTTGAAGTATTGACCAGGGTCATCCTTATCAAATGGCGTGTAAACCTGTGGTTGCCATGTTCCAGGATCTCCATAACGATATATAGTTCGTTCTGGTGGTGGTGGCTCTATACATTCCTTGTTCAACTCAGCTATTTCCAAGGCTAACCGATTATATTCCTGTGTTGCCTGCCTCAACTTCCACTGTGGCATGTTATCAGCATCTTCCAGTACGCTATCCTTTTGCTTCTCCAGTTCAGCAACTCTTTTGCGATTTTGCAGGTACTTGACATATTCCACTGACGCATTTCTACCGCACCCAAGTTCCGATAATAGGTCATCATAACCACCTATAACCTTCATGCGCTCTAGGTCTCGTGTATTTAACCTGCTTAACAGTGGCTCATGATGCAATGGACTATATAGGGCCTGTTGTTCTGGCGTTTCCTGCCCTGTTACGCACCGTTTATACATCTCTTCTTGCAGTGAATTCTCACTTATTTGTATCCTGTTACGCACTAGATCTACACTTTTTATATAAAGTGTATTTATGTATGTGCCTATCCTGAACGGTTGCCTGGCCACACCCGTGAACTTTCGTGGTAACTTCCGATCATTCACGTGGAGAAATGCATCCACAGTGGCCCCTATATCCACGTAGTATCCAAACGGTGAACGCCTTCTTATAACCCCTGAGACGGTATCCTCTACACTATAGGAATGCAACGGTCTTCTTTCAATAGGAGCACCCGTGACACTTTCTAGCTTTGGTAAATCAAGAAGCGACAGCCTAATATAACCAGAGTCAGGATCTATGGATTTTACTATAACAATAATATCCTCACCAGACGACACGCTGTGATCCACTCGATCTATCCACCCCTCACTCATATCACGTGCGTGAAGTACTCCATAAGAGGTAGCGCCTACATCTACCAATGCGTATGTTGGGAACGCCACGGCAACACGCCCTTTTATGCGCTCGCCAACTCTAAACAGCACTGGGTCTAATCTCCGTCTATGCCTCGTCATCTTCCATTTTTGTCTTCTATGCTCCGGTCTACCATATTTATCAACAGATCTCTCTGCATAGAGCTCTAGATCGTGCTCAACCATAGCCTTTACTACTCTTTTGCTCAGCAGATGTGCCTGTAAAGGGCATTTCGGTGGCCTTGGCGGCTCCGCCTCGAATCCGACATATTCGTTTTCCAGTTGGTCGACTGCATATCTCGTTAAAGGCCTGGCATCAGCTGCTAGAGTATACTGTAAACGACAATGGTTGTTCCAAGGCTTTATAACGTTATATCCAGGTAACATTTGGTTTCCATTACGTGAGCCATGTCCAACGAAGGCATACACCGTGCCCGTTATTAACGTCCAACCGATATGCCACATTGGTAAATACTACTGTAGGGCAATAGAGTCATACTACGCCGAAAACAGCGGGGAGTAATATCCCAGGTTCCGAGAGAGATGTGTTGCGTTAAGATACCCAGAGTTGTTTAACGTGCAGTCTTACTCCTCGTCAAGCGTGATTAACGACCTATCAACTAGGTGTATCACTCCATTATGGCATCGCAAGTTCCAACGCAATACTCGTGCTCCATTGACCATTGTATAGTCTGTCTTTACCCTAATATCACCACCGTTCTCTACGGAGAGACTTAGTCCATTCACTGCATTCAATGACGTCGGTGCCTCCCTGGGTTCGTTGAAAGTAAGCCAAGGCTGCATAGGTGACCCCGTTATATCGCGGTGTAACCATAAATCACGAGTAAAATGGGACCTCACGAAGTAGGACAGACGATCGGTATTCTGATTGTCCAGATTCTGCATAATACTCGACATGAAGTCATCTATTGGTATGAATCCAGTGAAAGGACCCGGTAATGAAAACTCATGTCCCAGGGCGTAACCTGGAAATGATATAATATACAATAGACACCTACCGTGATATGTCTCTGGATCAAATAACGACCCAAATAATCGAGTAAAAGGGTTGGCTTTACACAGGTTCACTACAGTCTGCCTGGAGTACCGATGTTCAAAACACCAGTACACTTTGCGATTTATTACTTCGGGATCCCTACTGACGTGCCGTAACCTTCCGGGGTTGATTGGCCTTGGACCCCAATTCAAAGGCCTACGTCGATACATATGACCGTATCGGCATTTCTATTGACAATGAAATCGGTACTAGACCATAGATTCCATGGGGAGGTGTGTACAGATATATCAACGAATAACCCATTATCGCCTACACATTTTGGCATACATGACCCGATCCACTCAAGAGTGTATATAAATAACGGACTATAATAGCACTCAGGGATATAACTATGTATACATAACCTGCAGTGATACGATTAGACGTCACACCAATTTTGGTGTAACAAGGTTTATAGTTACCCAGCTGTATGCTCACACCAAGAGGCGCTCAATGTGATCCTTGGCTTCAACAATCTGCTGGTTAAGGGGCGACCCTTCGCGGCTGATAATGGCGCAAGAAACCACGGGGCGCGATACTCCGCAAGCCCTTCCGAGAGCTATTTTGCTTTTGACGAATATGTATGGTATATTTTTGTCCTCGCATACGAGAGGCAGGTGCAATATGATCTCCAGGGGCTCGGCATCAGCAGCGAGCACAACGATTTCAGCAAGGCCACGGTTTAGAGACTTTGTTGCTGCAAACTGATTAAGATATACATACACACTGGTACCTACCTTCATTAGCTCCTTTCTTGAGCTGTTTGTAATTACACGCCTGCTGAACCAAGTCCAACAACACACTGTTCATCTCTTCGGTGGCCAGTGGGAAAGCCTTCGAGGTATTGTCTTCACCCGTCATCGATTACACAATGTAAAAATAACACCAACTTCACAGAGATAATGTATTCGTTTCGCGCCGATGGATGCAATCGGGCTTTGATTAAGGTTATGGCACTCGGGATACCCGATGCATATAAAATCGAGACAGAGTTAACACAACAACGTATATACTTAACAAACTAGACAGTGTATATACATAATAATATCCATAGAACCCGGGAAAGTCGATGATGTCCACGAGAGATGCAACAGCGCGTAGCACACCCCAAGTATGAAGATTCGATTTACTAATACGTACTATGCCGTGAGAATAGGGTTACACTAGTCCCACCAATGTATATATAACGACAAAAATGTCCATATGAACGGGAAAGTGAAGGACATTAACGATGGAATCCTTCTCCACCCCATACTTTCATGAGGCCTGTTAACGTAAGGCAGCTCTGCGCGCTACTTGAATATACAACAAAACATTACACCTCACTTTATAACGTAGTTACACCTTCACTATATGCTTTTGGTTGTTGGTTATGCCCCTAATTTTTAAGAAACACAATATTCATTCTCTGCGGCCGTAGATGTGCCACTGTAGTACATCATTTTTCATCGTCGGACCATTCCTGCATCGCAGCACATTTTCGCACATTGGATTGATTGTACGGAATCTGTGATTTGTTATTGGAATACACTGCTAATAAGATTTTGCCTTAGTGAAGAGTATACTTTAGTGTGTCATCATGGAGGTCATTACAGCAGATACTGTGGACAAGAATAACTTTCTGTTTACCTCTGAGAGCGTAAATGAGGGACACCCGGATAAAATATGTGACCAGATTTCAGATGCAATT
Organism: Babesia bovis T2Bo; assembly: GCF_000165395.2. Lineage (NCBI taxonomy): Eukaryota > Apicomplexa > Aconoidasida > Piroplasmida > Babesiidae > Babesia > Babesia bovis. Next base: position 2,091,470 of record NC_010575.1, read on the forward strand.
CTTGATGCTTGTCTTAGGCAGGATCCTGAGAGTAAGGTTGCTTGCGAAGTATGTGCAATAAAGAACCTTGTTATGGTCTTTGGGGAAATCACAACCAATGCTGTTGTGGACTACCAGGCCGTTGTGCGCCAGGTGTTAACTGATATCGGATACACATCTAACGAACTAGGTAAGGTGGATTTCGTTGGTATATATCCCATATAGGTTTTGACGCCTCCACTGTGGAAATCATGGTGAGGCTGGCTCAGCAGGCTCCCGAAATAGCTAGTGCCGTGCACCTTGGTCGTAAGCTTGAAGAGACCGCTGCTGGTGACCAGGGCATCATGTTTGGTTACGCTTCTGATGAAACACCTGAATTGATGCCCTTATCGCATGCTCTTGCTACTAGGCTCGGCAAGCGTTTGACAAAGGTCCGCAAAACTAAGGTTATGCCATATCTTCGTCCTGATGGCAAGACTCAGATAACTGTTGAGTACAGGGTGGAGCCTAATGGTCACTTGGAGCCTGTTCGCGTCCATACCGTGCTTATTTCAACTCAACACGATCCTGATGTAAGTTTCAATTGTTTAACACATAATATATAGGTATCGCTCGATACACTACGCGAGGACTTAATGGAGCATGTCGTAAAGCCGACGGTACCCTCCAAGTTTCTAGACAAGGATACCGTGTACTTGTTTAACCCTTCGGGTAAATGGGTACATGGAGGTCCAGCCTGCGATTCTGGTCTTACCGGCAGAAAAATAGTGGTTGACACTTATGGCGGCTGGGGAGCTCACGGCGGTGGTTGTTTTTCCGGTAAAGATGCTACCAAGGTAGATCGTTCCGGGGCGTATTACTGTCGTTTAGTGGCCAAGTCGTTAGTCGCCAACGGATTCTGTCGGCGGGTACTACTACAGGTGGCATATTCCATCGCGGTCGCGAACCCACTATCGCTGCACATCAACTCCTTTGGCACATGTGCCGAAGGCTTCGACGACAACAAGTTAAAGGAAATTGTTTTCCGCAATTTTGACTTCCGTGTTGGTTGCATAATCAAGCAGCTCGACCTTACGCGGCCAATATTCTCAAAGACCAGCTGCTATGGCCACTTTGGGCGCCATGGTGACGAGTACACCTGGGAGCGATGCATAGACCTATCTCATGAAACACCTCCCGGTAGCAAGGTCCGCAGTCCCTGGTGTGACTGTAACTTCCTTATAAAGTGATGTGAATGTCATTTGTTGATATGTATGCCGTTTATATTCAGCTGTTGGGCTCCAGGTTAGTATTTCGCACTTAATACCTATATAATGGAAAAAGCTGCTGACTCCGGTGAGTCAGACGCTGAAGCTAATGACGATCATGGCACACACCCGAGTCGCGGGTACACGCTTGACCCGGGATTCGACGCCAACAGCGGCGAGTGCATCGCATACCTAGCCATATTAGTACACATAGTCTGTATTCTCTATGCCATTGGATTTGTAAAGGGCGTTAATGGCTTACAGCCCGCGTGGCTGCGTAAAAGTGCCTCTCGTTCACTCGGATTATATCAGGGATGTAATAAACATCCCAGGGCACATAGTATACTAGTTCCTCGTACCTCTAATGCTACTCATCGGTCCATATTAGACTTTCTGGGTCTCCTGAATGCCAAAAGACGCTCTGTAACTGAAAATTCACTTATATGGTCGTACCTTGAGAGCCGTCTTCGCAATATAGTAATGCAGGTACCTAATGACGATTTGCCAAAGTTGTCTGGTATGTTAAAATATAACAGTTTCGTTCACTTGATGGACGATAACAATTTGATCTCACAGATCGAGCAATTACTCAAACGACGCAATGACTCCATGTTGTTATTTGGAGAACCAATAGTTGTAAAGGACAACCTGGCAATACGTGATGTACCATATAGCAATGGTAAGTCAGAGTCCTATGGAATATACGTTATAGGATCGAATCTGTTGCAAGGATATGCTCCCAGTTATACCGCAAGGGCGGTAGAGCTTCTACAACATCATGGTGCCCTGTTAATCGGCAAGACTGCAATGGACGAATTTGGGGTTGGAGCGTCAACTGATGCAGCATTGAACCCATATTCAAGCAAGCATGTGGCAGGAGGGTCGTCGGGAGGTTCGGCGACCGCCGTAGCAGGCGGTATTGTAAATATTGCAATAGGTACCGATACTGGCGGCTCAATACGTTTGCCAGCTGCGTACTGCGGCTGTATAGGCTACCGACCTTCATATGGGTTAATTAGCAGACAAGGATTGAGTGAGCTGGCCGGTAGATTCGATACCGTGGGCATATGCACGAGGAACGTAGATGATTGTATAAAGACACTATTGTGTATAATCGATGAAATAACGCAGGATTGCACCGACTCGAAGGCGTCAAGCAAAGTGATTCTTGACCTGAAGTCAATGCTGCACAATAAGGATACACTAAAGCAGTTGAAAGTAGCGTCCTTGGATACCGAGATCCTGGTGTCCAAAGGACTCCTAGACCCCGAAATGGCTGACAATATTCGCAAAGTAGAGCTTAATTTGAGCAAGCTCGGGGTAAATGTAGTGAAAGTACCACCACCAGAACTGGCTAAAATAGCAAGATCATATCACATATACGTTGCGGCACAAATGGCAAGTAACCTGCAAAGATTTGCCGATATGCAGTATCACACGCAACAGCAACACATGTCAACAGAGGACATGATGTCACAAATGTACCCAGACACCCGTGCCAGGATGCAAGGAGGTATGTTTGATCTAGAGCTCTATACGTGTTACAGGAGTCGACATTTTACAGCAAGGATATGACCACGAAAATATTTTTAAAGAAACCAGAGATTACATACATGGATGGATGAATAAACACAGCATATTCACAGATTTAAGTATAATGCTGTCACCCACCAGCGCGCATCAAGCACCTTTGAAACGTAAAACACAGCGAGATTGTATCAAAGAAGACTTGTACACTACACTGGCACCGTTCATAGGTGCCTGCGCCATAGCTATACCCACCGGAATGGGCAAAGATGGACTACCGCTCAGTGCACAATTCACCTCGGCACGATTCCAGGACGCATTGCTGCTAGAAGCGGCGCGCGCTTACCTTGACCATGCGGGCAACTTAATACCAACAAATTGATAATGAAGTAAAGCACGATACTGTATCTACCCTTGCTAAGAAGTGGTGTGTATTCTATAAAGCACTACCCAAGAAACAGCGTCTAGCCCATATTTAAGCATTATTTAATTTAATATATAACGTAATGATATTCGTAGCTATAAACCACTACGTGGTACTATAGGGCCATTGTATACCAGACGTAGTACCTGTACCCTCATAAATAATGATGACAGCATTCCACGAATTATATTGAATGTTTAATTATAGATTGACACTAATTTTACAGAGTTATATCATTGGAAGACACAGGCATATTTACGCTTTGGAACACTATTTGTGGAGCGCTACTGTGTAACTGTTTTCTCAGCGGATTGAACAACCAATGACAAGGAATTAGTCTTAACGGGAAATATGGAGGGAGCTGAAGCTGATATCAGTCCCCCTGAAGATACGAACCAGACTAACAAATCCCCCGGGGATAAAAAACAGACTTACGACTGCAATATATGTTTCGAGGATGTAGTGGACCCGGTAGTAACGCGCTGCGGGCATCTTTTTTGCTGGCAGTGCCTGCTCACGTGGATTAATAAACCAAATGACCACTGCCCAGTGTGTCATGCGGGTATTACTAAGGAAAATGTCATACCGCTATACGGTCGAGGACAAGAAACTAATGACCCTAGGTAAGTGGAGGCTACTCCTAGTAGATATGTACAGGAACAAGCCATCAGAGCCAAGGCCAAGTGCAGAACGACCAGAACCACAAAATTCTGGCAGTAACGTCCACTCTGTAGGTTATTGTTTACAGTAATCATTATACACAGCCATTTGGCGGAGTTATCTTCTCGGTTTTCGCGTTCCCGTTTTCTATAATCATGCCATTTAGCTACGGCGGTAACGGAATGTTTGGCTTCTCGTTGATGCGCAACACGGGGAATTTGACACCACGTAAGACGTGAATAAACTGAAATCACATGTTGATACAGAACAAAGAAGAGCCCATATCAACTCCGCGGCACTGCTGATAATTGGGTTGATGCTGATCGCATATATCGTGCTAATCATGTAGCATATCACGGGCTTGGTAGCGCATATAAATCACACACTGCGCATAAACCTGTTGTATATTTCAAACTATTGAATCCCTGTTGAAAATATACTAGATACTATTGTGATGTGTCACACACCACGGTTGCTTCAGAAGGATCCTATACATTAATTTCTATATTTACACAATAACCGCTAATCTATAGACATTTTAATCGCAATATTTATTGATTACTAAAAAATGACGATTGACGTTAGCCCCTCGGCTCTACAGACACTGTTCAAGTCATATTCCGTAAGGTATTATCAATGACATAATACAGTTTTCAGGGTGGCAAGAATGTAATGAACTCTAGTAATGTAGATGATCTAGTAAGAGAATTGGTATGTGGAATGTAAAATAACATAAACATTAAACAGGGGTTCGCTCCATCTATAAGTGAATTAGATGCTTTCAAGCAGAAATCAGGGCCGACATGTACACCTGAACAGATAAAGGAACTAGTCGACACCCTAGAGCACCCGGAAGACACAAGGGAAAACTTTCTCAAGTTCTTCAAGTTCTACGACACCAATAACACTGGTACCGTCAGTAGAGATATTCTAGAAAAGCTGCTGACAAATGTTGGTGAACCATTGACACAGGAAGAAATTAGTGCTTTCTTCAAGAAGACGTGCCCAACTGGTGACCAAATACCTTACGAGCAGCTGATTAACAAGTATGTCCATAGTTCTTCGTGCCTCATCTCATACAGCCTCTTGCTGAAGTAAACTGCTCTCGTAATATTTTTTAGAAACAATTTATATTTCAAAACTATCATCCAAACCATTTGGTATTTCATCAGTAAGGTCGTCAATTGCATCGGGGTCGTCCACACCATCTTCTGTACCTTCATCGGGGTCAGGTTCTGATACTTTACTCTTCTCCTCTTGCAGAAGCTTTTCCTTGGCCTGCTGTTCCAGAAGCTGTTCTTTTTCCTTTTCTTTTTTCTGAGCTTGTTCTAACTCCTGTTTCTTTTGGAGTGCTAGCCTGTCTTCATCTTCCTGTTTACGCCGAGCTGCCTCTTTCTCAACTTCCGATGTGTCAGGCAGCCTTGCTTCAGTAGATAAACCCTTTGATTCAAGTGCTGGAGTTGGTTCTGGAGCAGGAGTAGATTCACTGGCTGGTGTCGGCTCTGGAGCAGGGGTTGATTGCGGTATTACTGCTGCCTTTTTCTGTTCCTCAGGTGTCGAGGTCTTTGACAACGCGTCTGCGGGCGGCTCAGTACGTTCCTCTTTAGCTTTAGTGGTCGAATGCAATTCCTCACTTTTCTTATGTGTTTCCTGAGTTACCTTGTGCGTTTCGGGCGGAACCTCTTTGGTAACTTCCAATTGTGATTTTGTTTCTGGACGCCGACTGGGCACCAACTTTGTCTTTTTAACAGTAGGAGGAGATGTCTTCACTTCCTTGGCAGCTGGTTGAGTAGTTTTCTCGGCGGGAGTATGTGGACGGCTCACGGTATTGGGGCTATGTTCCGCTGCTTTCTTTGTTTGTGATGGTTCGTCGACCTTCCGAGTGTAGCCATGTGTTTGCTTTATAAGCTCGCGTTGCTTTTGTACTTGCTCGGGAGTCAATGTCATAGGAATGGGCTCACGTGAGTTTACGCAGCCACCCTTACCATCATGCATCTTATTTAAACACTCACTCTGGTGCTCTATGGACCACTTCAGAAGAACACAATACCAGATAGCGTTGGATATAAGACCTACCCAACACAAGCTAAAAAAAGATAGAAGGAATGTTTGACCACACTTCATTTTGATGTCGGTACCTAAAACCGTATCGTTACAATATATAAATCAAATGTAGTAACACCAACAAGGTGATTTTATACAGTTGCACGGAGGAAAGTAGTTACAGATTCTTGACATGTAAATATAAACTTGATATTATCAAGTTTAGGCGTATATAAAGCATTGTAGAAGCCCTGATACAATGGACTCTATACTCATAATACAGCCAAAACCACAATGCAACGACAACGTTGTTGTGATTAAGGACATTAGAATATATATGAGCACGTTAAAACAATGCTGACGTAATGTTTATCAAAAGGATAGATGACTAATGTGAATACCTATGTAATTGTACATTGAATTAAGTATATAAGATACTAGATACAGGGATTCAATGATCTGTGTACAATTGAGAAATGAAAAACTAAGATTCTACAATAAGGTGCACCCTAGGGAGACGCAGAGGAAAATTGATCTTTTGGCAATCAGTGGTGAGCTATAATAATATATAGAGAGACACTATGAAATCGACTTAATAAACTATCAACTACGCAGTATCTCAATCAAACAAAGCGACCATGCGATAATATTAACCAGATGTACAAAATGCCACATACGGGATATCAAGAACCACGCCATAAGTGAGTATGAGATAGAATGTGTGAATACTGTGGATCCACTAGATTCAACACTATGGCACGGCGAATTAAACGATTCTGCATCTGCTGTAACTGTGCAGAAGCTGATAATGGAGTATCAGATGCGGGGTTTTTGTCATTTAACGTATCCACAACAGAACCCTGGTCATAGAAATCATATAAACCTGATATGTAGTCATGCTGGCGTTCGTGTATCATTTGTGTGGATTCAGAACTTGATCCAGGTTTAACATCACGATTCCATGACCTATAAGCAGGATCCGAGGTGTCATTCATCTCCTCAAGCTGACGTATACGTAAATCAAGCCAGTTCTCAAATGAAATGTACTCACAAACCAACCAACGGAAAGCGTCACTACGCCCAACGTCAAATACATACCGGATGTCCGCCTGTTCCGCAGAATTAATAGCAACAGATACACGACGCAAAGTGTTGAGACCATTGGGCAATAGGTATCCAAACTCGGTATAATAGTAAGTTAACCATAAAGGAGGTAATACCAAGTGTCTTAGTTGGCGTAAAATGCACAACTCACGTAGAATTGTGTCTTCATTCATAGCCTCACTACCAACACCCTCGCACATCGATAGCTCATGCTCCAACCAGTCAATCAGACAATAGGGGGTACTTAAGATATTAGAATACCTCGTGAAAATAGATGCACGACCTAAACGACCAAATGTTTGTATCAAGTTAACACCACCGATGTTGCCAGACCAATTACGTGTAGAGAATTTAGATGATGGGCCTAATTTAAGTGCCATTTCAGATGCTACAACCAGCATGAACAGGTTAGATAGGTCAACATCAGCCTGTAATGACTCAGAATCTCCAGATAAATCACCAGATTCCATAGATGGCTGTTGCTTAGAGCATCCGCAACCCCAATTTTTCAATAAAATTGACCATGAGGTACACTTTGAATTGTCATCGCCACTAGTCATTGACCTATAGGCATCAGACATAAGATATACCTCCTTTAACCATTCTTCATCCCTACCACTTGACTCATAGGTCAGTTTACGCTCCCATAGAGCTTTAATTAAACATTTAAGACGTAGGTAGTGCACGACATAGGTGTCCTTTGATACGAGTAAAGGACTGACGTACTTGTTGTCCAGCCTTAGTAAACTAATTTCAAATCGTCCCATTTGGAATGGATTAATGCGAACCGTTCGATTCGCAGCAGTGTCAAGGCAGCCATGCTGATAAATACGCGCAGCAAAATAACCGTCATAGCACCGTTTACCTCGGAAGTACACGCCACCAGCAGCGGATATACCAGGAATGTTACAACTAGCACGTAAAGCGTCACGCAGGTCAACGTTATCATTGAAACGTGATATCTGCTGACCATGGTAAAAAAATGTACGCCGAGCTGACATGGCAACTCGTAGCTCACCAATGCGGTTGTTCACCGCCATATAGGTACCAGGAGCCATCCAGTGGTCAACGTTGTCCTTGACCAAACCATCCAAACGATGGTACGAACCGTTGGAACGCACATCAGCACAAATGCCTTCCGTTATACGCATCAGGTCGTTGATATTAGGACGCATGCTGGTGGAGGTTACAATAGTAAGTGAACCGGCAGAACCACCAGATAAAGGTGTTGTTACATTGATCACATTCATCTCACTCAATAAACTTAAGACACCCAAATGGTATGGTATCATACAACCACAAGGAGCAAATGAAAAACCAACGTCACTTACAGGACGACCCAAACGTTCAAACATACCAGGACGTACACTAGTGACTGTAGCAAAAATATCACCCAAAGTAGCTGCATCAGATAGTGACAGTGTAACATCTAATTTTAAGTAACTCCATTCGTTATAGTCCTCCAATAACTCACGAATGTACTGAATAGCACAACCACGACGACCCATAAGCAAGTCTACGTAAGTACAACAACGATCAACACCCGACAGGTCAAATTGGGTATTCGTAGAAATAGCAACTAAGACCTTCTGTACCTCGTCAACCAACGAAGTGAATAGCAGCAGCATCGATGGAGCATTTGGAGACACAAACTCTTTATTACGCTCGGGAGTTATCAATCTAATTTCAAAAGGTGAATTGTATGCCTGGTATATCGACCTGTAAGTTTCACTGTTGTCAACAGGCTCCGAACCCTTTGTCGCATCAACCTCTGTTTCAACATTCCTAGAATCACGGCCGTTTGACAGTATCTGAAGCATAAGCTCCATTGCTTGGCGTAAACGGTAGTCTATGTCCAATTTAATGTCGTCAACATTATCCACAGTGTGACCCTGGCTTGATAAATAGGTGCTGACACGATTAAAATCAAAAAATCGATATAACGAGGCATAATCATCAGCACAACTGAAGTCGTTAACAAATAAACGAGGATGCTTCCAGGCATTGTCTAACGGATATATAGGCCTCTTCTGTACCTTAACGCCACTGTCTTCCGCACATGGCGTTAACCGAGTAAATAACCTAATTAAACTATCCTCAACATCCTTGTTAACCGCGCGAACAGTTGACCAGGCGTCACTAGTCAAACCTAGTATGTTACCAGTGCTGTAATTAACAAAACTGCGCTGCAATTTCTTGCTCATCGCTCCAGAGTCCATCGACATCTTGCACAGATGCCTTCTACACAAAAATAGAATATTGTCTATATTATATTAAACTACATTGAAGTATATTCATATAGTAATTTTAATACCGCAATTTTGCGTAAATGTACCTGGATTTCAGTACTAAATTAAGGAATCCTTATATGGTAGTGTATAACATACACATCGCCGGCCAGTTTAAAATCTAGATACCGTTCATATGAACATGGATTACTCTTATCCTAGAACACAATACATTAGGGATCTACAGTGGCGCACAGCGCAGAAGACATGGCACTTAATTTTACGCTATCGGTATCCAGCACAGATATACCACTCACTGACCACATGGCAGCAGTACGGCATATTAGTACTATATCACATGGACGAAGACTTGAGACTCCAATATCCTGACACCACGATGGCCAAAGCTGAGTGAAACGATCCAATAACGAGCCACGGTGGCCCAAGTAAAGCTCAAAACAACGCCTAATCTCACCCAGACCAAATACTGATTGATCCAGTCTTATGACTTCCTTGAAATCGCAAATCTGAGTGTGTTTAATTTTATGGCTACTTACATACCTCCCTGATACGCTCCGGAATACGATCGAATGACTCACACGTAAATACAAACAGCACGCTTCTACTAAATGACCATTCCCAATGATCACGGAAATGTGATAATTCAGTACAAAGGGCATAAAGAAGACTGCGAATGTATAAAGTGCTCTCAGAAAGGCACTCGCAATTCTCCAAAACCACAACGCACCGAGGTGGTGGCGGGGTAGAACCTATGTTTATTAGTCATGCATATAAGTACCCACCTTCTTGCGATGATACAAAAGGGAATTGCATCTTTAGAGAAGAAAAAAACTGATTCATTAGACGCTCAGATAAACTGACTTCGGAACGAATGAAACTAGGTATATTTACATGTATCAAAGTAGCCTTGAACTCGTGTGACATGCATATTGCAAGATGGGTTTTACCATAACCCGATGGGCCCTCTATACAAATAAATGGCGATAGTGAGTGCGATTGACTCCCGGAGATCATTAGGTCCAAACGAGACTTTAATGTGTCACACAACACGATTGAGTCAAACCCGCTAGAGGTGACTATATGACCTGAATCTGTTTGTTTAAGTGGAGCAAATCCATTAAATTGGTGGCCTGTATTGTAAGGTATCACTGAAATGTTAGGAACGCCAATAGATAGCCTTGATGGCTCACGTGCAGATATTGCACGTTCAAAACAGCGTAAAGTAACAACGGGGTCAGAGAAAGTAATCGACAAATTGTCATGTCCAAATTCCGATACATACTCGCAAGCTGCAATGTGGATTAAAGTCTCCAAGCTATCTCTGTCATATCCACTGGTCATAGCAACCAAATTGTCTAGCACAGATACCTCAAGGTCACTGGTACCCCAACCTAAGTGACTCAACAAAATTCGCTTCACCCAAACGTCAACGCATTCCGATATATGCGATAAGACCACGTGGTAACGAAAATACGATACACGGTGTAGCATGTACAGCTCAGTAGGTCCCTCGTAACTACTACTTGATAAATCGTAAAATATATCACGAACGGGAGAACTCAAATGATTACCTACATCATGACAGTATATTAAATACACCGGTAAATTGTACTCAGACCACATCGTACTGTAATCGCGTAAAAGATCAACCACAATGGAATATGTACTCACATCTCGATGGGCAACGTCGTGGTTTATCAAGGAATCCAGACCAGTAACTACTGCGAAACAACCGCAGTCAGTTAAACAAGCGTCAGCAACTGTTTCTGGATCCGTGTTGTCAAAATTATCAATCACCACAGTGGATATAGATGATGGATTCTTAGACCAGCTAGACAATGTGTGGCAGAGTTTTTGGCGGGATATATATGCGTCAACTGAAATCAAAAGCAACTGATGCTCTATGTTAGCATCATTAGAATTGTGATCCAAAAACTGCAATAGCTCTATCAAATGATTTTCCAAAATGTCATATATCAACGATGAAAAAGATACAAATGGATCGTTCTCTAGAACAGCATCACGACGCAGTAACGCAACAATGTCTGTACATATTTTGCAAAAACACCGAACGTGACCGGAAAGATCGTAACATACAGATCTTCGAGGAGTACCAGTACCACGCGATACGTCCAAAGTGTATATGCGGCGATCACGGTCTTTATAAAATGCATTATCACTGAACCAGTAAGCATTACGGCACAACTGTTTGCAAAAGCTATTTATTAAAAATGGATCTGAAGCCGAAAACCAAAAGCCACAGGGCAATTCCGTTAAACGATCACCAAGACATATGCCAATTATACGGGCCATAACAGTGTCAATACAAACGTTAATGACGTTTGTACCTGCAGTCATATAACGATCGTCGCATATATCTTGTAATGCCGACTGGCGCCATAATGTAGCAGCGCGTTGTAAACGCGAAGACAACGCAGTGAACAACCGCTCATATCGAGATTCGCGCAATCTATCTAATAAAATGGGTATATTGACCGATTTAGCAACAAGTGGATTGCCTTTTGATTTGGTTACAATATCCTTTTTCGACGTTTGAGTATCCGATATACGCCAAGCGTAACATTCTGTCTCAACAGCCAATTCACTCGATACATGATCATCACGATAAAATGGAGATTCTATACGCTCTAACCGTAGTCCAGAAGGCCTATGTGATGAATATATCTCTATATTATCCATGTGTAGAGTGTATAACTAAATAGATGTACTGCAGCGCACTTATACATAGTTCCCTAACATGATGAAATAGAATAAATGTTATATTTGCGAGTTGAATGCATAGGTATTGGAATCTATTAGATATACAAAGAAGATGTGTAGCCTTAGATCTAATATCCTAGTTATACTAGACAATACTACCATGTATATATACTATACGCTCATGTCTACGGAAGCACGTTCGTTAGCAGCTTTTCTTTGTTGCGTAGGATTACCAAGCACATCAAATAGAATTTCTGACGTAATATAAAGTAGATACAAGGCTACTTCGCAATACGAATCGACGATTTAACATTAACTATGATTATTTTAAATATTTAGTGTAGCATTAAAAATATATATCTTTAGGAGTCGAGAATACTCCTGTGTATTCATAAGATTATCCACTCAATTGTCTAATAGAATTTGAAGCGATATAATGGTAACCTTACACAATGAATTGACCGCAATGGTATTATCCTTTAATGTCGTCAAAAATGTTGTGAAAAGTAATAGAAATACAACAGTTGGACAGCAGTAGTCGTCATTGCCGAATAAAACTTTAAAGATATATCACTTTCAGCCTGACTAACATGAACAGGTGGAATAAACAGCAACACCGTAGAAGCACTTGTGATAATAAAGTATAAATACGTCAAACAGTTCATAACCCTCATCAAAGAAGATAAACTAGGAATGCAGAGGCGAAGAAGAGACATCCAAACACTCAACTTGCAAAATATTAATAATGGAATTTGCATATAACCACTAATCGATAAAAATGGTAAGTAACATGTATAACGATCGAATCCACAAATATATATACGACATAGTAACATGAATAATGACATCAAAAGAGAACAACACATGCAATGAAAAAGAAAATATAACCAAGTAGATAGCGATAGGAATCCTTCATTAATACCCAAATGATACTGATGAAGAACATACATCTTGAACATGACACCAGAGACCATTATATTTATCCATATGGGACCATAAAGGTCAGGATGACGCCAAATATCCCGCAGAGTTAAAAATATGGAGTGATCCGATTTGCAAAAATTATTCAAAATGCCCAAGCCGAAATTAGGCGCACTCCCAGATGACGATTCTTTAACGGAATTATTAGCCCCTCCATCGGAACTCTCATCATTAACAAAAGCATCAACAGGAGTTTCATTGTAGACATGACCCATATCATTCGTGTTAAGATCAATTTCCTCAGGTATCTCATCCAGTGAACCCACTATAGACCTTCCATATTTCGTCATACAGTCAATTAAATCGCTAATAGGCTGGATCATAGAAGTAACATAATTAAAATATGACGTAGAATCATCTGATTTGTAACATGTATACGATATTAAACAAGCTTTGCACCGCTTTCCGTAATCATACTGACTAAGGTCAAACGAAGGCTTGAGCCATAACAATGGACCATCCAATGTTGCCGCGGGAGCTGATGCCTCAAGGTCAAGAATAACTCCCTCAGGAATCACATCTGAACTACTCGCCTCAACCGTAACAGGGTCATTGCCAACGACAGCTTCTGAAGCAGAATCCATCTCTGCCATCTATAGACATCTCAATAATGTTGTGCCATAGATAAATATACCCATGAATCATAAACTAATGATTTATTCAAAGAAGCAATAGGACTAGAGCAATGTAAATGAATAGCAATATTGAGTGCCATAAGCGCGCGCGCCCAGGCGGGTAGAGATAAAGAACGAACACATCACGCAATAATACCAACACATTTATACATTACCATTGTCAGATTGTATTAATCACTGAGATGACACTAAACCTGTGCGTTAACGTTCGTACAAGCCTATAATAGATCAGTATCTAGAAGGTTATATAGAACGGTTACATTCACATCTGTTATTAACGATTTAAAGCATGGAACATCTTACAAATTCGGAGGATGAGAATTTTAACTTCATATAGATTTGCTAGCGTAATCTAAGAAATATGATAACAGAAACTGAGGTGATGTATAATCAGTGGCTAACAGTATTATATGCCTAGGATTATTTCTGAAGATGACGCAAGAACAACCGGCTAAAAGGCACTGCACAGCAAGTGTACGCAAAAGACTGTTACAGGCTACGAAAGAGCTCTGCGCAAAGAAACTCTCGGAACTTACTGATGATGAAATACTGTCGTTTATGAAGGCTATAGGATGGCCAAAAAATATATCGTCAGCGTTGGAATCTTTTGCTACGGAAGGAAACTTACTTATGAGTATATTGAACAGAATGTTAGTACAAATGAAAAGATGGATGACAGTACGACCTGTGGAGTCTTCTGACAATGCTGATGCGATCACATTACCTAGAGCTACTGTATTCCGGACAGTAGAAATTAAATTCATAGCCTATATGGTAGCTCATATATCCGATATAAACGCTTTACATCCGCATTCACACCTGTTAATGAAAATGTCAATGTTCGACAGTAACGAGAAGAAGCAAACAACATCGCAGCAGGTAACAGACAAAATATGCATTGAATCATTGCAAATACCGTCCGCGGAAAATGTACTAGGAACTTATAGAGAGTCTATAGAAGCAGTAACATACCTTTTAAGCGTGATACACTACGGTAATAAGCATGATGGAACCGTTCGTACCAGCAATCGATTATATGTAACATTAAGTATCAATGAGGTAGCCCAGAGGCTAATAGAAGATATCAATGTATACATAAAATGGAACGAGGTATTTCAAGCTTTAAGAATAACCCAGATAAACAAGCCGGTCATAATACAAGTCATACATATAACAATCAGCCTGCTGGAACATATGACCATAATCGCTGAAATACTGAAATCGCAACTGGAAGATGCCACAAACGCCAAGCATGCATATAATTGCGCAGCACAGATGCTATTCACACATCTAATGACAATGCAATCTGAACTTGAAGATTACCGAACGCATAGCACACTAGTGTTCAAACGCTACAGACTGTCTAACAAAGAATGTAGCTTGGAAAAGGTAGAACAACGGATCAATAATGCAGTAATTACTCTACGAACGCTAGTTACATTCCCTTTAACGAAAAAATATATACCAGGGCTCAAACAAATGCTAGAATCCAATGAATATGAAGACTTGATGGATATGGATCAACTGGGTAATATGGACCTAGACGACTCGTCAGTTACATACAACCGAAGGTTCATACTTAACATAGTGCAAACTATGCACAGAGCAGAGAGTGATGCCGATATGACCCAATGTCTAAGGGGGCTTGCAACAGAAATACCCGATATATTAGAAACGATTATGGATGCATTAAAGACGAACGAGCGTCTTGAAAGTGATATATCCCACTATGGAGCACTGCTTTATGGATTACTGGCACCCTTGATAATGAGAATGGCACGGCGTTTACTGTCAACTGATTTCACAGATTACCAAATATTTCACCAATGGGCAATCGTAGCAGAAAGCGTGGACACTTTTTGCAAATTGTTAAATGTTACAAATAAAAGACATGTTCTGATACACTCAGGGGAAAAGGCCGCTATGGTGTCTAATATAAATAACCAAGCTTTTGCATTCGTAATCGATATGCTAACACTCTGCTATAATAAAATGTCCAAAATAAAAAGACGTAGAGTTATCATGGAAGATTATGAAAATGATACTAGTGCAATGAGATTGGCTATTAAAAGGGCCATCCAAGAGAATAAATGCCTAGAAACTGTTACTATTGTACATGTTGTACCTAGGCTGTGGGACTCAATGATGCTACTGGTGGCGTTGAGTTTGGAAAATGCAGATAAAAACATACAGCAAATATTAACACTGCTGTACCAGGATTCAATGCTCCACGAACCAGAGTACCATGAAGCAATATTCAACATGCTTATAAAACCACAAGTGAAGTATCCACATAAAGCATCAAGCAACGCACAAGTATTCACAGCTAACCTAGTGTCGATGTATTCGGGAGCAAATGATATCAATGCTCTAATAGACCACATTGGAGAATTTGTAGAAGCAAGAGGTAATGAGTTAAAGCATTTTGCATTCATATCGCACCCACCAGCAATACTGGCTTTCTACGCTAGTTCGCAAGAGTCTACCGCATCGCAAATACCAATGGTAATTGACCGCTTCACCGAATGGCTCAAAAAAAAGAACGCTTTAAAATACATGGAGTACCCTCTAATGGCATATCTCAGAGGGATAGAACTTTCAGCGACCCTTGTTAACAAAGTGGATCATGCACTAGTACAAATTATGGATCTTGTTAAAATGGAAACCACACCCCAAGGAGTGCTTATGGCTATACAATTGTTAATCACCATAAGGAAAATATTTGCATGGTCAAACGATGATAACATACATACACGTTGGAAAGTACACGTGGAAACTATTGTTAACTGCGCAAAACGACTATGCGATACCGTAGAAAATGATTGCTCTACAGCAATATGGACTGCACTATTTTGGTTTGCGTACCACTTCAAGCTAATATCACGCGATAACCCAAATGATTATGCCCAAATGGAGCCCGTAATTGAATCGATTTTGGCTAAATTAAATGCAGTGGCGAATGCCAACTTAGCGGATAATGAGTTTATAGACACTGTATGTGCATTGGCAATATCAAACGCACATGTATTTGAGGATTCCACTGCCTATGTTGCAATCATTAAATCAATATACCCATCATTGATCACTGAGGATATTAGCGCAACGTTGCTTAACAGACTCGTGGGTACAATAGATATACTAGCAAAGGATCGTAACTTGTTTGAGCAAGTATTGTCACCGGAGCTCTTAAATAAACTATTGATGAACTGCATAAACATGGACATGAAGTCCCAACTTAACGCCATAAGCATAGTTAAACTAGCTCTGGAGTATGTTACTGCACTATTTAGCCATCAAGACATGCAACACATAATGCAGTCGATTGTAAACCTTGCAGAAATGAATGCCACACAAGATGGTATAAAAGAAAATACTAACTTAAGTATCGCTATATTGCAGCTCATGAACTTCATACTCAGGCGAGAAGATCAACTAGGAGTGACGCACTGCATAAACACGATAATTACAGACTGTCAGAATGTGTTCAAAGAATCGGAATACAGCTCCAAGTTTATTGCAATGTTGAGTGCAGTTCTGCTGTCAGTGGATGTCAGTGAATCATGTGATCTTCCACTGACACTGGAAGTAATCAAGGAGATGGCTAAAATATGTGATTTTATATTGACCAAACTACTAAGCGCACAGGAGTGTACAACAGAAGCTAATAAACAAAATATCGCAAAATTCATAAAGACAATTGGATCAAGTGGTGATCTGGAGATCCAATTAGCAATATTGCTTGCTGAGATAATAAAGAACATGAGAGAGGAGAAACAGGAGTTAAAAGAACAAATACTAGATGCTGTGAAGCTAAAAGGCCACGTAACAGAGGCTATATCGGAAATGGTAGATACTATATCCGAAACGAAAACACCGGATAATGCAAATGTGATATACATTACCAGTGTAATATACTGCGCCGCTACTAGAGTTAATAAGGAGTCAGAGCCACTAAAAGATGTTGCCAAAGTGAATGAATATCTACCATGCACGATGGAGTTGCCATCAGAGATTTTATCACGCGTTTACGAAGCGCTGCTTGAAGTAGTATATCAATTCGTATTACACGCAAACGAAGACGATATACTAAAAAACACGATTGACGCACTGTTTGTGCTCATAGAATTGCAACAGTGTTTATGCGTCAAAAGACAAGGACTACAAGGATTTCCAGGAGAACATCTGGAGACATTTAAATCGCTTTGCGGATGTGATATTGGGAAAATGTCACAAATAGTAGAAATTATACTGGATATCGCAGAACCGATGGAATTGTGGGAAAATATCGTAAAACGTTTGGAGTACCTATACGATAGTGCAGAAAAACAACCAGAAACATATAAATGGATGTCCAGAGCTGCTGTCCTTGAAGTCGTGATGTTGTTTGTTGATAGAAATAATCTCAAAACTATATATGGACTCAAGAAAAAGGAAAGGAAAAACGTGCTTAATGAACTAAATATGTTTATTGTAATGCACTTACAGCATATGGAAGTTCTTGCAAACGATCACAAAAAGTGCGAAAATGCAGAAGTCGCTTACTGGTTGGTTATCAATCTACTTACTAATATCGCAGTGTCAATCAAAATAGTTTCGTTCACCAGGTTCCAAGGTAGGTTAATTCAATAACAAGTCACAGAGCACAGTCAATAAAACTATGCACAATATGTACTGCAAGATGGTAGAACATTTAATTAATCTTGGGAATCTTGGAATAAGGATTATGGCCTACTTCAAACGAGAAAGTTTTAACCAGCCTGCATTCAAACAGGTTGCGTCATGCGTATACATTAGTGTATACAGCTGCATACGCATAGGTAAGACTAGATACTAAAAATCGATATGCTTTCAGGGGAAGGTATGGGTGATGCACAAATAGCGAAACTAGTCAGACCGTGGATGAAACGCATACATATGATCACACATACTATAAACCAGTTTGTTGCACTACTGCACAATCATGATGCCGACATGTTTGCATATGTAGCGCGTTGGATGGACGTCATGGCACATACGCAACTAGTGGATGCTACACAATGGTACATTCCGCACATCCTATGCTTAATAACACAAACGTGGTACAAAGTCAACAAGGCCATGGCGAATGAACAAGAACATCAATTGGATGTTATCAGAAGTAATAAATTACTAAAGTCATGTGTGACAGAGTCCATTGGAGCATGTGAACATCACGCTGCCAAAACACTTTTCCTCATCCTGCCACCTGATATTAGAGCATTCATCAAGGAAAATTCACGTATATTCAATCGCACAGAAAGCTAACAACGTTAGATCCACTGTAACAGTGACTTAAATATTGCATTAAAAACATACCTGATGTAGATAAAAGGCAAATTGCCCCCCTCTTCTACTTTCACATCACTAAGTATTACGTTAGAATCACGGTCAAAAAACATTAAACGACCACGATATTGCACACATGTGTTGCCAGATGATGTCCTTACATTGGCCGTAATATACCTATCTGCAGCATAAGCCAAACGCAAAAAATTATAGCACCCGTTCCGAGTTACTGTGTACCCAGTAAGACGGAGCTCCAAAAGACGTTTCGATAACTCAGCCTCGCCCTTTGAACGTTCCACAAATATGTGAAGATCTACATTATGTAAACGACAAACTTGTAACATACCATTCTTCAAACGATTTCGACGAACAATGGAAGGGGATTCAGTATTTGTCGAAGATTCATCGCTAAAACTACTGACAGGCTGAAATGACCATGGAAGAAGAAAACGAGCATGCGATAATCGTCCAATTGACAGTCGGGAGTCCCTAAGCTCCCATATTTTCCGGTGAAGAGCCTAAGAATCTTTAGTAGACATATGTGTTAACCTGCCTCTTCAGAAATGCTATCTAGCAATGCTGAATAGAAACGATCCTTTATAGGGTCAAAAACTACATTATTAGATTCATTTAGCAATGATAGAGCGTCGAAATGTGGACTCAAAATGTTAAAACGTTCTTCCCGTTCCATGGGATGAAATGAAAGTACACACTATCATCCGCAATAGGCGGATTCATAACCGATAATCACTATACACCATTGCTATTAAATATTAATTATGTAGCATTGATGCAATGGAATAATGTTAAACCTTATGTGTCTTTAGTCCGTATATAAGAATACCAATTTACCGACACATCTACCAGAAAGTACCCAAAATAATATAAAAGAGCCCGAAATCAATGAAATGAAGTTTATATGAATATATTATAACATATATAGAAGCAATATCCGTTAATAACTAAGGTTTTATTCAGTCATATATAGTAAGACGTAACAGCAACAATGGCATCATTCATACAAAACTTAGACTTTAGAATTGTTAAAGATTCAATAAACATTAGATAGAGTCGTCTTTATATTCCAAGAGTGATGTATTATTGGATAAAATACGTTTCCAAAGCAGAAAGTGGCACAACTAATAAATACGCCGTGCTTCCAAAATGAAAACACGGGAAACTATTTTCTTTAGCACACATTGCAATCAGACATCGATGCTATAGTTGGATCTACAGAGAATTACTGTCTAAAATATGCTTGTCTGTAAATTAACGTATATATGTGTGATACTGCCTTGAATATATATTACAACGTTTCCGAGACGTAACTATGGTATCGAGATACGATTATTGAATGCGCAATGTACACGAAATATACGTTTAACCAGAGCAGAATAATGTGATAAACATAACGCAACCTAGTTTTATTCATAATTGTATATGACATACCTAAGACATCACTGTACTAATTTAGCAGTAAATGAATAATAAACATCAAAGTTTTCACAGATTAATAACTTGTAGAGTAAATATATTGGCACTTAATTAGACTACAAGTACATTAATATTATCTAGGTAAAAGAAAAATAAGAGGAAGATTTTAGAGTGAAAATGCCTTCCCTGACAGGCGAAGTAATCAATAAATCCCAAATCGATGCGAACGATGGAAATCACGCGGAAGGTTATAAATATAACGATGAAAATATGAATAACACCAATGAAGGAGCAATAGACAGCATTGACAAAAAAGAATACATTAATGTAGTACTTTCAAACATGGATATTGGAAATGCAAGTAGCGTAGCTCTCAAAAATTTTAATGTTGGCACGGAACCAAAACAAGGAGGAGAAGAAGATGACCTAATTAACAAAATATATGATGAAATGAATACTGTCGAGCAACCTGGATCAATGGAAGGCTATGGACGAAATAAGATGCCAGCTGATGAAAATAGAGAGAGTGCATACTACAACAAAAATGATAACGCACATAACCACTATCTAAAGCACTTCACTGATGGCGCATATGTTGATAAAGCAATAGATGAAGATACAACAGATGAAACTGACTTCAGCTCCGATGAACTATCCGAACAGAAGCATATTGAAACCGAAAAGGAAAGTTCTAGTATATTAACAGACAAACAAGAACGAAATGATGTGTTGGAGACTGAATTTATTGCCGGAGTAAAGGAAGATTGTAAGACAGAAGAATACCCAATACAAATGTTGAGGGGACATGAGGAATTAGACACAAATCTTACACCAGATGAATCAAATACTAACGTAGCCGTCCATACTGGAGGTATTAACAATGAATCATTAGTGGAAACTGAAGAGACAAACACCTCTCTTGATACATTAGATAGTACAGCACCGCCAGAGAACCTTAACCAGAAGCTCTCCAATGAAAATCCAACTGGAGACACTTACCAAGCGGATTCCGATCAAACAGTCGATGAAATAATATACAAAACACCGGAAAACCTAGAAGAAGTCACAGAACAAGTGACCCAAAAATCTGAATTCTTTTCAGTTTCAGGTGAGGTGGATGAATCTAACGAAGATTTCCATGACGTTAACGATGATCCGACATATATTACAGAACAGATAGAGGAGATGAACAGTAAAAAACTGAGTGCAGGCTCTTTGGTTGAAGTTACCACAACAATCGAGCTGGATGATGCATTGGAACTTAGACGAGCTGGAGCTAGGCATTTTGGAAATAACAAAGACGAAGAAGATGTAATTGAGATAGAAAATGTAGCAATTGCAAAAGAACTTAGTGAACATACCTCAGAACTACTTAAGGATGGAAGACCAAAATCAAGCCCGTCAAAAGGGGAATCGGTAACATCATTAAATCTGTCTGATAGTAAAAGCCTCCTCGCAGTGGGAACGTTAAGAGGGTCGTTAATAATATTCCAAACAAAGGATAGAAATATCACAAACAATGGATATGGGACACCTTTAAAGCAAAAGAGGCAAGGTTTGACAACATTGCCCGATAGCATTTTATGGGTAGTGATGACCAGAAAACCAGCTGTAAGTGTAGAAGCGCATATAGGAGCTGTAAAGCACATATACATCATAGAAATGCAAGGCAATAATGATGGGTCAGCGAAAATTGTAACATCGGGGGATGACAACAATATCAGATTCTGGAACTTCAGCACTACAAGAGGACCTCCCACCCTAACGCTCATTGGTGCTCAATATGCAGCAGTTGAACCTATAGCGGTGGTACCAATAGTCAACAAACACCAAATAATACTAGCAATGGCACATGGACGAATTGATTACTGGGAAATGTATGATAACAAAGACCTCCCAGTTCACATGACACAAAAAATGACAATGAGGCAAACGAAGCATCAT
Source organism: Babesia bovis T2Bo (assembly GCF_000165395.2). NCBI lineage: Eukaryota > Apicomplexa > Aconoidasida > Piroplasmida > Babesiidae > Babesia > Babesia bovis. The sequence goes on from NC_010575.1 coordinate 2,113,722, forward strand.
ATTAAAACACAATGTGAAATATTGAACGTGGAGATATCACCGTCGGGGAAAACATTTGCGGTGGAGTCCACAGCAGGATGGCTAATGCTATATGACTCCAATAAAAGAATTGCCGTAGGAGTAGCAGATTGCAGAAATAGAAAGGGGAAATGGAGAAGAGGGGCTAATGTAAATGGTGTACATTGGAGTAAAAATGAAAGTTTAATACTAGTCACCACGGGTGATAACAGAATAAGAATGCTAACAACAAAGCCATACGAAGAAGATGAACTACTGGAATTGGAAAAATTCAAAGGGCATATCAACGAACGTATGCGACTAAAAGCGGAATTTATAGGCAATAAGGAAGAATATGTGATTTGCCTATCAGAAGACCAGTCAGTATGTGTGTGGAAACATCATATCGATACAAGAAGGTCATCATTCAACGAAATAGATATAAAGCCCACAAACGCAGATTGCATGATATTCAAGTATGAGGACCAACCAACTATCAACCATATGTGCATCTTCAACCCGGGAGAGTGGAAGCAGGTTAGACAAATCATAATACAACAACAAAGGCAATATGGAGTTGAAGCCAGCAAGCTACCAATATCCAAATGTGGCTGCCTACCGTGGGTTCAACCATATACACATCCTGAAACCACAAATGTGACGAATATTGACACAAATGACCACATACTCATTGCTGCACCCAAGGATGACAAAACACTACGCTACTCACTTATAGCAATAAGCACACTCAAAGCAGCGTTTAGTTAAAATATAAAACCAAAATCATCGTAACACATAATAAATTGTCAGAACGTTAGGATTATATTGATATAAAATCCATGATAAACGGTCTATAGCTGTGATCTCACTTAGACAAAGAAAAACAGGAATTATTAGCTAATTTTTTTTAATTTTTATCACTGCTGGTGCATTGTGCAGCGGAGAAACACCCGCCAGATACCATAGTAGCTCAACGTAACCGCGTCTTCCAAAACATATCCAACACACAAAACGCAGTTTATACCGAATATGTTCTTCAAAATATGAATTTAATTCACAAATGGAAAAGATTGCGAGGGAAATTCTTAGAAGGCAATATACAGGTACGGTTAACTATATAAATCGATATAGTATATCCAGAACTTACAAGAAGTGACAATTGTTACTTCTCCGTAGGACTGGAAGATGATGACCTTTTCAAGTGGAGAATCTGCTTCCAAGGTCCTTACGGAACGCCATTTGAAGGTGGTATATTCACGGTTATCACCACTTTCCCAAACAACTTCCCAAATGATCCACCACAAATGAAATTCGAGCAGAAAATGTGGCATCCAAATATCTACCCTGATGGGCGAGTCTGCATTTCTATACTTCATTCAGCAAATTCGAATTTGTACAACGAACATGAGCGATCGGATGAACGTTGGAGACCAGTACTTAGCGTAGAAAGCATAGTCCTCAGTGTGATATCAATGCTAACGGAACCGAACATAGAGTCACCGGCTAATGTTGATGCCGCAGTACAGTTGAAGAAGGATCCGTTAGCATACAAGAGACAAGTACAAATGTATGCAAGGGAAACGATGGTATGATTATCCCGCAAGACATTCGTTGATCTAACAAATACATCCACCGAGATAATGGAATCATGATGAATTTTGACAACTACTTTGCCTTTATAAGCATATCTATCTTCGGGAGATTGTTTTGTATGTTCATGTTATACCTTAATCTAACAAGGCTGAAGCATATGAGTATCAAACCGCTCTCTCATCAACAGAACAGGTGACACGAATGTTTCACATGGGTTAAAGTTATCAAAATGGAAATATAATACAGTCAACTTGATAATGGCAGTTTGTGTCGGAGATCACGTATATCTGTGTAGGTCACGTATGACTCTAAAGGGGGCACAAGAATGTGCTAGTAGAAGAGGAACTACTCACTGCCTTCAACTACGTCACTATCACTTCCCTTGAATGACGAATCAACGACACGGCAGTGGCGCTTGCGGAACATTGGGGTTGAAGGAGATACGTCAAAGGCCACCCCGTCAACAGAACAACTCAATGATGCTGAACGCGATAACAGCTTGTTAATAATGCTACGCGCACTGTCTTCCTCTTTAAATTCAACATAACAGTAGTCAGGTACAGGCATGTGGTACTCTTCGCCAATGCCGTCGAATCCAACAGATGGAAACCTGATGTCAACAGGGTCAAAACCTAACTCAGTAAAAAACTGACGTAATACTTGGTTAATCTTGCCTTTATTCAACGATACCATATCAGATATACGCTTCACAAATAACACCTTGTCGTCGTATAGTGCCTTTGATGAATTGCAAATCTCACAGGCATAGGAACCGTGCTCAAAGGTGGTACTAGACACCGTATCCCTCGCAATAATAGCGTTCTCGTGTGTGTCGAACTCCACATAACAACCGATACATGATGGGTCTACACGGATTGACTTGAAACCATCAAATGGTAAAAATAACGACCGTATTTCAGATTCTTCAATCAAGCCGTCAACCTTAGACACCCAAAGTGTATGCTTCCTTCCATCGTCACACAGCCAACTGTTTAACACATCATTGTCACCCGATAACAGCAACTGAATACGACTCATACGCTCCGAGTCAATGCTACCAGCGTCATCAAGGTCGTCACAATTGCGCTTAGCAATGCCAGATAAAGTGACGTCATTGACAGGAGATATCATAGCTTGAGGTAGCATCGACAAATTACTTAAAGCCGGAGATGTCACTGATCGAGATACATACTTCATGTCAGGAGAACTCTCTGGAGTAAAGAAGGCACTTGACACCATGGAAGACTGAGGACTATGTTTAGGTAGTAGCGATGAAGGCGGCGGTGGAGGCATAGTTATACTAGGTGGCACCGCAGGTGCAATAGATGGGTCGGCGCTCTCGCTGCCATCCCATGTAGCACGAGTGGCAAATTCAACGTCACGAGATGGCAGCCGAGGAGATGATATAGAGACAGTGGGCGTATCGGCGCGAATACGACAGCCACTTTTAATATAGCGGTGCGAACAAGAGCCACTGTCAGAAGACGTCTCAGAATAAGATTCCGATTGACGGCGACGACGACAATCACGACGCAATATGATGTTGTTCAGGCTCAATGTGTTTCCAGTGTAGCGAGACTCACCATGATGAGCTTGCGTCGCAGTAGTCATGTGAGCATGTTTAATATCCTCAATGTCGCCACAGGTCTGTACGTAGTCTATGTAGGCATCTGAAATATCACCACCAATCAAAAACTGATGCGCAGTGTCAAATAGCCACATTATAAGAGCGTGAGGACTGTCAGGAGTGCCTTCAAAAGGACTCTTTATGGTGACCACACAAGATATAGACTCAATCAGTGCTGACATAAATGTAGAATCACATTTCCCACAAGCATCCAAGCTCTTCACACCATCAATGATGAACATCCAACACTGGGAATCGTTCATAAAACGCTGTAAAAACTTCCTTATAACCTTGATGTAATTCTCCGGACTGCTTTTAGTCGTCATTAAAAGACGTAGCTCCTGACGACCCCAATATGTTAAAAGACGATAGGCACCCTTGGAGTCATACCTAACGTCGCCAACCTTAAATAATAGGTCCTCCTGACGCAAAAGTATGCGGCGAAACACCTCAATCGATTCGGGATAATGACGACGCAGACAATCGGCAGCGGTTATGTGAAGGCTAATCAGTGCACTAGTATCAGTTATAGCCGTTGAAGCACGGTCGAAAACATCAACAAGCTCGTCGGCACTGGAAGATGATATACCAGCAACAACCTGAAGGAAATTTATCCAAATGTTTACAGAACGAGGCATATGGCGAACGGAACGCTCACATACCCATAAAGCGAATTTGTTGCTGATACCTAAAGCATGGTTAGAAAAACGCATCCATAAGTCATCACGCTCGTAGCCTAAATCATCTAATGCACGCATATATACGATTGTAATACGGTCAGTGTCACCACCCTTCAACTCAAAGTTCAAGTAGTCGTTCCACAGCGTATTCATCTTGCCAGGGTTTAACATCTCGTCAAATTCAGATTGAACCTTTAATTCAAAACATTTGCGGCTTTCCCATGCATCAAATCCATGCTTGTGAATTATCTCACCCTCAATAACAGGCTTGCGATGTTCCTTAGGGAGCTCAGACTCCCATACACGATACTCATCCAACAGGTCAGCGAGTCCGGATAGTGGTAATTCCAACTGTCGGAAGAAAAGTGAACGTATACGTTCAACCTGGTTCCCATAGTCCGCATTCTTGTATGTGTCCAACAGCTCCTGTTCGAATGTACGATACTCGCTCCAAAGCAAAGGACCGTCTAGAGCATGAAGGCCAACAGACTTGAGACCGCGCTCAAACAATGTCCGTATACGACCAATATTGGCATCAGCCGAGGCTCTACGACGCTCAAAACGCGTATATGCAATCCACAGCTCAGCAGACGGTTCATTGTCAACAGCACATTCATACATAGATATCAAAGCATCATCGCTGCTATCTCGACGCTTGTCCTCTATCCATGATAGCCAAAAACGGTCCTCGACAACACAATGCTTTACACATTGGGTTCGGAAATATTCTAAATACTTCTCGTTTTTTAGACGAGCTGAAATGTATATCCCCTTGGTGTAAGTCAATAGATTCCAAGGGTCAGACTGAACGCGAGAACAAAGGTGTTCGAGATCCTCCACGCTAACAACATCGTCTCGCTTCAGAGGACTATTCAAATCAGAGCTATGCATCCTTTAATCGTCAAATGCCGTTTATATACAAGCGATCGCAACGAGACACGGTCATGCCACACACATTAAGGGATAGATATACACGAAAACAAACCAGCACACATTATAACTAACGTCACATATAGCTTTTACATGATGTTATTGATATAAAGTCAAATGGGCGAATAGACATGTTAAAATTGGAAACCGCCACTGGGAATCACACCTTGGAAATTCTCGTTCATAGATGCGTCCTCAGCATCTTCATCTAAGTCGTAGTCATAAGGGAAGTAACGCTGCATAATTTCACGAGCCTTACGATAAATCACAGTGACCTTGCTATTCTGAAGCAGCTCCAAAGAACGCACACCGTCACACTCCTCAACAGCAGACACATACGGATTACCGGATAAAGCGTTCAATTCCATCAATTGGTGTCCCACCTGTAAAATGTTTTCCATAGCGCGGAGAGCTACACCAATCAACTTGGTATCAGTAGTAGAAAGAATGCCGCAAATGTAACGAAGACAACCACGAGATGCCATATTCTCAGCTTGTTTAGAATCACCACCCGAAGCGGCATTGCAAATAGCCCAACTAGCCTCACGCTTAATATCAAAATCGTTACATGTCATCATCTCAAGGAGCTTCTCAACAGTGTCAGATTGCAAAAAGGCCTCAACCTGGTCACGAGTACCGGCAGCAATGTTAGACAACGTCCAACAAGCCTCCTTTTTAATTGTCTTCTTATCTGAATATAGCAGCTTGTACAGAATTGGAATGCATCCACAGTCAACAATCATTTGAGTCTGACGGTCGTTGCCAGTTGCAATGTTACCAACTGTCCTAAGAGCAGGCGTCTGAATCACAGGCTGAGGGTGTTCTAGTAACTGTACTAAACGGCCACAGGCACCAGCATCCAAAACGGCTTGTATATGCTCCTCATTGCCGTCTGATATGTATGACAGTGCCCAGCAAGCGTCAGTTAGGACCTGATGAACAATATACTAAAAACAATAACAACCAACCTCAGTGTCGGTGTGCTCCAATAGTTTTGATAAATAAGGAACAGCAGGCAAAACGTCGTGGAAAACAGGCTTGGGCTTACCACGACATAAGTTAGATACTGTCCACGTAGCGTTACGAATAACACTGTCCTTCTCGGAATGGACCAAAAGATAAAGCAGTGGCTTAAGTGCTCCCAAACCTAACACCAAGTCACGGCACTCGGGAGAGTCACCTGCGATGTTACCCAATGCCCAAACAGCCTGTTCACGAACCTCTTCCTTAGGAGAATCAAGCAAAGCGATGAGCTTAGGCACGGCACCGTTGTCAGTGGCAACCTTAGTCTGCTGTTGGTTACCAGATGCAACATTGGTGATGGCCCACGCAGCCTCAAACTGCAATTCAGGTGCATCAAAACGACCCAAAAATTCAATGAAAACTGGGACGACACCAGTATTCACAATCTGCTCGATAGGAGGATCAACTTCAAGTGATAGCAGCTTGCGAAAATGCTTTGTGCACGACAACTGGGTCTGATAGTCATTTGTACGTATACCAGTAACATAGGGTTTAAGAGCCTCAGGAGTCCAATTAGAAGCATTCATCAGAATCTCAGAGTCGCCTTCACGACCATCGGGGAAGGATGAAGGGACAGTATTATCAATCATAGCATCCATATCAGGTTGCATAGACGCGTCATTGTCATCTAACCCACCGCCACGGTGACGTTGAAAATGACGGTCACGTGTCTGCTTACGAATCTGAGCCTGCAAGTCCTCACGCTTGCGGCGAGAGTCCTCGAAGATCTTCTTATACTCCTTTTTACGCTCCTCTTTGCGAAACATTGTTAACAGGAGTGTGAAATAAAACGGCACGTGCCAAAAATGAGAAAACCAAGACACCGTACCGCCCAACCAAATCGGCGATACGCACTAATGTATATGAAGCACACGATCAAGACAATTACACCTAATGAGATAAATATACGATATTATCAGAAAAATACTATCTAGTGAATGGAAGCATCAAATCATGCCACACCCAGCCGGGGGTGGTGGTGTGGAATCACGCGTCAAGGCAAGGGGGATCAACATGCTGTCGCATTTCACAAACACATTCGTAGTTTCATCTCGTCAAGCACTGCGGGAATTCATAAGTAAAGGGATTTGTGTTTGTCCAATTGAACAACATACGGATCAATAGCTCACGTCCTTAGGCACAGCCAAGCACATAAAACAGTATATAGACAGATTAATATATCGATGCGACATCTACATTAGATTCAATTTCTGTATCTATATGTTTGTATCATTGGCTACGCGCCATTTTGATCGTTTAACAACTCCGGCATTCGGCACAACGAGATGAAACACTGCATCAAAAGAAGACTTCACTAACACATAACACCATATCATGTAGTAGCAAAGTAAATATCTACTGAACGTCGATATTGTACATGCAAACTACACGCCCAAAAGCCTATATGGTAAAGGACATATTGAAAGATAATGGGAATGCATAGTTAGGTCAATAATCGATGAACGAACGTAGATTCTGAAGTGTCAAATGAATTACTTCTTGCCACCCTTTCCAGAGTTCTTCCTCTTAGAAGCGGGCTCCTCGTCAGCGGATCCAGCGTCATCTTCATCATCACCCTCATCCTCATCAAGCTCCTCGTCGTCACTGTCAGATACATAGCTCTCCTCTTCAGGCTCAAAGTATCCAACAACGTGAACCTCGTTCTTGCCACCCTTAGTAGACAACTTGATACCACCAGCAGTAGAGAAGAAGATGTCGATACTGGCGTGTTCACAAACGTCCTTCTGCAACACACACAAGTTGAAGCTCTTGTTGCCATCAATAAGCTGCACGTAAGTCTTTTCGCTGTTCTTGGGATCGTTCAGGCAGACCTGGGAAATGTGGACAATGTTAGCGAGCTCATTTTTAGGGGTGACACTGCTACCCGGGGCAATAACGGCGCCTGCAAAAGATATCAGACAATAGATAAAACAATGTAATCCGCACACAACAAAAAAATCGATAGAATGACAAAAGTGACATGTCTATCAAAGAAAAGTAGAAGAATCACCATTATTACACACAAATTGCACAACCAGCACTAGTAGACATACCGAACAACATCTTGAAATAGTAGAGAGTGGAAAACGAAAAAGATGATTATTTCAAAAAATAAAAGAAGAATAATGTTGAATGAAAAGTCGGGTAAGGTATCACAAAATCATTATTTATCGGGCTGCGATGAATATGCCGTCCATGCCCTGAGAAACGAAAATCAAGCAAATGAGCTTTATATACCTATTACAAACTCGAAATAACTCATCGGACAACAAAATTTACGATATTTGAGATCACCCGCTGACACACCGCTAACACACAGTAACAAACACAATCAAATTACGAATCCATAATGACACCCTTATTTAATAATGCAAATGCTAAATTAAAAAGGGAATTTCACCTAGAAGTTAGCTCCGACCACACATTTCGCAGTGGCGGTCTAATGCCTAAGCGAGCGTTACTACCTCAGGCATATCTAACATGTCGCCATAATAGTATATAGCAAAAGCCACTCCAAAATAAGCTACCATACGTAGATACATCCTAGTTGATGCTGGAATTGGGGGTTCAGGAAGATAATCCATCATACCTGGGTACATCATCTTGACAGCAGACCTGTAAACTTCATTAATCAACGACACAAATGATTCCTACCATAAACCGATAATAAATGAAGTAATACTAATAGTTAAAAGCCAAGGCACACGGTTGTAATTGTGCATTACTTTACTACTGATATACACATATAGGGGGAACCCAAGGCAAACGCCAGTTATGGCATATACGCTCGTAAATTTTTCTTTCCTAGTATATTTATAAGTGTTGTCGGTTGAGTGTTAGGCAAAATGCAAACCTTCCTGACAAAAGAAGGTTTTTTCCAACAACTCAAAATACTTAGATAAATTCTCTGCTTTATAATGCTTATGTTTTTTGCCATGTGTTCGAAATAACAAGATCACAGGTAGTGATTATAGTGATATCACACGAAATAATCGGATATTAGTATAAAAACCCGGTACCTTCAACGCCAATGGTCTTTACATCCGTTGCAAGATTCCATTGGCATTATAAAACATGGCAAAGGCTAACAGCGGGATACCTCAGAACGTGTAGGTGATTTATTTCGTAACCATATGAAACTTAGTTGTTAAAAACAGACTGCCGAACAATGAACTTATAGGATACGTCATTAATGATAAACATCCAAAGAGCATCCGCGTCGCCTGTGATAGGTAGGAGAATATAGCTGAATGTATAGCCATATGCAGATATATGTACGTCGTGAGATATAAAAAGACATTTCGTATGACAAAGAAAGTATGGGCACATGACGAATATAAAGAAGCGAAACTTGGTGACATTGTTAGAGTACAGCCACTTGGATATCGCATTGGCCCTTGGAAGACATATGTTCTCTCCAGGGTGTTACATACACAAGATCCACATCTCAAGTCAGATGAAAAGGACAGCACTTTTGCCTAGAATCTCATAACAACGCTGGGGAAATATGCCATATGTTCTCTACAGTAAAAACATCGCATATAATCAATAGTTACATTTATCAAACGAGGTAATATAATAGGATATATATTTATTAAATGACTATGTTGTGCCAATTCAACTGTTTATCAGAGGCGCTAATACGGATGGGTGGTCATGTGTTGGTAAATGTGCACCAACGAATAGCATTTATTAATTGAAACCCTCTCCGTTGTTAGCTACTGTAACACAGTGCGATATTAGCTTTTCCTGTTTGTTCTGCTTGCGATACCTGACTTGAGCATTTGTGCATATAAACTGGCCACACTTTTGCCACTGTTCTTTAAGTCCTCTTCATCCTTTAGACGGCGTTCCTCCTCAAATCGCTTCCGTTCCTCCAGTTGACGTTTGTAAGCACCAGTAACGAACACCTCGCCGACCTCATCACCAGCAGCAAGATCAATCTTTAACTGTTGTTTGTCAAATGCAATATCACGCTCCATTTGTCGGTTACGAGCTGTACGAATGAGTCTAGACATGTATTGTGAATCCTTCTTAACCAACTCTGGTTTTGCATCGGAAGTACCCGAAGGAGCGCAACCTAAGTACAGTAATTTAGATTGTTCATCCCTTCCTTCTCGACCCTCCGATGTACTGTTTTCCAGCTCATCATATAAATAAAGGGTGGGATCCAAATTCTCAGTGGAAAGGTCATATTCTTTGTAAGTCACAGTTACACGCTTCTTTTCTTCCGCTACAGTGGTTGGCCTTACTACACCATCGTCAATAGTAACGGACTTGTGCGATAATTTGCTTTTCTTGGCTAAAGGATGCACTCCCGCGGCATCTGAGGTAGCACTGTCAGAATCACTATCAGCTCCAAAAACCGATAGTTTACTATTAGACCGTTGCGATATTTGGCCAGCAACTTTAGGAGTTGCTTTATCACGCCTGGCGCTATCAGAAGATTCTGAAGCACGCTTTGATAAAGATATCGATATAGACATTGTAGCTATGCAATTATATTAAAATTACAAATTGCACCTTACAATCTGTATTTGTATGCCATGGTTATGCAAAAACCAAAATATTACCGATTTTACAACAAATGATTTCAAATAAACGTTGATGCATCAAGTAATCACCGGATACTGTTAACACATTCTAGACACAGTAGTCAAATGTTCAGTATATGAAGTGTTATTTATAATACAATTTCCCATGTGACACGCTTAAACTATGATTTGGCTATATCGTGAACATAGAAGCGCGCGACCTGTCTTGGATGAATATACCTCATAATATCTATAGGATCCAACAATAACACCTAAATAATGCAAAGAGCTTTTAGCAATATAAAGCACACTATTCGATGTATGATTCTTAAAAATCGAAAAGCCTTACGCAGTTCCAAAGTTCATAACCGTCCAAGAACGAGCTTATAACACATCGCAAAATGGATGACGAAGAAGGAAGATTGTTCCGATGCCGAAGAACATGCTGTGAAATGCTTGAAGATCGTGGATATTTTATTCCAAACCAAGAAAGGTTGGAAACGTTCGCAGAGTTCAAAGCACGGTACGAACTGTATGACAGAGTGTAAGTTCATACTAAATTAAATATAACATTGTACAGCCGTTCAAAAATGTTATTAGTTGCTTCTCTAAAAACTGATAAGGATGCTAAATTATTGGTTTACTTTGCTGATGAAACTAAAAAGACCGGTGTTAAGCCAATAAGGGAGTAGGTAACCACTGAACAGTATTAAATAATCTTAGGCTTACTGAAAAAATGGAAGACCATGACATACACAGGGCTATTCTGGTTACCCAGAATGTGCTCACTCCCTTCGCAAAAGATGTAAGATGGATAATGCTATCATCTCATGTTAATTCAGGCCATTCTTGAGGCGGCACCCAGGAATATCATCGAAAACTTTTTAGAAACTGAGTTGCTAGTCAACATTACAAAGCATGAACTTGTTCCTAAACATATCCCGCTAACAGCTGATGAAAAGCAGACTTTGCTACAAAGATACAAGGTATATTTTGAGCAATCTTTCTTCATCTTCCATAGGTTAAAGAAAGTCAAATACCGCGTATACAGGCAGCAGATCCTGTAGCAAGATATTTTGGACTTACTAAAGGACAGGTAGTGAAGATTATCCGACCAAGTGAAACTGCCGGGAGATATGTCACATTCAGACTGGTCTATTGATATATAATCGCATATAATAACATCTAACAATAGTTTAAATATGTTTGTAACTGCTATTGAAGAGGTTCCAAGCGTAAGCGTTGCCGTCAAGACCACAGGTCGCAAAATCGCCGCTCTGTGCATTGAAACAGACATCCACAATGGTGTCGTTATGCTCAGCTATGATTGCTTTGGTATATAAGGATCGTGTTTCCAAAACCCGTATTGTGTAATCCCAACAACAAGCAATAGTTATGGCGCCGTCCGGTCTTATCTTTAGGCATCCAATGCCAGCAGTGCTCGCTTCACCTTTGTAAATGTTATGGCTCTTCAGTGTAGTAACATCACTCGAACTCGAAATGTGCAACATCGATACATTACCAATAGAATCGCCTAATAACACTACATCACGCCATACAGAGAACGCTGTTAAAGTGTCGATGCCATCTACTGTGTGAGTCATCAATGCATGTTGAGGTTTCCGTAAATCAAATATAGACACCAAACCCGTTTCATATCCAGCTATGATACGATAGCCAGATGAATGCGGAAATGTTTCAATGTGTTGGAGGCATCCAATGTCCGTGCTACCTTCTGTAGGTGCCAACAGCTCGATGGAAATGGAAGATGGACCAGTCGCGCCGTTTTGATGATCGGAACTACCTACATAGTGTTAAATGAGGTTCTATTATTCATTACCGATTGCTGTGCGAACGTCATAGCATGCGATGGAGTTTATCCCAGATGGGCACAACAACAACGACGCAGATGAACAAAAACAAATATGCGAAAAGTTACTATAGTTAACGTCTGCGTTATACAATGTAGTATCGGTTTTTAGATCAAAGACAGAAAATCCAGATTTATGTTGCACTGCTAGCATTGATGCGCAATTTTGGCCTACACATATGTTAATGGAATGCTTGTGAGAAAAGTCAAAGCACACAAATTGTATTTCGCTTTACCATTTGAGTCTATTGGGAGTGCATAAACGCAATCACGATGAATATGCGATGATGTTAATGTGTTGCCGGTTGTCATGTCCCAAATAGACAGACCACCTCCAATGCTAGAGGTAAGCAACCCTTGATCAACATAGCACACAGATGTGAGCCCATCTTCACAACGGATGCTGATGACCGGGGTTGCTTCCATAAGACCTTATAATACTAAAATTGACAAAGAAGATCCCAGCATATAAGACCATGTCACCGAAAAGAAGTGACAATAGAGACATGTGTTGACGTTATATCGTTCTAGACATAAAATGCAACGCAAACTAAATGTATATTTTAAGCGATACAACACTACGACGCAAGTACATCGCAGAATGTGTATATACGGTCTTCCGGAATCAACTACACATCAAACAAAACAAATATTCATGTATACAGTGATTCTATAGTAAATGGTCTAATATCTATTCCAGCTACATATCATTGCGGTAGAAAGATGCTTTTATAAGAAGTAACTACTGTACGTTTTGACGATGGATAACGATGCTATATTGAATAAGATTCATCTGACGGTGTGATAGCAGCATGCAATCACAAAGTTACGTGGTTATCTATTACCGAAATACATCTAGAATAAGTGACCATGATTGAGAATTCCGAATGATATTATTGATTGTCGCGTGCCCCAGTGAGGCAATCGCGCACATTACCATATGGCACTAAAAGATAGTCCTCACGATCTGTGCAAGGCTTTTTATATAGTGGCGTGTGCTTACGAGGCTCACGACTCACCCTTATAATAGGGGAGTCAATAAAATACAAGCACGCATAGCATAGGCCAAGGGAACCAGACGTGACATATAATCCGTTTGCAGCGACAAAATGGCGCCAATGTATTATATAATGTATGTGCGCCGCAGCTTTGCTTCGGTTTTGCATCATGAAATAAAGAAAACACGATATATGCCAGCTGCAAGTGAAAGACCGCTCTATAGAAATGTCTTCGATAGAGCAGAACATCCTGCACTTTGGGCATTGGACAAAACAAGATTTGAAAAACAATCCTCTGTAGAATCACTTGGCGATTTGATTACGCCGCATGCCCATGGGCATACATTTGCAAGAGGTGGTATTACAAAGTATGCACATTATGTAAATGTATGGGAACCCGTATTTCCCAGAACACCAGATGTCATGAAAGGAGAGTTAATTTCCGGTGCAAATTTCACTAGAACTAGTGGATGGCACCTACCAGGGGAACCTGCCCTTGTCTCAGTTGGAAAATTAGGGCCAGACAACCAAAGAGCTATCGGATACGCAGAAAATGCAGTAGTACCAGACTCTATTGTGCCGGATGCTTTCCCGGATTTTGGTGAATATAGATTGCCTAAAGGTACAGATAGAAGGGCTGCCATATATATCATGTCTGCCACGGCCATGTTTTTCTTCCTTGCGCTAGGGAGATCGTTAGTTTGCAAGATCATACACTATTTCTGGATAGCAAGAGTAGGTAATACATTTTTCTATACAAAACATTTCAGGACATCGCTGCTAGTGGTTCTGTTGAAGTCAACGTGTCACAAATGATCCCTGGAGATCAAGTAACTGTTAAATGGAGATCTAAGCCAGTCTTTATCAAAAGACGAACCCAAGAGGAGATTGAGCGTTCCAGGTGAGTGCTAAGGAGTGTGAATATATGTTCTTACAGAAAGGACGATGAACTCTTGGACTCCATGAGAGACCCCGAACTGGATGCTGATAGGAACGTCAACCCAGAGTGGCTAGTAAACATTGCCATTTGTACTCATCTAGGTTGTGTTCCTACCAAAGGCGGTAACTATGGAGGTTACTTCTGTCCGTGCCACGGATCACATTACGATGCCTCGGGTACGTCTGTTGTGTTTTCTGATCATTATCTTTCAGGTCGTATAAGACAAGGACCAGCACCGTCTAATCTGGAAGTTCCACCATATAAGTTTATCGATGAAAACACTATTAAGCTAGGTTAAACGTGTTATAATCTTGCGTCGCCTGCAATAACATGATTGAGCCACAACCAAAATCCTTAGGTGTCAAACAATAATAGTCGTTTCGCTCCGAATACACGAGGAAAAATAAGTGATGATTAATATTGGATAAGATGTTATTATTCATCTATACGCCATTTGCACCATCATTAAATACATTAATTATGTGTCAATCAATGAAATGCTACCCATATTCGATTATGTACGCCTACTTAAATAATAAAAATGTGTACATGTCTAAAAATGTCGATCCCGGTGTTCAGTTACCATGTGAATGTTCGGGGTTGTTGCCATCGTTGTCGGCTGTAATCATTTTCCTGTTTATACGTGAATGCAATAGATAAAATTCTAATCTGTAACGAATACCTAGTGTACTGTAGTCTTCTAAACTTTCGTGTTGAGACAATGTTGTGGGATTTATTTTTTAAACGACTATGCCTCAAAGAGTTATTTTAGTCGCATTCCATACTTCTATGGGAATAAACCTTTAGAACAAAACTTTTACCTTATTTAGTATCTTCATCTTTAAATTCATTTGCCGATTCATGCTCTACCTTGACACTTTCTTCTTTTCTCAGGTTATTTTTCTTACACGTAAAGATGCCTAGCCGATAGCTGTAGAAAATAGTTGCTGCAATACATCCCATTAAGTAAAGGGATATAACGCATATATAACCAACGTTTTTAGCTTCTTGAGAGAATCCGTTGTCTGATGATCCGATACAGATGACCAGCAATAGGATTAGTGATAATACTGCCAGTGCTCCAAACACCATACAGCAGAAAACGTCTTTGCTCCATAGCCAATTAAATGGCTCATGCGATTTGACAATCATAATCAAAACTAAAGTTGTTCCATAACAAATAACGACAAGGGGGTAAAAGACATGATGTTGATTTTGCTGGAAACTATAAGTACCTTGATATATCATCAACGTAATTAGAGCCCCGAACGATATTGATAATAGCATCAATATCACAACCTCGTAGAAAGAATAGGGTAACTTCAGTATGATTACATATAACAATGATGTGGAGTATATTTCCGCCAGTAACACTACCGGACGTGCCGAATTTTTTAGGTTATTGACGTCGGTGTTACCGTCTCCCGAATAAACAAAACTTCGAGTTACAAATGCATGCAACGGAACAGCCATACCGCATGTCGCTAATATGGCCAATACCACAATGGCGATGGAGACGTAACATGCCCATTGTGAACGACAGCATGGCTGTTTAAATAATCCACACTTCCAACCACAAAGCAAGGTACCCGCCATCACTAACAGACATGTACCGGCTATGCTGTAGACATAGTATGATGCTCCATTTTCGTAAGCAACAGATATTTCTGTAACCTTAAAAACCAACGAGTTATAAAGCGCACAAAAAATTGAAACTAGCAACAGGGTAGCCCAATGCCACTTGGTAAATGGTTTTACCAAGTAGTCAAGTTTGTAACAAAGACAAAGCACAAGTATGGACAACAGTATGCCCAATGCTTGAGTTGCATACGTGACTGTGGTTTCGTTGATAAATATGCTTATTCCGTTAACTAATAGAATGGTCAGTGTCAATATAATTACCAAAACCAGTGCTTTCTCAAGCAATGGGTTGGTGGTACCCGTCGGGTTAGCCATCGTAGACATAACTTGTCTAAATATCCCTTACTATAACAAACTACTAATCCAAATGGCCTCTAAACTTAGTTTAAATGTAAATGATAATGAAATTTACCCACCTGTTTACAACACGCTGCAGCTGATAACTTTTGTGGCAGACCTACAAAACCTTCAGAAGCCAAAAGCATATGAAGCCAAATTTCGCAACTATAGGAATGCCTAGTAGATTATATTGCATCACACTTCCCCATTCTCTCGTGAGCATCTCCCATTGTGCACTCCGTCAGTATTCTTCATAAACGTCAAACTAATATTCCAATGTTATAGTGTTACTTAAAAGTGTCAAGCAGAAGAAAAGGAGGTGCCACAGAGGAGTCTGGCAAGCTCCGAAACGTCAGATATGTTATACTCCGTCGATAATATCTTATAGTAGAAACATGACTTAAGTACCTTCCGAAAGTCTCACGGGCGGGAATCCGTATGATGAGTAATACCAAGATATGGACTCTCAAACTGCTACATAGCAGTTCATACCGTCATTATATTCATTATTTGCCATATATATGTCAAAATAGTGTCATAAGTTATATCGGGTTTCTCTATCATGCCGTTTGATGTCCACGGAAACCGCTGAATATAAATGCATGTACCATTACTGATGGGATAGTACCAATCTTTCTCGTTACGTTACTTATGTGAGATTGTGTTTGCGTTATAAGTCACGTTATCATATAATGAACTACGGATTCGACTTTTTATAACTAGGTCTAATGAGATGTATGACACCATAATAATCGTAGCATACTTTCTAGCCATAATTAACATGCTAAAACATTGGGTGTCAAATATTCATGGACATTTTAATTTGCAGAAGATCCCTAGTTGTCCATCTATTACCTTAGATATTGTTATTACCTGAGTAGGCCTACGATGTCGGTCCATGTCTTAGAAGAGGTCCTTTTTGTTAATTATTTATGTTGGGAAATCTCAATTCCACTCAATTATACATACCATAGTTCACAACTCAAACTAACCATACAACCACGATTATGTTATTCTGCAAACGAAAATTGCCATATATCATTTTATTGTCAATAATGTACGTGGGACATACGGCTGGCAATTATATTTGTTTGTGTTCATACTCTATAGATTAGTGACCATAAGCGTCTGTCTGGTAGTATAGATAATAGATTTATCAAGCAATTTTGATGAGTAGAGGAACAATTGTCATCATTCGGTAGATTGTATATATTATTTTTAAAAAATGTGTTTGTTAATGTAAAATGTAGTATAATCTCTGTTCTCAACCATGTGTTTACGTTGATAGTTTAAACTGGTTGAATCTCTTAATCATATATATTCAGCCCAGTGAAGCTACTCAAATGAACAAAAAGTATCATGGACAAATTACCACCTAAATTATGAGCATACAAAATAATGACAATAGATATCACCCCAAAGCAACACTGATGTATTGGCAAGTGATACACGCCTCCAGATAATGAATAGACCTTCATTCCAAATGGAAGAGAAGTAAATGTGGTGCTCTCAATCCCATTTCCCAACATTAGGAATATGGGGTGGAATTCTGAATCCCTTTTTGCAAAAAAAGAAGTGCCCCATATTTGCCCAGATTACCCTACGGAAATTATAATGCATTTATGCATTCAGTTATGACATGCAAACTACGTAAGAACCTGCAATTTAATGTTTATCAAGTCCTTTTGAATTCTTGCATAATGCAGAAAACCTATACAACTTTTAGTTTGAAAACAAAAGTAATTTTATTTAATTTTACATGTATTGTTGTTTCTATTTGTCAAAGAGTATGGTGTACGTAATTTTGAGACACTACTGGAGCTTATTTATTTGAACTACCCATTGAATCCAAACATATAAGGCATATTAGAACTAATTTTACAGCTTCGAGATTTACCATTTAATAGATTCACAGATTCATGTGGGTTAATATGGATTTAAAATGAAATATGACCATTAGATCTCTTAGGGAAGGCAGATGATCCTTAGAGCATAAGATTTTTTAAGTACACTATAATATGGTAGACATCTACGTCATCTAATTATAACAATTTTTAGTATTGTACACGTGAAATAACAGGTTCTTATCGCTTATAAGTCCACTAAATGTATTAGATGGTCATCTCGTATATAACATCAGGAAGGCCATATATGGTGGTTTCCAACAGTGTAGTCCACATTTTTAAATGGGTGAAGTATTTTATAAAATGGACATTTCAGTATAGTGTCAGAATATAAGTTTCTTGATATAGCTATATTGCGTCGAAATAAACTACGTACTACAGAATCCGAAATTAGCCATTATTGTAGTGCCCACTTATAGATTAACTTATGACATTGATAGGACTCTATTATGCTTGTCAAATTATTACATACGTTAAGGCTATTGTGTATATAGTAGACATGATATACAAAACCACGTTTACCATCTATATAGTTAATACATAAATATTCCAGTAGTCCTCATAATTGATATATGCATTTGAGATTTTTATGATCAACCAATTCCATAAAACAGAAACGTTGAGTTTTGGTTTTATATTTCACAGAAGTTTACTCGCACTGTAGTTTAATGCATCATGAATACAAAAAATGACTAGCACGATAACTAATCTCCCTATGAAATTATAGTGCAATTAAGATATGTACAAATTTCCCTATATGTTATGCCAAATTTTAAATATAAGATTAAACATGATGTTAGCATTTCCTTTTAATCCAGTATATATGTAAGATTTTGGTTTCATGTTATATATATATATATATCAACGGTGGATGGAATAAATTACATATAACGATAGTGTATACATATGATACTACAATGTAATCAATTCTATTCATAGTATTATTGATGTGGAGCATACAACCAACTATATATTTCGCAAATACGTATTTGGCAGCATTCCACCACAAAACCTTTTAATCTTCCAATGAGTTTATTGCATGTCGATATAAGATACAGGAGAACCGACATAATAATTGCATACACAAAATAGAAAAATAATATTAGGAAGACGTACATACCCTTCGACTTTATGTATAGTCTGATCAAACGATCTTTCTTACCATTACTGACAAAATAAAACATCTGTAACATTCTACAATATAATGATATAACATTATAGTGAAGTACATCTGGCAATCGAATGATGACTAAATGATACTACAGTGGATAAAGAATGCTCATTTTTCCACATAGGGTGAAGCCATCATAGTGCCCCAAGTATATAGCATGCCATGCCGATCATCTAATCAGGCTACATAATTGGCAAATATTACAAGTATGACCTAGATACTTGTCTAATGCCACTGCACCGCAGAATCGGCATTGAACAGTAGGCTGCGATCTAATCTTGACAAAGCTAATTGTGCAAATGTTGAGATCGTTATATTCTCCTTCATCACAATCTAAAGCATACGTTTCAACTCCTTTCTTTTCACATAATGCATATATTCGTTTTGCCTTTTGCATTTCATCTTCAGCACCATCTATGTTGGATACATCAAGGGACAGAAGACGCGTGATTAATTTTTTCGCTGTAATGTAATTTTGGGCCTTCCACATGATGCCCATTGTACGGCGCATTACAAGGTATTGGTGTTGAGGCAGTAGATTACAGCAGGCGAAATATACAGCCAACTCCAGGGAACGCCTCATATCAACATCAGACAGTTTTTCTCTTTCATCCTCCAGCAACATTGCAGTGATGTAAATACGACACTGTTCAATGTACTCTCGTGATGCTTCAGTCACTAAAAATATCCAATGTTTCAGTGCCAATCTAAATTCAACTACGGCATCTTGAAACAGGCCAGCGGTGACATTGGTATATCCTTTGTTCATTATGGTGTGAACATAATCATCATTAAGTATGGGATTAATGGGTCGAATACCATAAGGATGGCCGGGAATATTATTGGATTCATGACTAGATCCTTGGGCATACTGTTGAGCTTGCTCAACTATGTCTAGTAGCAACGTCTTATCACGCAAACCAAAATTCTTCTCTAGTAGATCTAAAGCAACTTCAGATTCACCTGCAAATAATATGGAACCTACAGTTGCTTAACTTACCCATGTTGATATAGTCGAGAGGGGAAAGCCCAATCGGAGGACCTGTGTCCACAGCGGCCTCTCGCTCGGATTCGTATACTTCCATGCTCTCCGCACTTTCAATCTCATCAATACTGCCCCAAACATCAGCATTAACATCTGATTTTGTGGCGATAGTAGGTTCAACCCATGTTGAAACCTGATCAACTTCCGAAGGATCGCAATCATCGTAGAAAACTTGCTCGTCCAACTTCGATTCAGTTGCCAACACCTTCCAATTAGCATCTTCGCCCACTAGCCTTGTGATGGGAATGGGAGGAACCATATATGAGGCATCTGGATTTTCTTGACCATTCCCATCCTCGATATTTATACCATATGTATTTTCACATATTTGAGACAACTTGGCATGCTTAGTATTCTTTAAAACATTCGACAATTCTGTCATATCACCAAGGTAAATGGCATTTTGAATTGTTGAGGTGATATCATTCCTAAATTTACAAAGGTTTAACATCTTCTTCAACTTCGCACTGTTACCAGTAATAAGGTACAACATGCTCAGTTTATCAAATAATTTTGCCTTTTGGTAAGCAGCTTCTGCCACTACGCAGTTTCCTTGTTCCATTGCTGCGTTGCCCACATTTTCCCAAGTTTCGACATCATCGATAACGTGCGCATCTTCAAGTGCTTCCTCTATATCGCCGAATTTAAGTGCCACTTCGAGTTTCATCATGGGATCAGTAATTATCATCCTCGCCAACGACGGATAGTTTTTATTGATTAGATATGCAACCATCGCATTTCCGTGTATCCTTCCGGCTTCTATAAGTTTCTTCGCAGTATCTACCTTTTTGTAGTAAAGCGCAACTTTAAAGAAGAATTCATCTGAATTAATTTCAATCCTGTAACACCTGTGGTCTCTCTTCATAACATGTAGTGAGGTGTTCTTTATGCGTACTATATATATGGGTGCATCTATACTTTGGAGTACTCCACAATCACCATTTACCATGATATAATACATACGTTCGTCTGTTGCGTATATGACTGCTGAATTTTCATACCAAGCTGCAGTCTTAATCTTTCCATGGACTTCTGCGGATGCTAGTTTCTCTAGCTTCCTGTCATATATGAGAACTTTGTTACGGAAGACAGCCGCGATAAGTTTTTTGGATGGAGAAACAAATACATTAAAAAGTTTATCCACAAACACCCTGACCTTATAGACTTCCTCTTGGCACTCAATATTATAAATAGAGAGCATTTTTTGTTCCTTAGACCAGAATAGGACAATGCCGGAACATATGGGAAATACTTTATCAACATTACCTTCTACACAGATCGAGCTTACAGGGCCTCCCTCTAAGTTGTGCAGGACAACATCATGTGACATATTGATCGCCACTACTAGCGATCTCGATGCAAAACAAGCTGACATAGCTTCGCCCATAAGAACCGTGTTATTATCTTGTGGATTATATTCGGATGATGCTCCACGTTTCAGAACCTCATATATATGCTGCTTTTTAAATACATAGTTAACAAGGAAGAGACTCTTATCTGGGCAGTAGTGATTGTAATATATAGCAAAAGGCCATATAAGATCTCTGTTACCTTTAAGGTTGGTTGGCATTGGGCTGTATGTCACCAAGGCTGCCATGACACTTTGCGCAACGACGCTACAATCGACCACACCACTAAGGGCCAGTATCCTTTTGCGGTACCTTTTACTAAATACTGCTGCTGGTGATCGGAATACCAGCTCACCCATGCTTTGAAACTCATTTCCATCTAGTAATCCTCCAGAACAAGTTCCACCGGATATTCCGTCTTCATCATAGCAGATATCACATTCAGATAAATTTTGTCTTGCAAACCCTTTATTAGCTTCTTGATCTGTAGTCTCAATCTCTTTGTCCAGATTGCTGGAGTAGAGAATTCCATTCCATATATAGTACAGGGTGTTTCCTACCAGTGTAACAATGGGCCTTTCTTTGAACAGCTTGAAGACTATGAAACCAGAGTCATGTCCTGTAGCTATATAGTTTGAATTTTTAGATTGCTGGACAATCCAGAACCTATTCTCCTTTGATGTGTAAGTATAGGCTAAAAACCACTTTCTGGTATCCCAAACTTTTATGGTTTTGTCCTCCGATACCGATATCATGTAATTGATGTTGTTAGGATGCATTATCAATGAGCAAATATTATCTTTATGACCTCGCAGAATATTAGTTTGCCAAATATTGGGACCATTGTACCTCCATACTCTGATTGTCTTATCGTCACTAGCGGTTATGACACACGGCATGGCATTGTGAAATATTGCCCAATTTACACCCTTTTCGTGCCCACACATGTTGTATAAACAAAGCACGTCTGTAAAGACCAGTTTTTCATGAAGCTTTGAATGCTCAGATGTTCTGCTAGGTAGACCACCTACAGTAAACATCTGTATGTCCGAAAGTCCATTCGAATTGGCACTAGCATCATCAATAGTTTGGATGGCACAATTCTTCTCACGAAGCACGGTAACATCCCAGATTCTGGCAGTTTGATCAAGGCTAGCAGACACCAATAAGTCCTCTTTGGGATGAAATCGAGCACACATAACATAATGTGTGTGGCCTTGTAATACGCTAATACAGCTTCTACCTTGCCAATTCCATATTCTTATAGTTTGATCATCGGACGCCGATAATATCCATGGGTAATTGGGATGAAATTGCACTGTGCGTACATAATCTGTGTGTCCTTTTAAGGCAAAAAGCATTTTCTTCTGCCTGAAGTCCCATACAACCACGTGAGTGTCATCACCTCCACTGACGAAAAGTGGTTGTAGTAAATGGAAGTCAATTCCCCTGACAGGTCCTTCATGGTACTCGAATACCTCTACCAGGGTTGAATTCAAATAGTTCCATAACTGTATTTCACCAGAATGTAAAGAAGCTATGAGAAAGTGGAGGCTCGGGTGAAAGGTGATACCTTTTACCCTTGCAGTTTTAGTTGAGCACTTTTTCAACATGGTTTCAGTTCCTTTGTTAATTCAGCAGATTCACAACGCCGTGTCTAATATGTATCCCATGATGTGCAAGTTACGATTTACCTTTGGGTTAGTGTTTAAATGATCCCCTAAGGATATTTTGTGTTTACCACTTTAACTCCTATATATTTCTTAATAATACCACGTGTAATCACGTATGTAAAAATAGATTTTTATAAATGAGTCCAGGGCAGGTTTAAGTGTTGCGGTACGCTTATAATTGTCATAGGGGGTTGACCGTGTGTTGACACATGGGCCCATTTTCTTTTAGAAACATAACAAACATCACACACATTGCTGTAAAGTTGTATACATTAGATATTTTGCATATAACTGTATTTAACTTTACTATGTATCGCTATCATAACCTGCTATATACAAATTGTTTTGACTATAACATTGCTTGATATAGACTGCTTTTATTAGATGTTCAAATTACTATATGTTTTAGAATTGAATGTTTCAGAGTCGTTTATAAAATTTGGTCGAGTTGTAAAGTGTATTTGTGGAATGTTATGTTGAAATTTATGTTATATAATATAAAGGGATTCCTGCTATTGCAACAATATCACCGTTTCTTAACTGTAATATAGCCTGTTTTTGAGAAGTGTAGATTGTAAGCAACGAGCAGGTTTATAATTCCTCAAGTGATGTATCTTACAGAAATTTCTTTCTTCTCCTATCATAATTCTTTGTTCAATACTGTCATATTATAACGTAATTGCACAGAACGTAGCCGGACCTATATGCAGTAGTTTTAGTTAAATACGACATGTAAGACGCATTGGTTCATCTTATATTCCCTGCAGGAAGGATTATGTAAGGGAATTCATCTCGACACTGGAAAAGAAGCACTTAATAACTCTTAAACTGGTACGAAATGCGCCACACAGCAATTATACATCGCATATATATGTTAAAATATATTCTCAGATGGTAAAACGCGAGCTTCCAAACTTACAGTACCATTACGAGGTGTATCAAAAGTCACGTGAAGTAGAGCGAAAACTTGAGGTTAGTAATCATTTGTTAAAAGGTTAAAATGAAATATATTTCAATATTCTATTATCTCATGTGTATGGAATAATACACTGGGAGAAAGTAGAACAAAAGGATTGATCATATATCCGCAGAAGTCTAAGCGCTCCATGAGACGAGCCATAAATATTTACAACTCTAGAGTGCAACGCATAGGTAATTTATCGGCATTAGATTAAAAAATTTTATTTGCATAACCTGTTACACAGTTGACAATATTAAATGCACTAACAGTCTCACGACTGCGAAGAGTACGACACACTATACATACTCCTTCTTCGTCGTTGAATAATTTACGGCGTCTAATTATGGCCAGCAGCCATAGATCGCCATCGATCGAGCAACTTATGTCTGTATGAGACTTGGAGGATGGTCTTGGCTCGAAATCGTCTCCTTAAGGAGTTGAAGGAGTCAAGTCGTACTGATGACCCGAATATACGTTTGGAACCGGTTAACTCAAACATACATCATTGGCATGCTTACATTAGGGGTCTAAAGAACAGTCCCTACGAAGTATGTTTACATTAACATTGATTCATATGTTCACAGAAGGGTATTTTCAAGTTGAATATACTCTGCCCTCCGAATTATCCAATAAATCCTCCTGCGGTGAAATTCATAACCAAATGCTTTCATCCAAACATCAATTTTGAAACAGGTTAGTATTGTATGAGTAGAGTCACCTATCTGTTTCGATAAGTGTTATTATTTTGTAAAAGTTGACATTTGTTATTAAGATTACCATGCATTGTTGTAGTTACAACAGGATGTAAATCCTTTATTATTGTAAAATTATGGTTTTTTTGTACTATACTGTTTGCATGATAGAAAAACTTACACAGGAGAGCTTTGTATGGACATTCTGAAGTCCAATTGGAGCCCTGCTTGGACATTGCAGTATTTATGTAAAGGCATAACGTACATATTGGACGACCCCAATGCAGATAGTCCTTTGAACTGTGACGCTGGTAACCTTATTAGATCAGGTGATCTCATTGGTTATCGTAGCATGGCAGAGATGTACACGGTTGACTGTGCACTTGACAAGTTCCCATAATTATATAGATGTAGTTAGACCTATAAGCCAATTTGGATTTGAACAGATTAGTTAACGCGATTTCCTACACAACTTGTAATCTACGTTTAGTTCGTATCTAGTTGTTGAACCAGGAATTTAGGCACTTTTTATTTTGTGAGTTCCTCTGTTGCTTATTCATACTGTTTAGAATCGTAAAGAAAATCATTAAGAGAACGTGAATTAGATCTATGACTTACAAAGATTGCAATTAGTGCTCCGCGGTGTACGCCGTTGATATGATGTCCATAAGTATAACTGTCGCGATAGTAGCGAGCCTTTACTAGTTTCAATATTTAGAGCGCTAAAATAAAATCAACACATTAAGTTGCGATAGCCAAGTTTGATCAGTATTGATTTGCTAAGAATGGCACAGCTTCAATGACCGTATCATTCTCTGTATTTTTCGTCAGCCTAAAATATTTATTACAGTTGCACCGCAAGGCCATTTTTCTTGCAAATCCTTCATCGTGCGTGATGAGTATCAGTTGAAAATCAATGGAGCAATCATTGACTAGCTTAGCTAACGATGTTTCCAGGCTCTGCAACAAAGATATATCCCTAACCATCAAAACATACCGCTATGTTCTCCTTGTCAAGATTTGTGGTTGGTTCATCCAGAGCCAGTATATTGCAGTTATAGCAGAAGGCCTCCGTTAATGTTATACGAAGTATCAACGATGCCAATACGCGTTCACCGGCAGAACATCTCCCACGCATATCCATTTCGACTCCATTATGGTTAACCATAACCATCCTGTATGATTAATAAACGTAACAAATATAAACACCTACCTATAATTATACGATCTTGGTGCAAGCCCCGTAGTAGCAACCACAGTATCAATGTTTGACTGGATTTCTATATAATCAACGTTGGTACCCGTATACACTTCCCTCCAAACTCTTTTCAATACGGTGTTAATCTGTTCGATTTTTTCGGAATGGTATTGGTGTAGTTTTATTTCTAGCGTTTTCGTATAAAGATTGAGATCCTGCAACAATATATATTCACACCCCTACAACATACCTCAAATGCCATGCTATGTGATTTTACAGCCAACATGATTTCCGCGTAATCCTGATGAACGTTTTTATAAGTATCCGATTCAAGCATTTGTTGCAACTTTTGTACAGTTTCTTCTCTAGTATTTAAAGATCCCCTAAGTGTTGCTATTTCGACGCTGACCTTCCCACATTTAATATTTGTTTCTTTGATTAGTGCCTGTATTTCATCTTCTGATCGTGGTCCTAGTTTACATCGCAGCGCGTTCAAATAATGCTTCGCGTCTTCCAATTCCCGCATTTTGGTTTTATAGGTGATATTTTCTTCTAGACGTTGCAGCCACTGCTTTTGGTCGTTTATGGTATCTAGGAGATCTCTTTGTTCTGTACGTTTTTGGTTTATTGTATCGGTCACTACGTTTAATTCCGCTTTGAGGTCATGTTGCAGATCTTCGTCTGATTCCGATACTATATATTCTTCATGTATTTTATCCAGCTTGTTTTTAGCATCTTTATAACGCTCCATCAATCTGTTAAAATTTAATGCTTTAAGCAATAACATACGTCGTGAGTTTTGCAACCTTCAACATGTATTCGTTCTTCATCAATGATGCGCGTGTATTTAGCTCATCATATTCAGTCCTTTTACTTTGTTGCTCAGCCTTCAATGTCTCCAATATGCTTTGAATCGCTTCCATTTCTTCATTGGAGTGTTGTTGCTCTGACTGCAATTCAGCATACTTTTTTTCAGCGTCGCCGACTTTCTCGATGTTTAGTGCTATATTGTGAAGTTCAGTTTCAACTTCTGCCAACGTTTCATCAGCTTTTTGCATCAATGACTTTATATTTTGTATCCCAGAAATAACAGTTTCTAATCTCATTGTGACTTCAGTTACGTTGTCATCTCCCTGTTGTTGTTCACTATCCATTTCCAGAAATGACTTGTAGTATGCGATATATTCATGTATGCGTAGTGAAGTAACTAACTTCAGCAACGGTTTATAAGGTTCAACATTGGAGCATGGCTGTTCTGTCCCGTCTTGTTGATACCAATCTGTTGATAATGTTTTAGAGATGGTTGGAACTTACCTTCGATTTGATTAATCATCTGGATTATGGCAGCTACAGAATCTTGTTGAAACTGTATATTATCTAAGCGAGGAGAAATATTTGGTGACGTTCTTTTGATTAGAGCGGTGGAAAAGAAATCTTTGATTTTTGTTATTAAATCTTCATCATCTGCTTTTATGCCCAGTACATCTTTGGCGTATTGCATAATTTCTTTCCTATCATTCGCAAGCATATGTTCTAAGAAATTCAAAGCAGCTTTAACTTCATTTTTGTCTTCTATTGTTATACCATTGATTGTGTTTTTCTCCTTCAATACAATGACTTTCAGGTGTTCCCTTTCATTGACGAGTGGTATCAGCATTTGTTCATATGCTTCAAGTTCTTGTTTTATCTTTTCCATTAAGACTTCATTATGTTTGTAACTATTCTTCATTTGTTCTAGTTCATTTGCTTGCTTCGCATAGTCTTGCATTTCTGCATCTAACACTTGAGCCAGAACATTAAGTGCACCTTCTTTGGTTGTAACATCGAGTATGCGCTGTTCCAATTGTGCTATTTCCTTTTTCAATTGCACTAGATTATTATTTACTTCCTCATTCTGGCTCATGTTTTCCAAATGGTTTATATACATGTTAACATTTTGTTCATCGATCATTGAGTCCACATGTAAATCCATTTCTTTGTTGATATCGGCTACGATAGATACAAGCAACTCCCCTGTAGATTTTATAGTTTCCTCTATGTAGATGCGATTGGTGATCTATAAACATGAGTGAGCTTATTACTATACATACCTTGTCATTTGTTACGTTAATGTGTTGGTGAAGTCCATCCATGTGTTCCATTAATCGGTCTATTTCCAGTGTAATGGTATTGTATGTGCCATGATATCCCTGTATGTTATTTATGTCAATGACGCAAACATACTTCTAGTTCGTGCGATACTTTCTCAAAGAACAACGTCATATCATCGAGACTTTCCTCATATATTTCACCTATGTTTTGTTGCATAATGTGAATATCGTTTGAAAGCCTGGAAATGTGTAATAGCATGGTGCAAAATATACCTCTCAATCGCTTCTTTGGTATGTCTTATTTCTGTGCAAACGGCTGCTGCATGTTCGTATTCTTTACGTAGCATTTGCGCCGTTTCGTTAATTTGCTTTAATTCACTTTCGAGCAATCTGCATATATATTTAATTTGTTAACCATAGTAAACTAACGCCAGCCTTTCCTTTGACTGTTCTATGTTATCAGCATTGCTTTTAAATTGATTTTTCAATTCAGCCACCTATGTGTATTAATTTAACAATGTACAAATTTACCTGTGTTATTTGTGCTTTGGCATATTCTAATTTTATCATTTCACGCTTTATTGCTTCATTTTGCTCCTTCTTTTCCTTTTGAAGTGCTGTCAACGCTTTGGTATACCTCGATGTTTCCAACAAGTCGTCAAACTTTGATTTAAATTTGGAGAGATCGTCCAACGCCCAGTTGCTTTCGTCTTGATGGCATACCACCACTAAGGATGTATATTCAACTCAGTGTAGACAAATTTACCACTATCTATAAGTGCTCTTGAAAGTCCCATCATTGAAGGAAGTGACGTGTCAATATCACTCATTTTCATCCCTAGGTTTGATTCCACTTCATCTGGACCTATGACGCGCATTTTGCTTTCTCCAGTCTGAAAATGTGTTAAACCTTTTTGATGTTTATTACCTTAAATGTTGGTTTACTACCATCATTCCTTTCTCTAGTTACTGAGTAATTCCTTGTGGCGAAGATCTTAGCATAGATATTTCATAAGCATTAAGTTCTTACCTGTACTTTTTGGTATGTTTCAACTCCTAGGGTGATTTGTGCTCGCACTTCTCGTTGTTCTGACATTTTAGAATCATAGATGAATGATTTCCCGCGATCGGCATTAGGTGGTAATATACCACAAAGTCCCATCTTAAGGCACTCCATAATAGTCTGGAAGAGTATATTTAACATTTAGGACATGTATTTCATAACATGTTATCCAAAATATGGAATATATTGTATACATTCCAAACATCAGAGTATACAGCAGTAAGAACGTACGGCACCTAATGCTTACCGTTTTACCTGCTCCATTAGGACCAACTATAAGTGTGAGTGGCTTTTCAAACTCAATACTCTGTGCGTTGTTAGGAGAGAAGCATCGGATTCCTTGTATCTGTAAGCTTTTTAGAGTAGACATCTTGAAATTCTATATCCGAAGATGAATGTATTTCTCGGTAACTGTGCCATGAAATGGAATCATATGGCCAACTCCTAGAAAACGTTCAATTAACTAATTCACTGTGATATGCAACTGATTTAAATGTAAATCCATTATGATTTACATTACGCTATAAAATTACATTTTCTCAAAACAATTGTATATAATATCACACTCAATGCATGATGTGTGTTGATAACAGCGTTCTGCTGGTTGGACACATTCTTTCATAGCTCTTTGTACGGATAAATAGTATTGACTCATATAAAATTAAAAACCGTTGGTCCAATTTAAAGCGTTAATGG
This sequence comes from Babesia bovis T2Bo, assembly GCF_000165395.2. Lineage (NCBI taxonomy): Eukaryota > Apicomplexa > Aconoidasida > Piroplasmida > Babesiidae > Babesia > Babesia bovis. Next base: position 2,143,737 of record NC_010575.1, read on the forward strand.
GTTAGGTGTGTAAATACTAGTTCTACTAATATCTAGGTAGAGTTTCATAGCCTTCTTAGACATAGAAGTCGTTATCAATACCGCAAACAATAATATCACATTAATATACTACATTCACTTTTCTTTTGCTATTTCTTCCTTCTTTGCCTTCTTCTGTTGCTTTGTTCCTTTTTCCCCGTCGCACAGTTCCTTGAATGCAATATCTAACCAGGTGCGGTTGCCTGTATTTTCGTTGACAAGAATAAGCAAGGATACAACTCTTTCCAGTGCGAACATGGGTCACTACATCGGTTTGGGCGTTTTTGTATAATGGAGGTATAAGACATAATGTTACACACATGGTGGGTGCGAGGATCCTGGGTGTGTATGGTCTGTTTGTCTCAGGCGTCACTGGTGTTTTATGACATGCAGGTAACACATTGATATATGCTTATATTAAAACATTAGCTTGGGTGTAATGTTAATGCGTGCCTTTGGAGGCCACGATGGCGCAAACACCCATTCATCTGCAGCACTCGTATGACTACGAGAATAGGGATGACAGCGAAAACGTTTTCCGTCATGTATCCTCTAAGGAGGGTTCCATATCGCAGCGTTCGACTATTGAGAGCACCGCAGACGTCGGTGAGGCTTATGAAGACCTTTTTCTTCTTCAGGAGATAGCCTTTGATCTTCCTGAGATGGAGGGCATGTTGTTGAGTACAATGTCCTCTATGAAACATCGCAATTCTTTTTCTCTTCCAGGTATGATGTGATTTACATGACTAATTGTTATTTTAGCATGGTTCGTCGACATGTTAAGGGCATCCGTTCACTTTATTATGATGGCTGGTTTCATATTTACTATTGGATTCATTGCCAGTTTTTTCATGTCTGCACCAACTGGGTTTACTGGTACTGTAATATGGGAGTCACCTCGCGCTGTGGGTGAACCTCAGCACAAGTTATACGTCATTACAAAGGATGACGGTTCCCTATCTCTTGAAGGAACTTTATACCTATCGCATCATGTCTTCAATCCAACGCCTTTTACGGCGTCATTATCCTCTCATGTATTTGTTTTCTATTTACCTAAATCGGGTCAGGTGAACCAAAGAAAGGAGGATTGTTTAAATGAAGCCCTTTGGACGGTGCCAGACAACACGACAGATTTTCTGCGTGATTCTGTTAAGGGCATATTTAAACACGACGAAAAGAAATCTGCTGTGACCCCGTTTCCCCATGTCGAAGGATTGGACGACCACCATGATTCTGATAATGAGGAAGAAGGTGCTGATGGCGTTTGCACGCAGCACAGTCTTGTTACTTTACGTAGTGTCAAGGCAGTTAATGACGACGACATTGCGTTACCTCTTGAGGTTAGGGACAATTCACTATTTGACACGTTCAAGTCATTTTTGATGTTGGATAACAACTTACATTTGATTACAAACGTGCAGCCTGGATTGAATGAGATAAGTTATTTAATTAGTGTGAGTGAGCGTATACCTCGTAATCGTGATACGGAAGAACTGATCAGGTTTCTAACTGAGGATGCGCGTGATGGCAATATTCTATTGCGCGTATCATCTGTTGAGCAGCGATTTGAGACTATGTTTTTTGGAGGTGACATGCTACCACAGAAGTTCTATCCCGTTAATGTTCCCTGTACCACTATACCGTATCCCAGCCGTCAGCGGGAAGTTGATAAGGTGCGTCGTCAGCAGCACGAGTACTTCAACCGTCAGTTTAACGTTTTATTGAACATGGACACATTGTATAACCCAAGGTGTCCCTTGTCTCAGGGCGCTGCAGATTCCAGCCATTAAGGAGTAGTATTGCGGCTTTTCATGGGTGTATATAGCCCATAACGTTATGTTGATAATTAATGTCTATTATAGGTACATTAGTTTTATGCAAGCACTGCGTGAATACATTGCTGGAATCACATTTGACATTGTATATCGCTATATTGTGTGTAGTGGTGTCTGTAAATATTCAATATTGTTGCCTGCTGTCAGGCTGACTAGAGCAAACCTCTGTTCTGTTTGTCACCTACCCAACAGACTACAATTTACTTAAATCGATGATTAATATTTGGTAATGGCTTCCTTGATAGCCAAGCCGATAATATTCGGCTCACTTTTGGCTACGAAGGTCACATTGCGTGTACCTTTAAGTTATTTTGACAGTGATGGTAGGTGTTCATTAATTGTGGATTTTCAGCGGTATATATCATGTTTTCCACTTTTTGTAGCATTAATCTGGTGCTATGTCTACATTTATATACAATGTGTAATATGAGTGCTTGTTTTGGGTACAATGTTTGTATGTTAGTGTGTTGACATTATCTGTTGACGGCAGTTTTATCATATTCCAGGCTATCATAGCTGTCAAAGTGACACATCGCAGTCGCCTACTGATGTAGGCGATGTTCATGATGGCGCTTCAATATATGAACACCGCCCTTCAAATCGCAAAGTCCCTGTAAAGTCAGGGCACGACCATTATACAGACAGTGATAAAGATGCCATGAGCATCGATGATACATCACAGGAGCATTGCAATATCAACATCCTAGTTAACTGTGGTTGGAGTTTAGATTTCGAGCCTGAGAGCATTGATCTCTTGAAGCAATGTTGTAGTGATGTTGACGTTATAATTTTGACTGATGGAGATTTTGGCCATGTCGGTGCTTTACCTGTTATTTATTCATGGCTCCACGTGGTGCGCGATGGTCTTGGCTTACCATCTATACTCTGTACTGAGGGATGCTACAAGTTTGCTCGAGCATGTTTAGTTGATGTTCTGGACAACGCCACGCTTTCTTACAAGTTTGAGGGTTACAATTTCTCAGATTTGGATTTATTTTACAGTGGTTGTGTCACGTTACGTTATAGGGAGAGTTTTCCATTTGTTAAGTCTGGTGAAGGTTGGCGCATTCATATATCACTGTTACCATTGAACAATGGCGTATCCATTGGTGGTGCTGTATGGCGTTTGGAATTAGGCACTCGTACTATAGTATGTGCGCCTACATATCGTGTTGAATCCGTATGGTTCCTTAACGGTTGTGAGTTTGACGGTATACGGAACGCTGATGTTGTTGTTACTTACGATCAACCTCGACTACCACCAGAACCTGTCAATCCATACGTTACAGAATGCAATAGCATGTCTTCTATACTATCTGTTATTGGCGGTACATTACGATCGCACGGTTCTGTTTTAATCCCATTGGATGTTGGTTCCCAATTGATTGACCTTTTATTTCACCTCAATGCTGTGTGGTCGAATAGTGATCTTCAACAGTATCCTATTGTCTTGGTATCTCCTATTGCTGTCAAGTTAATCCTACTATTTGGCACATGTTTGGAATACATGCGTACAACTATTTGTCACAATTTCTTACGTACTCTTTGGAATCCCATATCTAGCATGAAGTTTATTCATGCGGTATCTCGTCTGGATGAACTCCGTCGATTTGCCAATAGACCTTGTGTATTTATATCTACTTGCAGCAGTTTGGATTTTGGTCTATCGAGTTACCTCTTTGCTGCATTATCTTGTTACAAGAAGAACAGTATTATATTTACTAATCTCTCTTCTGGTATATCCAGTGTTTTGGGTCGTTACCATGACTTTATTCGTGCTGGAGATATCGATGAGTTACATTACGACTTTGAATTTAAACTTAACCTCGAACCCACTGAGGGGGACGCTGAAGAGACTGGTATGTTGTATGTGCTTTTATACATATTCTGTAGATACTGTGGATAATACTGATACCCAAGAGCAGGTGACTACCGCGGGTCACACAGACGTCATTATGGACACTTTTGACGGGGAGTTGGCTACCGACTTTTTGTTTAAAGGCCATCGCAATTTTATTGTCCAGGGTGGTGTAGCTACTTACACCACACCGACTGTAGTTCGTGATGACTTGGAGAAGCATGAAAAGGATTTGGACGTTGATTTGGACTACGGGATACCTTATACTAACTTATCGCGTGCTGACCTTGATCAGCATATTATGGACCCTGGATTTCCACCGGTTTTAGATGATCCTTTATTTGGTGATACCGAGGCTCGTCAACCGGAACCGGTAGAGAATCCTTTCAACACATACTACACGCATCACCTTGAGAACATTAGTGTCGGCAATTTGTTTGGGACTGTCGAGATCCCTGCTATGGATGACGGATCGAGGCCCACTGCTGTTTGCAAGCGTTTAGATTTGGTGATTCGCAGTGGTTTATATCTAACTCATTACTTTAGTCAACATCGTCCAAGTTGTGAAGCCGTCAGTTTGTTTAAGGAGTGCGTACCCCGTACTATTGCGATGCTACCTGGCCTTGGTGATTCCAATACCTTATCAGTTACAACACAGTTAATTCGTGAAACAGTTCCGGGATGTGTTATCTATGGGCTGGCCTCATTGGAGTCTGGCATGGCGGAAAAACAGGATACCTCTAGTGTTTGCATTCCGTTAGACCTTCGTGAATCGTTTTTATCTCGTTCACTTAAATTATTCACGGAAACGCATGGTAAATGGCAGCTTCATCAGGGCGATGCAGGTTCATTGGCTGTGGACCAATCAGCTGGATCCACAATGAATCGTGTTATGTCTGTTATGCGTTCCGTTTCTGTTTGGAAGCGTTTATACAACCCGGTATCTACATTCCAGGCTATTGTTCGGTTAGTTGCTGAACCCTTAGATAACTCTGGTACTGGTAACCAGGAGATAAGGAGTACTACCTTTTGGACTGAGCGTGCTTCAGGTACACCGGGTATATCGCTGTTAATACCTGGAGATGACGTTAGTGACATGGATGATGATCCTGGAGCTGATGAAGTTACTGTGAAAACAACATCTCTGCGTGACACAGAGTTATTACACTCTAGTGACCGCAGTTTGTACGTTGGTACCGTATCCATGCCTACATTACTGGGTTACGTTGAACAGTGCTTACCGGACAACTGTGGCATCGAGGGCGGTGTTTTGAGTGTGACTGACCGTTGTTTGGTATCTCGTGATACAGTTCGTCACGGTATGCATCGTTGGAGTGTGCGCGGTACTTTGGATCCTTCCTTTTACTTTTCTCGGAAGATGCTCCGCTGTTTACACAATCGTTTAGAGCCTTTGTACTGATATGCTTTAATTGTGTTAGTAATACTATCATGTCTAATGGTGTTGTTGTTTTGTTACATATTGCATACCCCAGCTATTGATACCGTTTCATTATAAAATCAAGAAAAATTCCGGGATTCCTCATTGATTAGTATGTATCTGTATCGCATAATGTAATCTGGTTACCTGTTTGTTGATGTTATCATTTGGGTGTGTATTCCTATGACGAAGAAACGTGCACATGATGTATTGGCGGAGGTTTTTGTGGATTTACCGTGTCAGGTATGCTTAATTATGCAATATTAACTTTGTTACAGGACGACTCTCGTGCATCTGAGAGTTTTGTCAAGTTACGTGACTGTCTAGTTGGATACCGTTCTGAGGTTGAACGACTTGAATCTCGCAATGCCTACCTCGTTCGAGAGAATGAGTGTTTGCGTGACTTGTGTTCTTCCATCGGTACTTTATGGGATGTCTTAAACGATGAGTTCGGTCGACTGGTTGATGGTACCAAGGTAGCATCTGATAGGAGTGTAGTTACCGAGGACACGTTTTTAGACTCATTACATCGTAATCGCTTACCTTTTTCGGTTATTCGCAGTAAACAATCTGCTAAGACCCTGCCTTTTGACATTGCATCTTCTGTAAGTGACACATCATCGGAAGGGAATACTATTCCCGGTGATGTCGAGTTGGAATCGTCGTTGTCTACCCACTTGGAAGCATTCAATCGCCGCAAGGACGAGTTAGTAAAACGCGTCCAGCAATGCTGCCTCTTAGGTTCACATACTACTAACGGTAGCTCAGATGAGCAGCTGTCGATTGAGCGTGGTTATCGTCGCATTTTGGAGTTGGCAGTTGGTCGTTTGTATGACCTTCTAGATCAATCTCGTGCTGAATTATCCATACAGCGTATGGAGAATGGCAAGCTTGAGGTAGAGATATCTCGTTTAACAAAGGTGAACTCTACGTTACGTCATTCATTGGATGAGGCCAAGTCTGAAATTACTCAGCTGACACGAGCTAGTACGAAGGAGGTGACATCTCCAACCACTGCCGCAGCAAGTTCGTCAGCATCCATGGAAGTGCGCCCACCTCAAGCTGATAAAATCCGTTCTGTTGATGACATAACTGAAGCCATGATAGTTGGCTCGACGTTATATTCTCGTTTATATCACGTATGCGTAGCTCAGGACGGCGAGATAAACCGCCTTGAAAAGGAGAACTGTAAGCTTCGATCGACTTATCAGCGTATGAGCTTAGATAAGGACCAGCGCTTATTTGAGTATATTCAGCGTTACGAATCAACTCACAACTCGTTGATTGAACACGTCAGTACTGTAGATCGCCGTTTAGATGAATACAAGGGTGAATTACAGTATCAGCGTGAGTTGCAGCGTAGATTGGAAGCTCAGGTTTCTAGTTTACAATCTGAACGTGATGCCTTGATGTCAAAAATAGAATCCAAGGATCGCTTATACAGTGACCATTTAAATCGCATGTCTAAAATTATAGGCACATCAAATTCCGATTCGGGTGTAGCTGACTACCAGGAACAGTTACAGAACTTGAGCGTAGAGCTTGAGGAGATAAGTCTGGCTTATGAGGAGAAGGTCACTGAGAATGAGCGTCTTCAACGCCAGTTGAAGGAGCTTAATATGTATCGTGACAAGTGTGCCAATACCGATTTCGAGATACGTGCTATGGAGGAAAAGTTATCTCGTGCAAGGTCATTTTGTGATCGCAGGATAGAGGGTGCTTATGATTTTCATAAGGCTCTCACTAACCGTTTGACGGCCTACCGCAACACATGGTTATCATCTTACCGTCGTAGTCTGTTGTTCGAGAAGAAGCGTGACATTGCATCTTCTGCTTTGTGTGAGTCTCAGGCTCGGTTACGACGGTGTCAGCGTGACCTTAAGGAATGCCAATCCCGTTTATCATATTTGCTACCTAGTGGTGGCGATAATAACACGAACCAGCTTCCTGAAGGACTTGATGTTAAGGGTGACATTTGCAGTGTCATTCGTGAGAATGAGGTTTTACGTCGTCGTATGATTTGCACGTTGTGTTCGGAACACTTCCGTGACCGTTGTTTGACTCAGTGCGGTCACGTGTTTTGTGAGGCTTGCATTAACAGCAGCATTAAGAGCCGTAATCGCAAGTGTCCCGCTTGTAAGGTTGTGTTTGACCGCAACGACGTTAAGCGTTTATACTTTGACTAACTATATATAGTATGTATTCTCATGATTACGTTTTTGTTAAGTGAAGACTAGCATTGTTTGATGAGTAAATAAATGTTTTCAGGCATTGCCATGTGCTTAGTCAACTTCCTCAACAGTGGGTCCGCTAGATGAGCCACCTCCGGGGGCAGCGCCTCCGAATCCGCCTGGGCCGCCAGTTGGCATGCCTCCAGCACCGGCAGCCTGGTACATCTTGGTAGCGAGTGGCTGGCAGACCTTTTCGACCTCCTTGAGCTTGTATTCAAACTCTTCCTTGGTGGCGGTCTGGTTGGTCTCGAGCCACTTGATGGCTTCATCAATGACGGCGAGTGCTGATGAGATTTCTCCAGCATCGAGCTTGGTCTTGACAGAGTCTTCGTTGAGGGTATTCCTCATGCTGTAGCAGTAGTTTTCAAGCTGGTGCTTGGCCTCAACGCATGAACGCCTGGCCTCATCCTCCTCCTTGAACTTCTCGGCTTCGGCAACCATGCGCTCGATATCGGCGGTGCTGAGGCGTCCCTTGTCGTTGGTGATGGTGACATGCTCTGACTTTCCAGTAGACTTGTCCATGGCAGTGACGTTAAGGATACCGTTGGCATCGATATCGAAAGTAACTTCGATTTGAGGCACACCACGTGGAGCTGGTGCAATACCGGTGAGGTGGAACTTTCCTAGCAAGTTGTTGTCCTTGGTCATAGCACGTTCACCTTCGAAGACCTGGATGAACACACCTTCCTGGTTGTTCTCGTTGGTGGTGAAGATCTGGGTCTTCTTGGTAGGGATTGTGGTGTTCCTCTTGATGAGCACGGTCATGACACCACCAGCGGTTTCGAGACCGAGGGAGAGTGGAGCGACATCGAGAAGAAGCAATTCCTGGATCTTGCCAGACTGGTCACCGGACAAGATGGCAGCCTGTACAGCGGCACCGTAGGCAACGGCTTCATCGGGGTTGATTGAGCGGCTTGGCTCTTTTCCGTTGAAGAACTCCTTGATGAGACTCTGGATCTTGGGGATACGGGTGGAACCACCGACAAGAACGACTTCGTGGATTTTCCTCTTGTCGAGACCACTGGATTCCAATGCCTTTTCCACTGGGATCAAAGTTCCCCTGAACTTCTCACCACACATTTCCTCGAAACGAGCACGGCTGATGGTAGTGTTGTAGTCAATACCTTCGAAGAGGGAGTCGAGTTCAATGGTGGCCTGGGTAGAGCTGGAAAGCACACGCTTAGCACGCTCACAGTGGGTCCTGAGACGACGAAGAGCACGTTTGTTGCTTGCCAAGTTCTTTCCGTTGTTGATCCTCATGAAGTCACGCACACAGTGCTCAACGAGCAAGTTGTCGAAGTCTTCACCACCAAGGTGGGTGTCACCAGCGGTGGCCTTGACTTCGAAGATACCGTCTTCAATGGTAAGGATTGACACATCGAAAGTACCACCACCAAGATCGAAGATGAGTACGTTCTTCTCTTCAGATCCCTTCTTGTCCAAACCGTAGGCAATGGCGGCAGCGGTGGGTTCGTTGATGATACGCATAACGTTGAGACCAGCAATGGTACCAGCGTCCTTGGTAGCCTGCCTCTGGGAGTCGTTGAAGTAGGCGGGTACGGTGATGACGGCATCCTTTACGGTCTTACCCAGGTACAGCTCGGCAATTTCCTTCATTTTGATGAGCACCATGGATGAAATTTCTTCTGGGTGGAAGCTCTTCTTTTGTCCCTGGAAGGTGACCTCGATGGTTGGTTTACCACCGACACCGTTGGTGACCTTGAATGGCCAGTGTTTCATGTCATCCTGTACGGTCTTGTCGTCGAATCTCCTTCCAATAAGCCTTTTAGCGTCGAATACGGTGTTCTCAGGGTTACGTGCTTCTTGGTTCTTGGCGGCATCACCGATAAGACGTTCGGTGTCGGTGAAGGCTACGTAGGAGGGTGTTGTTCTATTACCCTGGTCATTAGGAATGATTTCGACATTGTTGTCCTTGTATACACCTACACAAGAGTAGGTAGTACCCAAGTCAATACCGATAGCGGGAGCAGACATTTTGATCGTTCTTGTTTCTGCAAGTTAATGAGTCGAGTGAATAGACAAGTTGATTTAGTCCTTCTTGAGACAATTAAATTGTTTAATTAATAGTTGAATAGTTTCCACGTTGTGCAATAACTAATATTATATCGCAGGATGTGGAATCTCGTTTCAACTGTGTGCTTGGTGTGAAACTTACAATTACTTTGTAATTTCGTTGTGATATTTTATTGGCAACAGTAGGCCTTTTCGCTTTGTTGAAAATGTAGCCGTTAATGTCGGCTAAATACTGTTCAAATTTCTGTACTTAAATGTTTATGTGTGTCGGACATTGTGTTTCGGTAACCTGGGGCCAGAGGTGTCAAATTACTTAGTCCCCCAGGGGCCACTTGGCCTCAGCACTGAGACGGGTAATTTCGGTCATTTGTCCCCTGATTAGCTAGTAATAGTTCTGGAAACTGTGTATTAGTCCCTTGGTTATATTTTAGTGTAGTACTGTGGGTTGGTAACGATATGGGTGTATAAGTTTAATGTGTTGTCGGTGTCACTTGTCTCATGTGTCACCTTTATATTTACGTCACGAAAACGGCTTGTGCTCTTTTAGGATCATATGTAGTAGTATAATTTGAATGATTTTTTGTAGAATCTTCATATTCTGTTACATTTTCCGTTTGTCGCATTTGGTGTTACTGGCGTCTCACACATTTTCGTTGTTCTTCACTAGATGTCGCTATTATGGCGCATTTATAGTTTATTACGATAAATTAGTTATATTATGTGTTTATGGCTTCATTTCAGGAGAGATCTCTGGTCATAGGATGTACTTATTAAAGGTATCTCTATTTTTAGAGTAACTTCCTGGCACGTTGTTACATACTTTTGCGCGTACTGCATAATTATTTTTGTTCGCTGTATGCACATTGAAGCTATTTACTCCTTTGTTGTAACTGTGTGTGTCCTTGTTTCCTGTTTTTTGTAACATTTCATTTTTGGTTACAGTTGCTGAATGTCTCAATTCGCTAATTGCTTTGATTGCTTCAGAGGTTTGTATTTGTTTTTCTACTTCTTTTATAACCTTTTGTTGCAATTCGTGTGCTTGTACTACTCCATCTACTTGGTGCAGCAATGCTAATTCATGGTCCACCTTTTGTTGTACTTCTGCTATATATTGTGCAATTTCATCAAATTGTAATTTTGCTTTTTTGAAATGTTCCACATATATTTCTGCGTTCTGCACATTTCTGAGTTTTAGTAAACCGCTAACAATAGCCAATCTTCTTCTTACTTCATTTTCTAGTTTATCAATTTCGTCTTCGTGTGTGACAATCTTCATTGTATATCCTTAACTATGCATTTGTATTTTGCATTAGCTTACATTTGAGCTATAATGGTTGTCTTGCTGTGTATCACGTTATTATAGCCTGTTGTTCCTTATATCATTCGTGATTCATCAGTCGATCGCAAAGCATAGTCTTTTGCACACCTTTTTGTCTGATTTTTTCATCGCAAAAGTTGGGTTTTCTCTGCAGCAAGAAAAGTGAGAGTGAAGTGTGTCTGTGGTGTTACACATAAAAAAACTTTAATAATTTCATGCAATTTTGTAAGCCTTCTTTGTTATATTTATTAAATTAAATTTAGATAGTAACATTTAGTTTACTGTCATTGGTTATAGGAATTCAACTAAGCTGACATGATCTTCCATGTCTAGCTCTTAACGTTGCAATATTAAGTTTCATTATTTTATAGGTGTTATATGTTTTCATGTATACAAGGACATTATATGTGTTTATTCCATTAATTTCTAATTGATGTGCTATTTTGGAAGGAATTTACATTTCGTTGAATATTGACAATGGTGCATCGTAATAATAGGAACAAATTCAAAGGTGGTGTTAAGCCTGTGAAACGTCGTGGTGTACCTGCGAATAAACCTGGATCCACATCGGAACAGGTTCTCGATACTCCATCAGTCCCTGAGGTGACTATTTTATCGGACGTTGATGATGTGACTACTGTTACTGAGAGTGCTCCTACACTAGTGATATCTGAATCTGACGTCACCGTCCAAGACGATGCGATGGTTTCCGAGACTTCAGATGCACTATCATCGGATATAGAATCTCTATCTGCTGTTGAGCCTAGTGTGCCAGAATCCCATGAAGCACTATCATCGGATATAGAATCTCTATCTGCTGTTGAGCCTGGTGTGCCAGAATCCCATGAAGCACTATCATCGGATATAGAATCTCTATCTGCTGTTGAGCCTAGTGTGCCAGAATCCCATGAAGCACTATCATCGGATATAGAATCTCTATCTGCTGTTGAGCCTAGTGTGCCAGAATCCCATGAAGCACTATCATCGGATATAGAATCAGGATCAGTGGTTGAGCCTAGTGTGCCAGAATCCCATGAAGCACTATCATCGGATATAGAATCAGGATCAGTGGTTGAGCCTAGTATGCCAGAATCCAATGATCAGGACCCATTGGAGAAACCCCTACCAGTGTGCCCTTTGACTTCATCTGGTGAGAATACTACTGTGGATGCAATGTCCTTGACCTGTGATTTAGATGATAACGCTAACATTGGTTGTATCGCTCCTAACAACAGTCCACTGGTGCCAACTGACATCACTGAATGTGCTGAATCAACTCCAGTGGAGGTGGATCCACTGGATGCATCGGTATCTGAGGTCCATCCTACAACAGTTGTTGTAGAGGATGAAGGACCTATACTAAATCCGGTTACTGTTTCACCGGACTCTATCCAGTCACCGTCGGATCCCGTAGTTGATTGCCATGATCCCGAATCATTCAGTGACTCGGAAGATCGTTCTGATTACCTAAGTGATGAATATCTTAGTTCCGAGTGCAGTGAGGATGAGATGCGTAACTTTTTTCCTGCGACTCGTGTTAGTTTCAAAGAGGTTGCAGGCCGTGTTACTCGTGTGACTCGTGCCGATTTTGCTGACGTTCATCGTAGACGTCACTTGGATTGTTTTGCCCGTTCCATGAAGCATTGGCAGGAGTTTGGCAATAACGATGCGGAGAATGAGAAGTTTGGCGCTTTGTATTCCGATGTGAAGTTTGATCGTTATTCTGACATTTACTTCAACTTGGACACTGAGTCCTCAACACCTATTGATAACTTTATTTACCAATTGTTATCACGAAGTAACTCCATTCGCAACCAAGCTGAATTGAACGCGGAGATGTCAGTACTACGTCGCGAATTCCGCATAAGTCCATCTAAGCGTGAGATTTTTGAGCGTTTACTACAGTTACAGCGTGACGCTGAGGGTATAACATCGGGTAGATCTGTTAAGTACCCTGCTCATATGCAGCACTTGTTACGTCATAAATCAGTGCGCTCGGATTCAGGAGTTGTTGTTATAACTGTTCTTACAGCTCCTGGTAACTTCAGTTGTGCCTCTGATTGTTACTACTGTCCTAACGAGCCTGGTCAGCCTCGCAGTTACTTATCTACGGAACCCGCAGTGTTACGTGCTAATCAGAACGACTTTGATGCTGTGCGTCAGTTTTATGACCGCGGCATGACTTTGATGCGTAACGGCCACGTCATTGACAAGATAGAGATCCTGGTTTTGGGTGGTACTTGGAGTGGTTATCCTCGTGATTATCAGGAGAGTTTCTGCCGTGATTTATATTACGCTGCCAATATATTTCCCGAGGACTACAACACCGCCCGTGAACGGGAAAGTCTACTTTTTGAGCAGACAGAGAATGTGAATGCCAACTGTCGCATTATTGGCCTAACACTTGAAACTCGTCCTGATCGCATTAATCCCGCGGAGATACGTTTACTACGTGAATTCGGGTGTACTCGTGTTCAGCTGGGTATCCAACATACTGACAATAAAGTGCTAAAACATGTTAACCGTGGCCATGACGTGGAGGCCAGTATCCATGCCATACGTCTTTTGAAAGAGAATTGTTACAAGGTTGATATTCATTTAATGCCAGATTTACCATCAAGTTCACCTGAATTGGATATGGTCATGTTCGAGCGCGTTTTAAGTGACGAGTCTTTGCAGGCAGACCAATGGAAGATATATCCGTGTGAGGTGACACCTTTCACGCGAATAGAGGAGTGGTACAAGAGTGGTGTCCATGTCCCTTATTATGACACTGACCCTAACTTACTAATTGAGCTAATAATGCGTGTCAAGCGTGCTATACATCCCTGGATCCGTCTAAATCGTGTGATTCGTGATATTCCAAATCCATCTATTATTGGTGGAACCAATGTCACTAACATGCGTCAGCTTCTACTTAACAAGATGTCATGTCGTGGATTAAACTGTCGCTGCATTCGTTGTCGTGAGGTTAAGCATGGTTCCCAAGCTCTTGGTGCTTGTTTAATGGTTCGTCAATATCGTGCTTCTGGTGGTGATGAATTCTTCTTGAGTTACGAGAGTGCTGACGAACGTCGCATATTTGGTTTCCTTAGATTAAGATTGCGTGATGACAGTGTACATAATCCAGACATATCCCAATTCCAATGTCTTGAGGGATGTGCCTTGATTCGTGAGCTTCATGTCTATGGTGTTGTTGTTGCTCATGGCAAGAATCCTGCTGAATCAACTCCATATCAGCATCGTGGCATTGGTGCTAGTTTACTTCTGGCTGCTGACATAATAGCTTTAGCACGTGGTTACCGCAAGATTGCTGTGATTGCAGGTATTGGCACCCGTAGGTACTACATGAAGCATGGTTATTACGTCAAGGACACATTTATGCTAAAGTCACTGGATCCTGAATTAATTCGTCACAGCTTTTCGTTTAATCAATCTCGTGAGGGTTACGTTATGCTACCTAGTTCTATAAGGGTAAATCGTGTTGACCTAAAGGAAAGCGCACGTTTATTGAAACAGGATTTACCCGATGAGCTTGGGAAAAAAGCTGCCAAAGTGCAATACCCATTAACAGTTGGGGGGCATTACATCATAAACATTCCGCGTTTGTTACGCTGGGTTCGTGCAGAAAATCATGAGGACTATACCAAAACCCTGTGGATGACATACGACAGTTGGATGTGTTCTATTAATGACTATTTCAAGGGATTCCTGGAGTACAAGCGGGTAGTACTAGAGAATCCGCATCTCGTAGCATCGGTTGTTCTTTTAGGTGTTGCCTGTTTCGGCGCTACATATCGTCGTAGGTAGGACAAATAATCTATTTAATTGTACGTTCCAAGCGTTCTAGTTGGTATTCTATGTGTTTTTGTAGTGCGTCAATTTCACCTTTACATTGTTTACTCATCTGCAGTCTAGCTTCCATGTCATTGGTGATCTCTGGGTATAATGAGTTAAGTCCATGCTACTTACCTATACGTTTTCTACTTTGCCTGAACACTGGTCTATAAGTGTATCCCCCAATGGCACATCCCTGTTATGTATTAACCACTGTGATATAACATACCACCAGGAATATTGGATGTAATGACAGTGCCAAAGACCCGAAAACGCACATGAACGCTACTCCTACCACCCCGAATTTAATATTTGCATCATTTGTTATTCTTGTTTGTGCTGCCTGAATATATGTTATAGTTTTGAAAGTTGCTGGCTATATAGTGCCCATCTATACTACTAAGACACTAGCACTCACCTCGTTGTAATCATCCCTGTTTTTGAGATATTTCGTAACTGCTTCATGGTATTTCTGGGTAGTATCATCGAGTTCACGTGCTATATTCTTGATTTGATCGTCCGTTGCGCTTTTAGTTATACTTTCAGTGTGCTATATAAGGTACATCCAGGTTGTTACTAAAGACTTCCTACCTCTTTTAGCATCTGAGCGTAGACATGGGAGTATTGTTGCGATGTGTGTGCTAATATCTGCCTTGTTTTGTTAATTTCATGTTTCAAGGCTGTATTACTATCGGATATATACCTAACAGTCACTGTGTTACATTTTGTGGCAACAGTTCTATATTTTTGTACTATGTTCATATACATATTATTATGTCTTATTTGAGAAGAACTTCCTGAACATTGGGTGTTGGCTTGCCTTCTTTCTTAATGGCTTTTTCCTTAGTTTCAAGGTGTGTGATTTCTTCTTGGTTTGTTTATTTTGCGTTGACCCTGTAAGTGCGGCTAGTGAAGTCCTGTTCTGTATATTGTTTATGTTAATATTTTCCAGTTGCGGGTTAAGCTTTGGATCTGGTATATGTTCATCTTCTTCTTCGTCCACATCAGTGGTTTGTACATTGATTTCCCTGAGTAACTCTTCTCTCACTTCTGGCTTAGCGTATATTAGGTTACTTTCGTCTTTTACTATTTCCGATGAGCTTGTTACGTTATATGCGTATCCCTGTACATTGTGAGTATGTTATTGCCTTCGGGGTGCCAGTAGCGAACATGAGACATACCTGATCGATGATAAACTGTTGTCTTTTATCAGCGAATACCATTTCCTGTGTGTCTTTACTCACTAGGCTGTAGAAGAACGCATTGAATCCATTTTCATCAGTTTTACTTTTTGGTCTTAATATACGTCCTAGCCGTTGTGCTTCTTGTCTTCTTGATGCAAAGTTGAACGATATTTGTATTACTACGTTGGCACACGGTATATCCAGTGCGTTATCACCAACTTTCGAGAGTATGATCGAGTTAAACGTATTTTCATTTTTGAACTTGTTCAATATGATGATGCGTTCCGCTGAGGAGACCTTACCGCAGATGAAGGGTCTACATAGTTTTTTGGCTACGTTATGCAGTGCGAACAGGTTATCCGAGAAGACAATAACCTTATCACCCCGTGCTTCATGAAACTTCAGTAGGTACTCGCAGGTTGCCAGTTTAACTGGGTTACATGACCACAACCTTCTTTTTTTAGCGCAGTCGCTGCGGAGATACTCTCTATAAAAGGGTGCTGTCATAGGGCACCATATTTCCTTACATATTACTTTTGCTAGGAATCCCTTTTCCTGCAGTTCTAGCCAGTTGGCTTCATACAGCTTTGGTCCGATTAGCCATTGCAGGTCCTTGATGAGATCATCTTCCCTGACTAGTGTGGCCGTAAGTCCCAATTTACAGTGTGACCTTACAATATCATTGATTCTTCTGAAGGCTGGTGCCGGCACAAATTGCACTTCATCGAATATCAGCAGTCCCCAATCTCTTTGTTTTATTTGGTTCAATATATTCTCTGTTGATTCCTTATGTTTCCTTGTGAATGCCATCATGGTATAGGTTGATATCACTACACCAGCGCCCTTTTCATCCCAAAGGTCACTTTTATGATCCGATGTGAGAGTCACCACTCGTTCAGCTGATATATTGGTAAACTCCTGGAACTGCTTCACCCATTGCTCTACTGCCACTGCTGATGTAGTCAGTACGAATATGGGCTTCCTGACGGTACATGCCGCCACAATACCAGTAAGTGTCTTCCCAGCTCCACATGGCAACACTATGATACCAGACCTTGCTCTGCCATTGCTAAACATACGCCTAAGCGCTCTTTCTTGGTAGTATCTAATCTTAATATTAGTCCTGATGCAGCAATCTAAAGTCGGTGTCTTCTTATCCTTTCTAAAATCATATTCCATAACTAATGGTCTTTTCATTGACTGTAAGGCTTCACGTTTCAGCTCTTCTATTTTCTCTTGGTATACCTCGAAGGAGTACACTTCACTTGTAGCACGTGACTCCTCAGACACTGTCCCCAATCCCTCCACTGCCACCGGCATTTTCGACTCCCTTACCGGTTTTGCGCTATCACTGTTTTCTGTTGAGTTGAACATGATAGACGCGACATCAGCTGTGAGTACTGATGAGGTGATATATTCCTGGTCTGACTCCTTTTGTGTCCATGTATTTGGTACTATTCTAGCACTCCTGATGACCGGGTTGGTCAACAGGTGGTCCAATTCCTTTTTATCATGTGACTCTATCCAGTACCTGTTATCCCTGAGTACTAATTTGATCTTCCCAAATGCCTGTAGACATATTCTCTGTGCACAAACAACCTACTGAGGCAGTGGTTACAATGGAATCCTTGACCTTCTTTGGTATTTCGTTCTTGGAGAATTTATTCAGGTTTGTGAGTAACTCCTCTACTGTGAGTCCTACTGATACTGCAGTATACAATGAGAATACCGTTATCTGCGAGGGATGGCTACAAGACGTCACAACCTACTTGATATTCATGCAGGTACTCAGGCCTGCAAATGGGTTCTGCGATAGTGGTTAGAAAGTCCTGTGCCTGCCTGCTGGCTTTTGCTGATATATCCAGGTACAAGTACCCATCAGGGCACACCCACATGGGTCTGTTTTCATGGTCCTTTTTAAGTTTTATATCTGTATAGTCCCTAAAGTTACGTATCCACTGTTCACTTCCATCTACTGTAAAAGGGAGCGATCCCCAATTTTGAACTGCGGAAGCTTTATCTTTCATGGTTATAAAGTGCGATATATTATATGTGTAAGTCTATAGTTTATATTCAGCGAGTTCATTGAGTTCCACTACGCATTGTTGTAGTGACCTGTGTATTATGTTATTTACTATCACGACTTACCTGATGCTATCTACGCACATTTCTCTACGTTCTATTATATGCTTCGATTCTGCAGTTAGTTCCTCGTATAACTCCTTTTTATATAACTGTGATATAAGTTCCTGGTGGACAGACTCCGTTGTCTTATTTACCATGAAGTGCATAATACACTTTGGTACGGCGTCTGTTATATTCTTTCTGTGTAACATATAGCACTATTCATACTTATTACCTGACTATTGAGAAGTAGCTTTCAATCAATGTCTTGATAAGCTGTGCTTCTATAACTTCACGTTCACTGGGCTCGTTTCCTAAAATAACTACTCGTGGTATGTTTGGGAGCCACAACGCTGGTTTCTCCAATAGTGGTTCGTGTTCTTCCTTTGGGTAGGGGTCAAATGACTCCTGTTTTTTATGTATATCCAGGCTGCGATGGAATCCAAAGGGACACCTTAAAACCTACGTATCTGATTGAAGTGATTCTGCGTATGTCGAATTAGTTTCAGGGCCCCTGGGCAACTGTCGGTATACATGTTGCTTATGCATTGGTGTATGTTCTCGTGGTCTCTGTTGGTACTGTTCTGCCATGGCGTTATTCTTTAGGAAATCTGGGTGGTTGGTATTGATGTACGCAAGTTCAATTTTAATCATGTTACGGATCATATCCTTGGTTGGCCCTAGGCACTGCTTGATTAGGTTGCGTACTACCTGTAGCATTTTGGCGCGCATGT
Source organism: Babesia bovis T2Bo (assembly GCF_000165395.2). Lineage (NCBI taxonomy): Eukaryota > Apicomplexa > Aconoidasida > Piroplasmida > Babesiidae > Babesia > Babesia bovis. The sequence goes on from NC_010575.1 coordinate 2,162,348, forward strand.
TGGTGTACCTGTTTAATTCCTCAACTTGGCATGTTTCCAGTATATTCAATAGTTCTTCATAAACCTGATCCACGCACTGTAGTGATGGTGGTTCCAGTAGTTGTATTTGTTTCTTCACTAGGTTAGCAAAAGCCAGTTCTGGGACAAATAACGCACTTGTAGGCCCCGTGGAGTTGCGTATAGCTGTGCGTACCTCTATATCCGAAAGTCCCGCCAGGGGGTTAAATGCCTTTAGGGTCTTTAGGTAGCTATCGTTAAAGATGTAGTATATCCTAGCACCGCCGCTCAGCTGTGCTGGGTTTTGCGTTGAGGTACTCCTGCCACTGATGATATCCGTGAACTTTTGTGAGAAGGTGCTGAAAAAATGTAGCAAGCATGCACTAGGTGAATCCGCCAGGTTACTTGGACCGTACGATGCCAGTTCAATTTGCTTCTCATTGAGCATGTTTATTAATTTATCCTTTACATAGGGTAATATATCCTTGATATGTCCTGTTAAAATTTCGTTAAGCATTGCTGATAAATGTCTGGTTCCACACCTATTTGCGATTTGAGAAAATATGTGGTGTGTTTGGAAGAATCGTTCTTCTTCCTGTGCGCTGTGGTTAGTGTCGGCCACTGCAGTAGACCGATCTCGGCATACAACTCCGACATATCCTCGTCGTAGCTTGTATACCTTGCCCTGCAGCACATCCAGTGTGGCATTGGCATCCTCCACAATATCACATTTCGTAATAACCCCGATGGTTCGTAGCCCCTGGGGGTCAACCTCTCGGGCCATCTGCAGGCTGTCTGAGGTGGCAATGTCCGTATTAGCTGACGTCAGTGCCAGTATTATACATGATGGTTGTGCGATATACTCCATGATCATGCGTCGAATTTGGAATTCAATATCGTGCGTTTGATCGTTGACTGGTACCTTGGTAATTCCTGGCAAATCAATCAGAGTGAGGTCAACGACCTTTGGCGATACGATTTTAAGGAATATTGGCACTGGTGACACATTTTTAGTATTTCCTAGTAATCGTTCAGTTTCAGATCTTATTTCAGCCTTGATCTTGTTAAAGTCGCTATAAATAACGCCCTTCTTATGTGCAAATTCTCCATATTCTATAGCACTGGGATCATAGCGTAGCTGGGAACTATAAATCGTACTCATACTGCCTACCTGTAGTATCAAAGGCCTCTGTGTAACTATCCCGGTACCTTTTGGCAGGAATGGTCGTCCTACTATCGCTTCCAGTACTGATGACTTGCCTACTGACTGAGCTCCTACCACGGCGATGGCAGGCAGCTCGGGGCTGCATTCGCCAGCTTGCGCTAGTATGGCGTGCAGTTTACTAACTATTGGTATTAGTTGCTCCATGTAGATAATATGTTATGGAACGTTTCGGTGAGCTTATGTACCCACACACTACTTTGGATACACATCCCACTTTTAGGACGCGCCACGCTATATTTAGCTTTGGTTTATATACTTTTAGATATGTGTATATGTTTTACTATCCTCCGCGCAATCTCAGTACCATGTGTATAACTGCGTTGTTCTGTGCAGGATGTCCCTGGTGTGTATGTGTGTTACCTGTATATTGTATTCTGCCAGTGTCTTGTGGTCCTGTAGCATCTTACCCTGGTATATTATCCTTTGCTGGTCTACTGGTAGTTTTTGCTTTTTACTTAACTTCTTCTTGAACTCCAATACTGTGTCGTTAGGGTCTACCTCTACTTCTATTTTTTGGCCTGTGTATTGTCTGGATTGTATCCTAGAACTTACCTAGCATCGTCTGTACTTGTACTGTCATACCACCCCTAAGGGGCACTAACATGTCCACAGTGGGCTGTATATATGACTGGAATCTGTTATTATAGCATACCTCAACCAGTTGATCACAGTGATCCAGCCTTTCTCCGCGTGAGTATAGTCCCACCGGGACTCCATATTGCCGTTCTAGCTTTTTAGCAAGGTCACCTGCTGTCTTGATTCCATTTTTCGGTACATAAGCACTGCCTATAAGCCATGAATGGGTCTATGTAATGTTTGGGTTATACAGAGGAGTATATTGATCAGAAGGAGTAACATAGAATCCAGGTCATATATGATATAGACACCGTCGGCATTTCCACGTGATTTAACCTACCATTCAGTGTTCTGACATGGATGTGCTTATCGTTGTTTTTGGCACCAGTTGTTATCTGGGCTACCAGGAGTAGTATTAGGACCGGAGTCATTTACTATAAAAACACCCAGCCTTCTATGAATGTGTTGTGACAATCGACTGGAAGGCTATGTGATATACACTGTGTATATATAAAACATGAGGTGAGTTATAGTGTGCTAGAAAGAGGTTATGTTTGAGTTATTAGACTCGAAGTGAGTATCATGATTAATCCAACGTTATACTGGGGAGTGTGTAAGGGCTTCCCAGAGTCTAGTCGATAGACCTACATGATATATATTATGAAGACACCATTCTGGTGTGTACGTTCTGGTTTATAGCAAAGAATCTGATGAAATTCAATACATTAATCACCTTTTTTCTATGCTCCACAAAATATTACGCGTCCTTCTAGTTACTAATTCACTAGTGGGGTGCAGACAACGTTCAGTGGGAGTGACCTATTGACTTGTGTGATCACTTTATCCGCCATCTACATATTTACCATGGAGAACAAAACTAGTTTCGTCACTGACTTCCTCATGGGTGGTGTGTCCGCCGCTGTTTCTAAAACTGCGGTGGCACCCATTGAGCGCGTGAAGATGCTTATCCAGACCCAGGACACAATTCCCGAAATCAAGAGTGGAAAATTGCCACGTTACACTGGTATTGTGAACTGTTTCGGTCGTGTTTGTGCGGAGCAGGGTGTATCTTCTTTATGGAGGGGCAACATGGCTAATGTGATTCGTTACTTCCCAACTCAGGCCTTCAACTTCGCCTTTAAGGACTTTTTCAAGACCCTGTTCCCCAAGTACAACCAGAAGACTGAATTTTGGAAGTTTTTCGCTGCTAACGTTGCTTCTGGTGGTCTTGCTGGTGCCAGTTCTTTGATGATTGTGTACCCACTTGACTTTGCAAGGACTCGTCTTGCCAGTGATGTTCGTAAGGAGGGCCAGCGTGAGTTCACAGGTTTGTTGGACTGTTTGATGAAGATTAAGCGTTCCACTGGTTTCATGTCGCTGTACAAGGGTTTCAGCATATCTGTGACTGGTATCATTGTTTACCGTGGTACCTACTTTGGTATGTACGACTCTGCTAAGGCTGTGTTGTATGGTGATGACAAGAACGTCAGTTTGTTCTTCAAGTGGTTCGTTGCTCAGACTGTCACCATCAACGCTGGTTTGGCTTCATACCCCTTTGACACCGTTCGTCGTCGTATGATGATGATGTCTGGTAAGAAGCAGACTTCTGAGATTATGTACACGAGCTCCTTGGACTGCTTCCGCAAGATTTTAAAGAATGAGGGTGTCAACGGTTTCTTCAAGGGTGCCTTTGCTAACATTCTGCGTGGTTTTGGTGGTGCCCTGGTCTTGGTTCTTTACGACGAGCTTAAAAAGTTTGTCCACTAGACATATCCTACGTAGCACATAAATTGTTGTGTTATAATTTATGAAGTTATTTTGTTTATGACCTGTTTTGTCTAGTGCTTGGGGCGGTACACCGGTATTCCACCGTGATGGGTGTGTAGACCTGGTCACTATATAACAATGTTGCCGTCATCATCGTTGCTCCAGGATCATATGGATGTTTACGAGCCCATTGGGGATGATTTGCCGGAACGTGAGAATAGGTTAAAGCTACAGGATTTATACCAACGTTTCTGTGCATTCCTTCGTAGAGGAAGTGCTTTTGTACATCTATGTACAGCAGCTGCTGTATTTCTGTTTGCATTCGGTATATTCGCGGTTATTGGTAAATCTAGTGGCCCTAGTGACTGGGAGATTGCTATTCGCAATGAGCTTTTACATCGCAACTTTGAGAATCACGCTACTGTTCTGGGTGAGTACTCCGAGGACCCGGCTGCCATAATCGTTGAGGCACTCAAACGTGACCAGGTACTGATTGGTGCTTCCACTGCAGTAGAGCTCTATATCCAATTCAATGACTTTAACCGTGACTTCAAACGCCATGATAATAGCATATCTGAGAAAATCGAACGTTTTGCTACATTCTACCGGAATGTTACACGGATCCGGGAGTTCAATATGAATGTCCACAAAACATATACTATGAAAATCAATCAATTTGCGGACATGACACCTGAACAGTTCATGTCACTCCAGGGTACCCGAGCGTCAAAGATACGAGTTAGTAAAGGGATACCCGATTCACAAGTGGCGGCTGTGGGTAACCAAAAAGGACCTAATTTGAAATCTGAGGTTAGGCAAACTGGGAATCGATTTGCCGACATATCACCGGAGGACTTCATTGATCTACGTAAAGACAATTACATGACCCCTGTTAAAGACCAGGGTAATTGCGGATCATGCTGGGCATTCTCTCTCATTGGTGTCGCCGAGCCGTTTTTTAAACACAAGCGGGACATTGACGTTGTGCTAAGTGAACAGAATCTAGTGGACTGTGTGAAGGAGTGCCATGGATGTGATTATGGCAATTCCTACTTTGCCTACGAATACATACGTGACCATGGTGTATACCGGTTGGCATCATATCCATACACCGCCAAGAGCGGACCCTGTGTGGAACCGTTGAACGAACCCAGGTTAACTATATCACGGTTTGGCCTATCGGAAAACCCGGATTTACCACAATTATTAAAGCAGTATGGACCCCTAACTGTATACGTAGCTGTTAACGTAGATTGGCAGTTCTACAGTTCGGGTATCCTTGACAGCTGCGCTGATGAAATAAATCACGCAGTGGTACTTGCAGGGGTAGGTCAAGATGATGACGGACCCTTCTGGCTAATTAAAAACTCCTGGGGAACCTCTTGGGGCGAGGAAGGCTATGTTAGACTCGCGCGTGGAAGCAGCGCTTTTGACAACGAGTGTGGCCTGGCCCACATGGCCCTGTATGCGAGCGCCTAGGCTCGTTGAGTCAGCCTGACGCACGTTGTACGTGCGTATACATACTCCATAATTAATGATAAATCGAATTACATAAATTATACAGCGTGTATTCCAAAAGGAGGGTCTTATTTTTGTGTGCTGTCACGTCGGTCGGGCGGCAGTTGTATGCAGTTAGTACTAGAAAATGCTCTGACAGCCCTTATTCACAACAGAAGGCTTCATATATCAATTAGTGACACGTTGCGCTAGTGGTTTCGATAATAGGCAATACACACACCGTCTTCCTGAGACCGCGGCGCCATGTCCAGTGAGGAGGACCGCCTAGCGCAGTTCAAAACGCTGCGGCGCATTGGCGCCGGGCGTTTTGGCGAAGTGTACCAGGTCCAGCATAAGGTAAATTAGTTTTTGTTTTCACGAAAGCCCTACAGGTTACTGGAGAGCTCTTTTGCTGGAAGGTTGTATCTTACAAAGGGCTAAGTGAGAAGGAAAAGGAGCAGTTAGTTATGGAAGTCAACGTTATGAGGGATCTAAAGCACCCAAACATCGTTAGATACGTGGATCGAGTTGTGGATCGCCAGAAACACCTGCTGTACATCATCATGGAATACTGTGACTCCGGGGATCTAGGTGAAAATATGCGCCAGTTCCACAAGCATTATGTAAATGTGAACGAGCAGGTTATATTCGACATTGCACTTCAATTACTATTCGCTCTGGCCTACTGCCACAACTCGTCACTTGGACCTAAGCAGGGTCGTATACTCCATAGGGACCTGAAACCACAGAACATATTCCTACATTCAAACCACAAGGCACAGAACCGCAATGGGTATGTATGCAAGATTGGTGATTTGGGGTTATGCAGGAGCATTGGTATGGAATCATTTGCCCATTCATGTGTGGGAACTCCGTACTATTGGTGCCCTGAGATATTGTTATCTCAATCTAAGAACTACGATGACAAGATGGACATGTGGGCCTTGGGGATTGTTCTCTATGAACTATCCTATGGGAAGACACCGTTCCACAAGGCGACTACTTTAGCTGAATTGGCACAACTCATGAAGAACGGTGTACCTTTACCGTTACCCGGTAGGAGCAGGCAGTTGAACACTTTGTTGTATGCCCTGTTACAACAGGACCCTTCCAGGCGCGCTAGCGCGGTACAGTGCCTTGGACTCAGTATATGGGACGGACCTGTATACGATTGGTTCTGGGCTACCGTCAATGAGCGCGACCGAGAAAAGATATACTACAACATAGTACGCAGGGGCAACCATCGCTTGGAGCCTATAAGCCAACCATCTATTGACTTTGGTAATCCGGAAGCGCCTCAGTTGCGGACACCGGTTAACCCTAGGCACGCTGCCTTCGAGCAGCGTGCCACTACCGACTTTATGGATTCAGAATCCGATCCCGTGGACATGGATTCCACCCCGAGGCCTGATAACGATGCGGTTACAACATCGGTGTCAACGGGACTATCACATTTAGAGGCCGATATCGCATTTTACCATCGTGCTGCAAACCCAGTAACGCCAAAGAGCACGGAGCTGCTTTCGCAGTTCCTTCCATTGGGTGAGCAGGGTATGTCACTGGGTGACAAGGATAGTGACGCTCCCAGTTCAGGCCGTCGCCGAAGGCAAATACCACCACCAAGCGACGAGCCTGTTTCTTCACTAAGGCAACGTTTGTATGCAGAACGGGTTTCACAACAGTACCCAAGTACGCCTACGAAGCCACGTTACCTAACTCGAGCTGTTAAGCGCCGTGAGGAGCAGTCACTCTACACCCACGCCAGTGAGGATACCATGTCTGTGGACTCTAACGCAACTACATGTGTACGCCATCCGGATAGCTACCGGGCACAGTTTACCGGGAGAACCGTTCCTGCATTCGGGTCATCCACGGTACAACAGCCACACACCCTGGCGAAGGAGCCCGAGAAATCAAACTCCGGAAGCATGGTATGCAGCCGGAGAAACTACATGAGTAGCAATCACACCCCCAGAGATTTCTAATATATTTTAATAATGACGAATTTATCGCTAATTCACATAGCAGAGCGCGCGAGCGAGCTTGTGTCGGAAAGTCAGCTGTACTGTGCGCTGTTACACGAACGGCTGTTTTATAGAAAGCATCCAGAGTACTTCCAGAGGTTGTCACAAAACCTGCGCAAACGCATAGACGCCGGTAATGACACAACCATCCCTTCATTGCGCCATGGAACTCTGGATTCCGAGGTGACAACGGAAAATGCAGCGGTACAAACAGAGCCAGTGTGTCCACGGAAGACTGATAACTCTAAGGAACCTGAATCGGATACATATTCGCAATCCAAACGAGCACCCATGTTATACCAGGACCTAGGATGGGACCTAGAGACTAATTTCTACTACACAATTAGACCTGGAGACTTCTCACCATTAAGTCCTGACGCCGATGTGCTGGAACGTAGTGGCAAGATAGGACTGGACTTTTGGAAATGGAATCGTGATCGCAACCCCTTGGGGTATACACCGCCACTATGTACCTGCAAGCGCATGGCGGAGCCCAAGGCATTGTTACGTAAGTACGCAACTGGTATTACTGCACCCAAGGAATTACGAGTATGTGAGAACGATGTCTGCAGGGGTCTTTTATACATACCGTACAGCATGATCGAGGTCCCGCTGAATAGAACTATCAGTAACGGTAGCGAATTTGCGAAGCAAGTGGCTGTCCCTGACGACACTGATGTGTATTGCGGTAGCATGAAGCATACACTAGTTCTCTGCACGACCTCACGTAAACACGAGGAAGAATGCCTGGAGGCAATTCGTAAGAGCAACGTCCCTCATACACTAGTGTATGACGTAAGAGCTCCAGATTTCCTGCCGTATTTCAAAAAGAGGCTGGATACCATTACTATAGCACCTTTAATGGCAGTTGAGCCCATTGACTCCGATGTGTCGGATAACGAGGATAACTACGGTTTCGGGGAATGTTTTGCCGTGAAGCATACGGAGCGGGGTTTGGTCATACACAAATATGACCCTAGTACCCAGGAACTATCGGAGATTGATCCTGCAATGCTCAAATGCTGGGCAGGTGGTGACGATGAGCTGCTACCGCAGGAGCCTGTAACCCAATTGGGGGACTACACTCTATGCGAACTTATAGAAAGCTTCTCTGGGGAGCGGCGCCCTTTAAAACTATCGCTCAGGAGGACTGTGACATTCAACAGAAGAAAGGAGTTGATCCATGACGACATTGACGTATCACCAATACGCATTAAGAGGAAGCTGTCATCCAGTGGCAGCTGTGAAATACCTGAAGTAGTTCTAGAAAATGCACATATGCATTCGGTCATCAACGCTATAGATAATATTACCCAGTGAGGTCTATGGCCCGGTGCTCGTTTCCGGAAGTATCATCGCATTTAGATTCGCATTCTGGGAGTAATGTGGTTTCATTAATTTACATACCGTCAAATGCACGGCGAATGTCGGGAATCAGCTTTTCAAGGCGCTCGACCTCGTCCATAGATAACGTCTCTAACAACACGTGGGAGCCACCCTTGACAAAGGCTAGCACTGGTGTCTCTAGGGTCTCACCCTTCCGGATGTAATGGCGACCTGAACGCTCAAAGGGCTCGATAAATCGGCGTGATACACGCCCGTTACATATGTATATTAGCTTGTTACTCTCGGGGTCCAGCTTAACCAGTGGCGAGCGTAATTGAGGAGGGTGTACTATACGCAACCAGCGTCGGAATGTTGGACGCAGCCGCTCAAAACGCCAACCGTGTTGCCGTGATCCAAGATGTAACCCACAAAGTCTTAACATCATGGGCTATGTTAATTGGTAACCACGCAGGAGTAACCAGCGGCCGCACAAAAGGTTGCCTAGACAAAGGTTACCAAGCCCTATGCGCTTTATAGAGCGGATTTCAAGCCCAGCTAGCATACATATCCTACGGAGCTGGGAATTTGTAGACAGTCAATGTGACATACCTTACGGGAACCTCCGTGCAGCCTGATCCTAGCGCTGTAGTCACCCAGAACCTCAACTGTCAGTGGTGGAATTAACTCGCCATCAAGGTATATTTCACCACGAAGAACACATAGCTTAGATTCCGTCAAAGTGTCACGGAAGCTTATATCGTAACACTCCTCGCAATCATTAAATCGATTGAATAATGAGATGTCCTGTATATCATGAAGCAATGTCTAGTAGGACATACCTCAGAGAATAAAGACAAACCACTAGCGGAGTAGTCCAAAGGGTTAATGCACAATAGTCTACGTAAACGTGATGGGTCTAGATGGCCACGTAAATCCTCTTCAGATCGATTGCTGGGAATCAATAATGACTTGGCCCATAAATCAGTCTGTAAGTAGATATAGTCACGGGACGTAGAACAAACACGTTGGGTATAAGTTGATAAGTAGCACTCTGGCTTGTGGAGCATTACACTAATGCCGCCGAGACCAGGAGCTCTTAAGAGTGATACGCATCCGGGATCCAATCCACTCTTCACTGGGATGTCGCTTTTCACGGCTGTGCCATTAAGTAATACATGGCCCTGTAATCAGTTAGAAAAGGTCCACCAAGACCAACCTTCTTTATTAAACGCTTAGCAGCTCCGCGACTGCATATACCAACACGCGCACAAAATTGCGATATGCGGATACGCATCTACAATATTAAGTCATACCCAATGCAGTATCATATAGTATTGTATGCAATACCACTGGAGTATTCCAAATGTGTAAACTAATAAGCGACCTTCTATTCACTACATGATACACACGACGTTGGACTCATGATGCAATAATCGGGTAATATCAGGATAGAGCAGATATAAAATAACTCACATAGATAATGTGAATCATTTTTTGTACCCTGGTACTACAGATCATAATTATGAGTGCCCATTGGTGTCTACATTCCCTGGGAGGAATACTCTAAATTCCATGGTAAATGCCGTACAATCGATACTCCAGTCCCTAGGAGAGCTATCAAAAAGGAAGGTTAAACGATCAGCACGTATTTGGACAACAAGGATAGAGGAGCTTGTATCTAGAAGGGAATTGATAACATCTAAACAGGCAGTAGATATCGCAAAATTGCTGGTTCAAAACCAACTGGAGTCACATAGAAAGGTTCATGAGTTGACATGTCATATAGCTCAGGTGGTACCAACGCTGGAGCGTATTGAAACCTCAGATATATACCCACTCTGCTACCTACTGGCTGCAGTGGATCTCGATGATGTATTATACAGGCTCTTGGATCGTCATTTACACTTATCGAAGGAACAGTGCATACATACACCACATGACTTTTGCGGCATTATTAAATCAGTAGCTTTAATGTCAAGTAGGCATAAGTGGCGCATGAAGCAGACTGGATACATAACAGGAGATATACCCAGTTTCACGGAGATAGTAGAAAATACTATCCACGAAGCTAATAAAAAGATACCATCATACCTACACAAAAGCGATACTGAAAGTCAAACCCTGGGTGAAATAATTGCACAAAAGGCTTTTATAGAGTATATATGGCATAAGAACACAGAGGTAGTCAATGCGCATGTGATAAACGGAGCTACGATAGGAGCCAGAGTTAGAATTGCTCAAATGCTTACGCCAGAAGCGCAGTCACTGCTACAGAATCAAATAGCAGCTGGGAGCTACCAGAGTACCCTTAGTACACTACGAGAAATACAACGTATGCGCTACCCACAGGAGTGTTATCTGCGAGATTTGTACGCCAGATTATGCGCCACTACAGGGGCGTCTACCTATATGTGCAGACAAGAGGCTATAGATACACTGGATCACTTCATAAATATGCTTAAGGACACTACACAGTCATCTTTGCTGGATTACCTCAAAGGGATACGGCGCACGGACATACTAGCTAGTAAACACCAAGCTACGCACAGGTGGAATTACCCAATCAATATCCGGAAGATATAGGCACTCTTGATGTCCAGGATGGAGGACTTCATTTCACTAGTAAGAGCTAATGCACGAGTGGCAGTGCAATTGGTGTACCATGACTACGTTATGTCCAGGCCTACAGAGTTTGACCCACATCACTCAGATACGGGAGATGTAGTCACGCACGTCCCGGTAATTAGGATATTCGGATCAACGCCAGCGGGTCAGCAGGTGTGTCTACATGTACACGGGTACCTCCCTTACTTCTATCTACAAGTACCAAAGGATAAAGATCCACATAAATTTGCTAAGAAAGTACATAGAGTACTGGAGGTAGTAGCAAGAAGAGCTGCTGCAGACAAGAAGAGCTATCGTGGCCATAAAGATAGTTCCGCAGTACATAAACCCACTGGTGATAAAGAGGCTGAGCAATTCATAACTGAGTCACAAGGTGATAAGGATGAACGACAACAGAGTACGAGACCAACTCCAGGTTCTAGTAGCCATAGTTCACAGAGAAGGCGTAATTCAAGGATACGACTAATGAGCCAATCATCACAGAGGATAGCACTACTCAGAAAACAGACAGCGGCATCAACAGCACATATACACCGAGTTGATGTAGTGGAACATCTGTTATTCTATGGCTACCATACCAAAAAGCAGAAGTTTATCAAGGTGTACCACTATAACCCGGCATATACCAAGTATCTAGCGGGATATGCATATAGCTCCGGAATTGATGGGCATTTACTGCAGCCTTATGAAGTACACATCAGCTACTTCATGCACTTCATGTCTGATTACAACCTCCGGGGAATGGACTACGTCTATTTATCCTCAGCAATCAAGATAAGGCAGCCAATACCACTGTATCCAAATTGGTCAATGCACGACCATCCACTTTGGAAACGTATATCCAACTATACAGGGAGTAACCAGGATAATACAGCCCCGATGATGGAGAAATTGATCCTCAGGAACTCACCGTCTATATTCATGTCGGAGCACAAAAAAGTGTCTAATAGCGAGCTTGAGATTGATACCCACGTAGCAAGTATACTGAATATATTTGAATGTAGTAGTGCGTTACAGGGGAATAGCCAGGACCTGACACAGCGCGAATTTGCAGTGGGAAGGTATATGGGCCCATTGGGCCAATTCATGCAATATTGGAACAGGCATTGTACTGATCTCCAAACACTATCACTGTCACCCATTGAGTCACAGGAAGAACCACCGCCAACATTTGCCTCCAAGGAGACCCTCAAGCAATTCTATGACTTTATAGAAGAACGAACTAAATGTGCTTGCAAACGAGTTGACACGGAACTTAAATATGAGGGATGTCCTAGGGAAAGAATTAAGCAAAATGAACTCATTACAGTCAGCTCCGCGTTTTTCCACTCTGATTCCCATGAACATAGAAAAACTGAGGAACATGGGTGCTATGCCTACAGATTTGCGTTACCGCTACCAAGGCTAAGTAAACAGATAAAGACTGATATCCCACCAAGTGGACATCAACAGGATTTATTCGACGTAGATGAACCAAATTCACTGTCTACTACACAGTCTTTACAGGACACCGATCCACCAATTGATATGGACCCAGCATCGGATGCAACCGGTGCCCCGGATAACTTTGAAAGCGGGATTGTAATCGATGTCATAACTGAATCTGAACCTAACAAGGTGTACCCAGATCCGCTAGTGCACAGTATACTAGCTGTCGTATACACTAAAAGGGATCATAGGTTGGTACAACGGTTCCAGGAACTTGGGTTGCCATATGCAGATGTACAAGGAGCTATTATAGTAGATCCACTAAAGTCAGGTACTAAAAAGCAAGATAGAGCTAAATTAACCGGGTTCAATAGATTTGCAATGGTGCAAAGGAAGAATATTAACATGGATACCATAGAACGTATAATTAACTCACAGAAGTATATAAACGTGGCTTATGTACAATCGGAAAGGGAGTTAATACAGGAAGTGGAAAACTTGTTTATTAAGTTTGACCCAAATATTATATATGGATACGATGTGGCACGGAGTTCAATTGGATACATACAGCACAGAGCTGCCGCAATAGGTGTGCCAGACTTCCTAGAAAGGATATCAAGAGTACCACCTAAACACGAAAGACAGATAACGGATATAACAACGATTATGACGCATCAAAATGCTAAATTAATCAAGGGCAGATATAAAAGCAGTAGCATTAAACCAGTATTTTGCCTAGGGAGACTTATATTTGACCTGGCTGATGTGGCACTGAGGGAGCTTAATCTCGCTAACTTAACACTGGAGAATATAGTCTATAACCAGTTTGATTACCTAATGCCCGTTTACAGTCAATATACGCTTAGTAAGTGGTTAACTACAAGTGTACAGCTCAATGCAAGTAATGACCCTAGTGCCACTACAGAATCTGCCCCAAAACATGGATCATACAAACCACACGCTTACAGAGCTATAAGGTACATGCTTTTCCGGAACTATGCAGTACTAGCGACTATGGATAAACTAGTGTACCTACGAAGGTATGCAACATTCTCGAAACTATATGGCCTGGATATTAAAAGTGCTATAGTACGAGGAAGCCAGTATCACGTGGAAAGCGTACTGCTCAGGTTCACCAAGTCATATGGCTACCTTTTACCATCTCCTACCCAAAGACAGGTACATGAACAAAGACCCTCCGTGGCAATACCCATTGTCATGCAACCCCAAAGTGGTTTGCACCTAGCGCCAGTTGCGATACTTGACTTCCAGTCACTGTATTCGTGCATCACGATCGCATACAATATTTGCTACAGTACTTGCCTAGGGCTGCTCAGTGTATGTTACAGGTATATATATTCACTGTTGTCAGGAACACAAGAAAAATAGCGGTAGCATTAAACTAGGTATAATGACATACTACCCAGAAGAGGGTATACTGGAGGATATTACGGAACACAGAACAGGTATGGTGAACTAGTGATCCTATATAAACAACAGATAAAGGGATTGGGGTGCACATCACGCCAAATGGAGTAATGTTTGTAGATAAACGTGTTAGGGAAGGGATATTGCCTATGATGTTGAAAGTAGTACTACAAAGCAGAAGGAAGATAAAAGAAGCTATGAAACAACCTGATATGGATGCAATCAGCTTACATAAACTAGATAGAGAGCAACATGGACTGAAGATGTTATCCAACTTATCAGTAGGGTAGGTGGACCTAAGAAGTAGCATAGCATTACCAGGCTGACTGCATCAAGCTACTCGGGAAGAATGCCATGCTCCGATCTAGCGGAGTCTGTAGTGTCCATTGCAAGAGCACTTATACTCCATTGCAGAGAAATAGTACACAATAACTTCGATGCAGAGGTTATATACGGAGATACTGACAGTATATTCATAAAGTTTCCCGGGAAAAACGTTGTAGAGGCGGAAGCTGAGGCAAAGAAAATAGCCAAAAAGATAAATGAAGCTGTACCTGAACCTATTAAAATACTGTTCCAGAAGGTATATTCACCGTGTATACTGGTTTCCAAAAAGAGATACCTAGGTTTGGCACATATAGATGGACAGGTATTCTACGATGATAAAGGTGTGGAAACAATGCGGTCTAGCGAATGCAACCTCACGAGGGCACTGCTCAAGGATGTTCTAGAATCCATCCTAAAGACAAAGTCATTAGACACAGCGTATGAACAGTTGGTCCGGGCGTTCCGCGATCTAAGCCACATGTGGACTTTGAAGGACTTTATAACATATAGGCAAGTTAGGCTGGGGACGTACAGCGAGGAGGTAACTGGGCAAGTGGGTACCCTGCCGGCAGCGGCTATTGTGGCAAAATATAAAATTGAAAAACACTACGGGGATAGAATTCTCGAAAATGAATACATACCGCATGTATTCACGCACTCGAGAATAGAACATTACAGTGGTGTGAAAGGTGGCGCCGTATACCCAAATGATGTCATTGGTATTTTCAAACCGCACGACTATATAAAGGAACGAGGATATAAGACACTGCCGCAGAATACTGTACAATCGATCATGGACCAGATTAAACAAGCTATGCCGCTACATCTAGTGGATGTTGACTACTACCTCAAGAGGCAGCTGTTTCCACCATTACAACGGATGCTTCAAGTACTGGATACAAGCCCCCAAAATGGCATTGTAAAGACACTACTGCGCAATATATACGATATAAGACATGTAGGAATAGACTGTATCCGAAGGACACATGCGAAAGTACACTTAACAGGAACTTTATGGCAATACTGCAGTAGTACTATCTCGACTGAGGATGACAGTGCATCCAGATCTGTTAAACCAGGAACAAACAGCGATACTGAAAGCACGGAATCCATTACGGATACTCCCACAACTGAATATAAGGATCAATTTTGCCAGGAATATGCACTCCAGCCACAGCAAACTCTACTGAGGACCTTGGATACACTCAATACGCTAGAGAGGAAGTTAGAGGCAATCCATAACATATGCCTAAATTGTACCGGAAGTGCTGTCGCAAGCGCATCTTGCCAAAATGCTTGGCATTGCGAGGTAAGCATACAAAATGGCATATAACATCCACAGGTGTACTTCCACAAAATAACGTATAAACGGACACTAGCACAGACACTAAGGTTATATAGAAACGTGCTGAAAATAATGTATACAACATAGTAACAAGATATAATATCGCAAAGTTCAATTTACATCTTTATTCAATTGCCTTTTTTCAAGTCAATCACAACACTAGATAGAACCTTGTTGTCCTCGCATTCGATGTACATCACCTTAGAGTCCTTGCCAACGTACAACGGAGCAATTTCCTCAGCATACGTGGCAGCATCGGAGCCATCTGGAAGCATGTGTGGCTTGACACTCCATGTCAACAACATACGCCTGGCAAGCTCGATCCTGCTAGTCAACATCACAATTGGCAGGGTGTGACGTTTAGTAGCAATCCACTGGATCAACTCAGGCTTGTCATCAACGTGGACAATCAATGCGTCGACGTCCTCAGAAGCAATAACCATGGAAACATCATTAGCTGCATCACGCAACAAAGCGTGACGGTTATTCCACTCACGAGTGGCGAGCATGTCCAACTCAACCAATGACATGATCTTAGCTACCTCACGAGGACGAATTGAACTCAATTTACTCATAATGTCCTCGTTCAACAAGCTCTCGCGCAACAACTGCTCAGCGTTGAAGTAAGGGTCGTTCTCAGCATTGTACAACAATAGACGCTGAGTACGAACTGAATGAGCAGGGTAAGCACCAGTAGCTGATTCAGCAGAAAGCATAACGGCGTCAGCACCGTCGTAAACAGCATTGGCACAGTCAGTAGCCTCAGCACGAGATGGCTTGGGGTTGCTCTTCATGCTCTCCAACATTTGGGTGGCAACAATCACAGGTTTGTGGTATACCAAACGACATAGTTGGATCAAACGCTTCTGGATAACTGGGAGATTAGTAATTTCAGTCTCTACACCGAGGTCACCACGAGCAATCATCATACCGTCTGATACCTCCAGAATACCGTTGATGTCGTCCAAAGCAGGCTGTTTCTCAATCTTAGGGATAATGGCGATTCCAACGTTCTCAAGGTGAGGAAGAGCAGTCATGAGGTGCTGCTTGGCAGGCAAGAAACGTTCAATGTAGTACTCCTGTAAAATGGCCTCGATCTCGGGGTCCTCGTCCTCAGTGTTAATGGAGTTCATGTCAATGGCATCAATACGATCAAGCAATGGTTGCATGTAGGAACTACCAGCAAAGTCCAATATGATGTTCTTTAGGTACAAGATGTCAGTCATACGCTGAACGAAACTGACACCTAGGAAGTCCAAACCCAAAGCGTAACTGAAAATAGTATCCTTGACGTCCTTCTCACTGAAGAGGTCAACGGTAATAGCAACATTGGGAACGGCGAAACCCTTGCGACTGGAAAGAACACCGTCGTTAAGAACAACAGCAGTCACAGATGGAGCATCCCTGTCAACAGAAATAACCTCCAAGTTCAAGTTACCGTCATCCATAGCAATGGTGTTGCCAACATTCAAGTCACGCAAAATATCAGGGAAGTTGAACCTTACGCGAGTCTGAGAACCCTTGACGTCATGAGTGTCAAAAGTAAACTTGTCACCCTTCTTAAGCTCAACAAACTCAGCTGCACTGCTCTCGATGCCCTTGCCAACAGCATCGACGTTAGGCATGAAACGGCCAATACGCAACTTGGGTCCTTGAATGTCACCCAAAATACCCTTAGGTGATACCATGAAGGAGTCAGAACCTTCACCAGATGAACGGACCAACTCCAACTGACGAATCATACGAGTAAGACGCAATTTAAATAGACGAGTGCCGTGAGAAAAGTTCAAACGGTAAATGTCAGTACCAGCCTCCATAATAGACCTCAAGGAATCAGCAGTGCATGTAGAAGGTCCCAAGGTGGAAACCTGCTTAGTCAAAGTCATAAACTGACCTTGAGGAATCTCAGCAGGGGAGAAAGCAGGGTTGGAAGTCGCGGAAAGAACGTGAGTGAAGTAATCAACAGCATCCTCACGACTCGCAGGAGCATCGACTTCATAGATGTTGCGACGGACGTTGCGCTGACGGAAGGAAGTGTTCTCCTCAGAATAACGACGCTCAGGCTGATTACTAGTGCGAGCTAAATAACCCATGCAATTGCTAGCACGGTCCGAAAATGTGTGCGAAATGCCATCGCCATTCGCAACGGCAAACAATGCACAAACTGCAAAGAACAAAGGATAACTCATTAAGGATAGTATGACCGCCATTTTAATATATTAAAATACAAAATGATTTATCAAGGACATGTAGGGAATATAAACCATGTGCCCATCATGTTACAGGGGGTAGCTACCCTAGATAGCAAGGGTGTTATTACACGTAGCTTGTATAGGAAATATCGCATATTATTCCATTAAAGGTCCTACGAAATATTAAAATATGCTGTTAAAAGGTAACTGTTACACGTAATACAGCATGTGCACATGACCTTCTACAATGTCGCAAGATGACAAGGATTCTTGTAAAGTATTCAATAGTGAAAGTAATGAGGAACCAGAAGATATAAGAAACAATAAAAGAAAAAATCAAAAAAGATCGAGTACTACCAATCGCATTACCAAAGAAGGTTATATACACCTAATAGAAGATAGCCTGAACACATTTAAATTGGCACCTTCACCAATACCGAACAAAGTAGCGGTCCATTTTAGAAAACATATAGGAAAAATAAATCAGCAGTGTTCATATTGTGGCGCAGCCAAGGATGAATATGTTGTACCAGAAGTTAAGTTCAATTTAATAGGCAAGACTGCAGCACTACTAGGATATAAGGTATGTTCTACTGTAGATGATCATGTGAAATGAAACATGTGCCTGCATATTGCTCTATAGTAAAACACTAACTTAATATATAGGTAGCATGTAAAACATGTGAAATGATATCGGATTTACGTCATCTTAATAATTCCATGGCAAAGGATATAGTCCACTCTAGTGAAAATATGAAGAGCATTTCTCAACACTTCCAAAAGGTCAATGAGTTGCAACATGGTCATGAAACTGCTTTGCGTAATGCAATATCTGTAGCAAACAGTTTACAAAATATATATGCAGAAATACCGTGGGTATATACATTCCAATCACAAAATGAGGAAGAGATTGGCTAACGCAGTGCATAGGAGCATAAAGCGGGGTACTGAATCAAGCTATGGACGATTTACCGGTACAGAATTTTACATGGCTGCATCATCACCATCTGTTGATAATGATACGCCATGTTTAGGTGTTGCTCGTATGGGTCGAAAAAAGAAGATGACGACGCATGTTCCGGTATCAAGCATAGTTCTAGCACACAATAACAGAATAAATGCAGTATCAATGGCTATTAACATGCAAAAGATATTGAAAAACAAAAAAATATCTCCACAGGCAAAGGAATATTGGAGACATTGGATACTGAAAGAAGTGCCTAACCTGAACGGTGCTATGATGTCACAACTAATATGTTCACTAGTCGATTTGCGAATGGTATACCCCGATATCATAAGAGTATGTATCCTCAAACTCGAGGATATATTGGCTAGCAATAACACAACAGATATTCTGGAGGCTGCAGTTAGCATACTTACCGTGCCACGTATACACTCGATTATCTCGCTCCAAGATATCAAAAGGTGCGTATATGTCGTCATATCCCAAGTGCATGAAGCAACTGGTGAAATTTTGTTAAGGCTCACACAGGCATACACATCGATGCTATTACATGATCTAGTCACAGTTCATGAATTGGGTAGCCTCATACAGAGAACAATAACACACCCGGACGCTGTAAGAGTCATTAAGTCAAATATCAACCCTATGGTGGAGTTACTAAAGGCTAGTACTACATACATCGAGTATATAGGAGATGGACCTGGCCATGTAGGTGATATAACGGCTTTTATAAGGCACAATATACTGCCCGTACTGTTCGAGGATGTCTACGAATTAACAGCTGAACAAGTCACGGATGCTGTTGTATTTCTGGATAAAGCAAATGTAGTTGTGGACCGGAACACACTGGTATTATGTTCCCAAAGGTTCGTCAGAGATGCTCCGCAGTTTGCAATCACAGCGATGCTACAGTTCCATAATGCCATGATCAATATGGGATACATTGACCCCAAAGCAATATTAACACTCATCACAACATTACCCAGGAGAACACAGTCCCTAGATAGTGTTGAACATATTCTAGCACTCATTAGGATAGTGCAAACCGCTAATCTACAAAGCGAGTATATGAATGAATTCATATTGGAGCAACTCATGCAAATAGGTTACAAAGTTGGAAAGAAGCATAAAATTGCTTTCGAAAACATGAAAAATAACTTTGTAAAAGATTGCATTAATTTATTAGACTTATAAAAAAATAACTACATTATGTTATAAGTTGGGTAACCACATCTCGCAACCCTGAAGGTTAGGACCTGATGTAGGACCGCAGTCCTCAACCCAGCGTCGAACGAATGATATGATACTCGGCCATGAATGAAGCTTACGTGTCTGAGCATCCACATCAATAGCAGCCTCGTATAAAATGCGATAAAGCGGAAACGATAATAGACGGTAAGTACGAATGCAAACAAGAGCACCGTAGTAGTCACGATCAAGCATGAAAATAGAGATACATAAATCATAAGCCTTCAGACGAACACACATGTCGAGACACTGCTGACGAACTACACGATCCCGCAAAACAGCATATAAAAATAACATACGATAACAAAGAAATATGGAATCGTGAATGACCCTACATCGAATCAAATGTAAAGCAACATCCAAGCAGTTGTACAAAATGCACATGTCAAACAGCAGTACTTGCAGCATGTGAGTAGGTTGAAGGTGGAATGATATCAATGCCCGAAAATATGAAAGTAAAACGGATATGATATAGGGTCGATCCTGTACTGAACTGTCATACAAAGCGGGAATGTCACCATCAGGCGATGACAAATACTCACGGACCTCACCAGATAAAACATTGTTACCACCTGATGCGATTTTACTCTTCAGAATCACGTTGTCTATACTCGGAGGCTCCAAAACAATGCTATCACGCAGACGAACTATTCCGTCAAAATCAAAATTGTAATGATGACATAGCAGAGCCATTGTAAAATCAAATATATTTGCATTTGGTGATACATTCCACTCATGGCATATATAGGGATATAAAACTGAATTGCCAAATCGGTACTCCGTAAGAATAGAACGATCCCCAATGTGCTCCTCAACAAGGTTAAATGGTATAGATACGTTGTTGGCAGTACGCGTACCCAGTTGATTTATCCTGAAATGTATGAATAGATACATTGGTAACCAACTCTATCAACGATTTTGCATAGTGAGATACAATAGATTTAAACAGTAATTGTAAACGGTCACTCCGATAGCTGTATACAGTGTTAATACATATCAATCTACAAACCGGCTGGACATGGCACTGTTTACTATCTCTATAACACGCTGAATAGATCCTTGACGACGCTGGTAAAAATCAGCAATCAAAGCCTCACTGTGGGACTGTAATAAAACAAGCATCAACATATTGTGGTCCAGAGTAAGATTGTACACAAATCCGCCATAGGAGTCAACAACAACGTTAGGTATAAAAACTGAAAGAAATGACATATCTAGATCATGAAATACCTTGTACATCACTAGATATAGATGACATGCAAGGCTTGCGCTGAGGAACACGAGCTAATAAAGCACGATCCTTCATTGCAATGTCAAATATGTACGTCTCATTGCCACCAGTTAAAGCGAATATTAAATTGTCAAATACAGCTATATCCAGCCAACCTATAAACATTGTATGAGTTATACCAAACATACCCTGACACTTGAGCTCAAGGACAATGTCGACGGCCTTGCTGTCTGTAAGAGAACGAAGTGATACCATCCCATTGATGAAGTCCTTATATACACAATATGTACTGCCATATATTGTAACAACAGTAATTGCAGAACGCTGCAACTTGTGGCCATCACGAACACTCAATTCAACATCAGTTACAGGGCGAACCTCCTATGCAAGAATATATAGATACAATATAGGCATACCTTGCTAATAATGCGATATGGTTGCAAAACATTGTTGCTCTTTAACACAACGAGATAAGTACCCCCAAGGTCATTCCAAACGTGGCTACAACTGATGCGCTTACTACAAAGACGACGTAAGGTATAACCACGAAAAGTGAACTGTTATAAAAATTAGAACAACGTATACCGACTTACACTATATATGTCAATGCACGTAGTGCAAGCAACAACGAATTCAGCACTGCTCTTGCTACATTGAGACCAAAATACATTCAATACTATAGTTTCCTCATATGAAGAGCTGTCGACGATAATGTCGGAAGAAGCAGGATTAGTGGTATCAATAATACCCTATAACAATTAAAATTGAACAAAAGAAACCAACTATAGCCAAGGGATTATTATGCCAAAAAAGGATATATTGACCATCCGAAGAAAAAAGAATAGATTCACATAAAGGCTTAGAAAACCTGTGTTAAGGATATAGATACTCAGAGATTATATACCTTATGCTGTCAAAAATATTACTACTACGGCAGCTGTCGATCACTCGAAGACTCTTGTCATAGACACTCTGGTAAATGACCAGACCGTTAGCACCGTCAACAAATACTCCCTGATCGTGGTCATTCTGAACGCAATAAAACAGTTAGTAGTCTTTATACATACCTGCCAGCTGTAGAGTTCCTTGAACAACACGACCTCAGCCATCACTGGCTATTGCAAGTACACAGCATACCCAAAATGATATAAAACCATGAATAACAACAACATCCTATCATACATGGGTATGCTGTTCAGAATTAAGTTTATAAAACCACATGTGGTGGGAAAAGAATATATAAATGTAATAGGGTGTAACGCGAGAGCCTAGTGTCAACAGGTAATATGGACGAATGACTCCACACATTACGTTGATAATCCATCTAATAGATATATACATCACTATAATAACAGAAAGGGTCATCTAGCTCGGGGAATATTGCCCATATTGTACAGGGATGTACTGATACAAAACAACACATCAGAATGGGCATATATAATCATAAAAGAAATGATCTTTTATAACATACCTTACAAAAAGCGGAATACGCTATAGATTATAACATGTACCAACCACGTAAGAATGCCGTTGCAGCGGCAAGAAAGGGATACGTATCTATTTGGTATAGACAACATGCCTTCAGGATTATTAGAATCCCGAAAAGGCAACCTGAAAGTATACGATATCGCGCAATACATGAGGTAGTCATATTGAATTATATTAACACTAATACAGAGCCTTATAGCACCGGAAGAACTATGTAAAGCTAGCAGAAATGATATCATGTCAGTATACAAGGCGTTGGAGCACGAAAACGTACAAAATGCGCTATCAAGGGATTATATCCAAGCACTACTTGAAAGAACAGTGGCAATCAAAAGAGCGTTGCTACCTGAAGACTACGCCAGAATATACCAGAGACTAACAAAAATGGCAAATGTATCGTCAGGCTTCACAAGTGATTTGAATGAAGGAATAAGACTAATCAGTACTACGTTCAATACGAAGCAAATTGCCATGTTGATAAAAGCATTTGCAGAGCTATCTACACGGTCACTCGGAACAATCAACGACCTCCTGAAGACATTCAATAGAGTTAGTCAATGTCTATGATATATAACAATATCCAGTATATAAATGACGCTGAACCGTGGCAACTACGTGATATAGCTGCTGCACTCGCTACTTTAAGGTTAGGGAAACATAATAACTATAACATTTCCCCAGGGTGCCAACCAAGGACCAAGTAGAAAGATTTTACAATCAAACTGTGGCCCATATAACAAAACATCTGAAGTATATGACAGCAGATGATATAGGATTAATGTTAAACGCTTTCACCAGGCAAAAACACAACTGTGAAGAAATACTTCATTACGTTGATGCACACGCCAAAAGGTTACTGTCCGAGTGCTCATTCCGAACAACAGCACTCGTAGCAAATGCTTTTGCAAAATCGGAACGACATTCCAGAGTATTGATAGAAACTATATCAAACCGGTTAAAGCAAGAAGTAGAGAAATATACGCTTAACAAGAGGAATACAACAGGGAGCATAGATGTGATAGGCACGGCTTTAACTGAAGGGCAAAGTGGCTCAGAACTTGAAAGTAATGTACAAATCCAAGCAATTAGTACATCTCGTCAAGAAAAGCAGTTTAATATCATAGACGTGGCAATGATCTTTAACGCTTTCGCCAAAATGGAAGAGCATCCTTTGGAATTGCTCAATGCATACATACCGTGGCTAATGGATCATATACAGTCCGAAACACCAACCCTGTCACTCGTGTTGCTTTGCCACGCCTACTCGCGTTCGGGAGTAGTGAACAAGGATCTATATATTAAAATGGCGCACGTGCTAATACAAAGGGTCAATGCATTAAACTGCCAACAACTGGGGATCGTTGCGTTGGCATATGCAAAAACGAAGCAAAGCATACCGATCCTTTTCTTCAGAATAGCAGATGAAGTTATATACAGAGGGACTGTAGCACTAAAGTTCAAAAGATACCATTTTGACTTCCAATCACTGGAACAACTCTCACAAGCATTCACCAGAGTGGGATTCCAGGACCAAAGGGTATATATCGTACTGACCACACTACTCAAAAGGAGGCTAAAAACAGCTGGAACAGATGAAATTGATGGCGATTTAATAGCATCCACCTTGACGTCCATGGCACCACATCATGTAGAGGCTTTCAAGACATTTATCACCGATGCTATAATGCGCACTAAAGATACCACTGCATACAGCACAGGTGCTATTTGCAGGGTGCTATCGGCATTTGGTAAATTGAAAATTGCACATAAATCTATCACGGAAGCTATGTTGAATCAAGCAAAAGACAGAGTCAACGAATTCCAGATACCAGTGCTCATCAATACTCTAAAGGCATTAGCTAAACTCAACAAGTATAACCTGAACCTAATTAAAGAGTCGTTAAAAAGATGTTCAATGCATCTAGTACATCTGTCAACAATAGATATCGCAAATCTCCTATCAGCCCTAAGTGGTAAGTCAGCCCAAACAAATAAGCGATACTTTGCGCAGACTTTGGGTATCGCAACGTACCTTTCTTACAGAAATTAATTCTATGTATTAAACATAGAATCGAAGATTTTGATAGAAGTCAACTGCACATAGTTTTCTCAAGACTGGCCCTTCTACGGACATCTGATCCAGATGTATACCGACAAATCATACCAAGATTATTTGGCTACCAGCATGATTTTACCGAATTACAAATAGCAGATATTGCAATAGGATATATATACATGTTGGTACATTTCGACTACCTACAAAGAGATGTACACCTAAGGAAAATGGCGCAAGAATTAACTGAGAGAAGGCAACATGTTATGAGCAGCGTCTGTGTCAATGAAGTCAACGAAAATACACATGAATATACGAGTGAAGATATACATGGTGCTATATCAAAAAATAAAAACACTGGAGATGACATGGAAGCAAAATCCAAGCTCGGGCATTACTGTAACGCAAAATATACAATGCCTACTCCAGCTACAAATGTTGCGCAATATGGATTTAGAGACAGCATACTTGATGGCGTGCTATCACATCTGGGAACCAAACTTGATGTGGCCACAATATTCAAGATACAGACGGTCCATTTGTATCTGCAGTATATAGTAAGCCTGTTTTATTGGGAACAATATGCACAGAGACCTGATATATACTCACAGTTGTCGGCTAAGTCACTGGAAATACTGCACAGGTGTTCCGCAGTAAGGTTTGCATTAGCGGAATATATGCTCACCTCCTCAGGAGTGCACAGGGAAGTGTCACATCTACTAAATATAGTTAGTCAAAGAAGCATCATGTTATATTAAATTTCAGCTGGGAGTATGCCATAACAACGAAGTGCAGTTTGGACCATATCTAATTGATATTGTAGCGGAAACGACACAGGCACGCAAAATAGCGATAGAGTATGACGGTCCAACACACTTTTACGCAGAAACAACTATGAGAACTGCAAAGTCAATACTCAAACACGAGGTAAAATGATATTACTATATATCAACCAAATCTAGATACTGGAAAACACAGGGTGGCAGGTGCTTCACATACCATATCAAGAGTGGTTACAATTGCGTATGTTGCATAAAGGTGTTATATAAATACACAGTATCAACAAAACAGAAGATTATATACCTGGATCAATTGAGGTAACCATCTACTGTTATGTATATAAACCGCAGAAAACAATTCCAAAACACACCGTTATTAGCGCCGAATGTCATACAGAAGCATGTAAACAACATTCAAACAAGGACATTTTCCACCTGTAAGTGCAGTGAATGCTGAATAACATGCAATAGCGCTAAAAAGGAAGAGACAACATCTGCTAAAAGTAAATGAAGAGATCCTGAAAGAATATATTGAAGCAATACAACGTGGAGAAAGTAGCGATAAGCCTGTAGAAAACAACACGCAGTCAGAAACTGACATTATAGCAGATGAATTGTGCACATTGCTTATGGAAGGCACAAGTAAGTTACAACAGATACATGTTAAAACACATAGGTAATATAATAGACATCGATGAAGAAAGTAAATCAAGTGACAAAACTATGAACGATGCAGAAAAACAAGCTAACGATACACACTAGAGCTATATAGCTAAACCAACAAACGTAGTTCATACACCAGATGTGCGCATCACCAATAAGTATCCAATTGCCCACGCATTAAGATATCTAAAAACATTTTAAATATTATACTGGAAATTTCTAAATTAGCACTGTTGTAAAGAAGGATTGTCGGTCGGTCAATCATAGGAGTATCGTGTGGACCAAGAATCGCAGATCACTGCGAGTGCTCTTATTACCCTACACGGAGGATTCAATTCAAATTAACAAAATAATATCGCTACAAAATGGGTTTCGATTGGTCAAAAAGACCATACACCGCGCCCTTTCTCAGGGATATGATATATAACCCTGAACACACTATGCCTGGACAAGGGGATCAAGAACACGCACATAAAGGTGAACCTATAGGCCAGTACAAATTCGTCAAACATATACCATTCGCCAACAGGGTTTCTCAACTGCCCATCAAAGAGTCTCAAGCTGGGCATTTTGGAGGCAACGGAGGATGCAGCAGTACTCTTAACATGCAATCTCTTGTACCAAGCTCAGCATTTGGAAATTTGTGCTCTACACAAATACGAGGATCTGATATATTTTTCTTACCTAAACCATCACAACTACTATGCTTCGCATTGCCTGTATTTGTGCTAATGCCAAACCTTACGGTATTTGCAAGACACTGGTTTTTCTACGCCCCCAAGTAAATATGAATATAAAGGGAGTATATAACTGACCATGGAATTTATCCCAAAAGGTATACAATTCAACGTCAGCGCACAAAAACCTTCATGCATTAACCATGGACGCGTTACCTTAAGCTACTGTGTTTGCCATTTGCGCAAAACACATGACATATACTATAATAAAACTAGAATGATTATCACATGACATTTATATTCTGCCACTAGAAGGCGTAAATATGTCTACCGAATTTAGACACACCTTGCATTGCTCACACGAATAATAAATAGCATGAATATATAGATTATATAATGGCACTGTGGGCATATGTAGATGTTAATGTAGCGATTAAAGAGTTCCAAAGCATATGGCTGAGAAAATCAGCATGGTACTTCTTACAATTCAAGCTGTACAAGCATGTACAGTCGAAGGTATGAATAAGCAATAATAAGCTCCATTCTGACTCAGATATACACTGCATTAGTGCTTAATGTTAATGAACACTCGAA
The DNA here is from genome assembly GCF_000165395.2 of Babesia bovis T2Bo. Taxonomy (NCBI): domain Eukaryota; phylum Apicomplexa; class Aconoidasida; order Piroplasmida; family Babesiidae; genus Babesia; species Babesia bovis. Next base: position 2,189,802 of record NC_010575.1, read on the forward strand.
AGATGGAATTAAAAGGGTGACCGATAATCTGGAGCCCTCAATTAAACACATGCCATTGGATGATGCTTACGTCACAAGACCCTTTTTCGTGAAGGATAACTTACACAAAGTAGGTGTGAATGATACAAAACATTATATATACAGGTATATCCAAATGAAGTGGCTTGTTTTCGTGCAGAAATACCGGCATTGCCAGCAATAATCAATAGGGCAGCCTGGTTCCTAGAAGTACAACTCATAGAATTGTTATTAGATGAAAGTACATTTGAAACAACCGGATCTCAACAAAGTAAAAATAAGGTATCTGTAACTGGACATCGTGTAATGGATTCGAAGATAATCAGAATCGCAAACATGGCAGCAGGTATGATAACAAAAAAACATACAACCAAGCACAGATAAACACGAATATATACCATGTAATTTTGACGACGGCCATTACAACGCTGTGGCTCATATTATCATCGATAGCGCACTCTTGAAAATAGGAGTTAACAAACCAATGGCACAAGAACTCTCAGAAAGGCCATGTAGTAGATATAAAGAATGGATGCATATAATTGGAAGCTCGAGATCTAATCAACTTAAAAGCTGGTTTATCCAACCGAATATACAAGAAGAGTTATTCTATAATACACCGGAAACAACAGAATATGTCATGGTGTACAAAACTGCCGACTCACACCACAGAGATAAAAGGCGTGTAAATTTACAAACAACGATGGTCAATAGATTCATGCAGCAAGTTATCAATGATAACCATGGATGTGGTGAACTGTTTGGTATTTTTATAGAACCAAAGGGCAGGAAAAAATTTGTAACTAGGAATACACCACAGAAGGAAATCGCAATACATGATCATCATCTTATTTCGTTAGTACAACAAAGTCTTATGTACATATCAGCAAAGATTATTGCCACTAATGCTGTTTCCATAGCAAGACGTGAACATACTTGTAACACGCATCATGAAGTCAATAGCAGCTTTGCTTTAGACAAAGTATGTGATGTAGCAATTCAACTCCAAGAAGTAACTTGTGTACAAGCCACCAATGAAGAATCGACTGATCATTGCAATATGTACAGCACTATAGATTCTACTGAAGACAGAATAACAACATCGTCACAACAGTGTCCATTTATCGACCAGAGTATTTTTATAAGTAAGTGGTTAGAATTATGCACAACATCGTTTAGGTAACGCGACTATCACATTTGAAAACGGTCATGCACAGTCTGTTTATGATGAGGCATCTCTAGAGGTATCACAAGATCTTCTCCAACCTGTGGCCAATGATGCGTTTCATATCGATACATGTCAACGTCTAAATAGATTAATGGATAAACTGGGTATACATAAACGTGGTGATGATAAAGTAGCCATAAAAGTACAGCATGGAATCACTGTAATCTTCAATGAAATCAAATTGGATTCTACATCAATGGAACGTAAAATGAACCAGGTAATGTTACACAACAATGCTAATATAACCTGCAGCTCGTAGCTGGTATTTGTACCTGGTTATGCCTAGTATGGAATCATCTTAATGAGTCATATAAACAAGAAAAAGGTTCATTGGATCCAGTGATTAGAGCATACTGTACTGCCCAACATATGTTTTTTACAAAAACAAGCCAACAATGGGTAAATGAAGCTGCAATGATAGTGTTGCTTAGGAAACTCAACTTCACGGATGAACATCACTTGTAGGTTTATTGTTTCTAGTCAACATACGATTCCAGCTTTATCGCAAACTGTTTTCCGTTCGTTCGTCGAGTTCGTCAAGTACCAGCTTCTAGCAAGATACCACTACCGCAGTTGGAAGAATCTGATGTGCACTTAGTAGTGCTTGTCCACGGATACAATAGTGCGCCTATAACCATGGCCTTCATTAGAAATGTCATATGCGCTTTCACTAAAGGAACAGATGTATTATTCTCAAGCTGCCTCATGGACTCAGACAGTATGTTATAACAATGATATACAACAGTTGCAGTAATAATCGAAAAACAAGGACTGATGTTAGCAAAAGATGTAGACGCGCATATAAGACGACATATCGGAGTGCACAATTTAAAAAGACTCTCTTTTATTGGACACTCATTGGGAGGCGTGGTAGTTAGGGCAGCTCTACGGTATCTGCAACGCTATGAAGACGTATTCTACGCATTCATATCATATTGCTGTCCACATATTGGAGTGCCCATGTCGTTGTACAGGTTTGTTGGAACGGGTGGATACTTCTTGGCTTCATACATTAAATCACCATGCATAAGCCAGCTTTTGATGTCTGATTCTAATAAGCTGGAGGATTCTTATATATATCGCCTTTCGGGAGATGATTGTATCAACAAGTTTCACTACGTCAAACTGGTAGGAATAATACAAGATTACATATCTCCTGCTACGTCGTGCCTTCTGGACACCTCACTTACAAACGTCAAGTGCACATCCGTCGAATTGTTATGCCAAAGGCTAACAAATAACTTACAAAGTGCTATTTTGGACAAATTAACCGTTGATTATAGCAAGGCTACCAAGTTCGTACGATGGAAGGCGCTTGGTGCCCACTTGCACATTATAAGTACGTCGTTACTAGCACGTTACTTCTTCTATATGACATTTGATATATTTTAAATATATTAGCGAAGATGCTGTCGATAAATGTTGTTGCACAAGGTTTGTGTTATACCGATGAATAACTTCAAAATGTGTAGACGACCGGCTTGTTACACTTTTCCTGGAAGAAGACTGGACATTGGCTAAATTGCGTACACTAGTTGAACAACATTTTAATATACCTGCTGATTCGCAGTATTTACTGTTATACGGCTCACCTCTGAACAATGATGTTCTTACCGTTAAGGAGCTAGGCATTAAAACAAATGATGTCATTTACGTAATATACGTACCGCGAGCTGCGAATAATGCCTATTCATCTGCTCCAATTAAACAAAATGATATTCCATCGGATTTCGGTAAGGCATATTACTTAATATAGAATGTTTATCCAGAAACTAGTTTACAAAATAAGGCAAGGCACTTTCTTAAATTTTACCTTCCAAATCCCTTGAAAATGGATGCTCTGAAGTATGAATTCCCTGATGTCTACGAAGCTGTTAGAACAGGTGAAATTGAACAGGTAGTAGAAGCTCTGAGGAAAATACATCTAGAGGAATTGGAAAAGAAGAAGAAGCGACAGGCGGATCTTATCCGTGCTTACAACAATCCATTGACCCCGGAATCACAACAAATTATACAGGAGAGTATCCAACAAGAACGTATTGAAGAAAACCTGATCTCTGCACAGGAGCACCTGCCGGAATCATTCTACAAGTGTTCCATGTTATTCATACCCGTACAAATAAACGGTGTCAATCTGGAAGCATTGGTTGATACTGGTGCACAAAATTCGGTAATGAGAATTGATTACGCGGAAAAGTGTAATCTACTTAATATCATTGATCGCAGATTCCAAGGCGTGGCTGTTGGCATCAGCAAAGAGAGAATCATTGGTAAGATACACATGGCGCAAATGAAGATAGGGAACCTGTTCTTGTTGTTCTCATCATCGGTAATCGAACAGCTGAACGTTGGCTTCATAATTGGACTTGACATCATGAGGCAATACCAATGCGTAGTTAGCCTAAAGGAGAACATACTATATCTCGGAGAGGAGAAAGTTCCGTTCATGGCAGAAAAGGATGTGGTTAACGGGACCAGCTTCTTCTCTGACGCGGAGGCAGACACAGAAGTTGAACCGGTAAACCCCGGAAAAGCCAACAGCATCAAAGCAATAACCACCACAGAAGGGGGTTCAACTTCTATAGTCCATAAACATGAAGATCAACCATCAGATGAGAGTGTAAATAAGTAAGTTACCACAGCATGTGATTACATGGCGCTGCCAGGGTTATTGAATTACTGAGCGTATCGCGAGAAAAAGCGATCGCACTGCTGCAATCAACAGACGGGAACGTCGACATGGCAGTGAGACTCTACCTCGACGAACATTACGATTAACCAAGCCACAGTTACAAAAACTGTAAGCTTAGAGGAAGACAAGTGAGCCGGCCATCCACTCGTAAAACTCACGTTCATTGATCGCGGATTTCTGAAACTCGTCCAACACGTTAAAAATAATGTATAAATCTATTATGTCGAACTGGTGAAGGCCAGAAGTGTGGTCAGCGCACATCCTGTTGAATTCCTGGAATTGCATACCATAATCAGGGTCGCCCAAAGCATACTTGCGGTAGCAGTCAATGTAAGCACCCTTCGAATTTTCTTTGATAATGCTCTTCACGCGCTCAAGGCGCAAACTCTTCCTGATAGCCTGTAAAATTATGTAATCAGCAGATGTAAACGTACGATCAGCATACCAGTAGCAGCAGCAGCAAATACGAAAAAGGTGCTTAGAGTACTGAAGCAAGCACGCAAAACGTTAACAGAACGAGCGGCCCTAATAGTCATCAATGACATAGATCCCAAAAGAGCAAGCCATAGCGATTTACCAGTTAGCCTAGTGAGAAAACGCATGTTTTTCCTAATATTGCGACGGTGCTTCCCAGCCCAACGAGGTGTACCGGGAACGTCAAGAATCATAATCATCATACCGTTAATAATCAAAAACGTGGCCATAATCAATGAAGGAATCTGTGTGAGTGATAGGCTACCAATGAATGTCATTATAGCATTCGCGACGATAGAAGAGGCAGCAGCGAAAAATAAAGATTGGTAACGCACGTTCAGCATCTCAAGAGTCTGCTCAAGCCTAGCAGCGCCCATGTCCATCTGGTCACTCAATGGCATCAAAGAACGGTGAGTATTGCTGTTCTCTACATCGTAAGGCATCCTACCAGGAGCCTCAGTGTATCCGTAACCCATATCTTCACCATCCATCTTGAACGAATCCCTTTTAGAAGCACAAAATGGATGATGAGCACGCGCCAGGAAGCTCAGTGGAGTAAAAGTGGCACTCAAGCCCACTTGATACTTGCGCAGAGCACTTCCTGCGATTATAAATTTATATGAAGAGAATGTTTATTAATCAAACGAACGAAACCTTTTGATATATAGCTATATTACACCCCATTACCAAGGTGTTACACACATATATTAAACCTCAATAGAAAGTCATTAAAACACATATCATTGATGTGTCAATCATATCGGACGGTGGTATATCGTGTCAATGAATTTAATGATCTAACTTAGATGCCACATATGATGATAGGTGTGTGGATGTATAATCGCTATAAATACGACACACCGAAGGATAATCTATTCAAATGCTTACACACTAGTATATTTCACTATTTTCTGTCTGTTTGTTGCACTAGACTCTTGTTATGTCTAATGTTTTGACACTTTGTTCCCAAGCTACATATTACACAAGCAACTCTACATGATCCCGTTATCTATAACACAATATTCAAATTGAATTATATTTTTCTATATATTTTTTGATTGATTCCTTTTGATGGAAGTTGCCATTTCCTAGTATTCAATTTGGTTGACAAACTGTTTTGCTTATGAACAATAATAACGTCAATGTATTGTCGCCTATAAAGTAATATATGTTGCTAGTTACTATATAATAATATAAATAGTCTGTAAGACAGACGAACGCAAATGATTCTGCGGTTTTTACGTATCTCAAAGAGGTTCTACAATCCGCCAAGTATGATATATACCTAATAGATTAACCAACATGTAGCTAAAAAGTCATGGAGTAAACAACATCCTGATTTCCGCACGAGACGTCCGTTGGTTGAACCGTACAACCTTGGGAGGCTCCATCCAGAGAAGGAATGGTGGAAGCTACCAAAGAAGGGCTTGAGCCCATCTACCTTCATGGGATTTCCAGATGTAGCACATCTAGAAAAGCGTGGAGGTTCACTCTATGCAAATCTTATGGACGGCAACACATTGTCTATGGTATGTTAACAGATTTAGTTATAATTCAATGCCAGGTGATCTACAGGGCCATACAGCATGATGTCAAAGATGCGCAAATATGGCACAGTTTAACTAGACAAGCACTGAAGCTTGCAATGTCACTTGATCCATATGTGGTATCACTCCTTTTCCTCTACCTTTCGAGAAGTAACTGGTACGACCATCAGTTCATTGTTACATTCACCGGTCGCATATTAGCAACCCTCAGTGAATTCACCATTGTTGAATGTGCTAACGTATTGATGGCTATGGAGAATACAAAGTTTTTTCACGAAAAGTAAGTAACAGTATTCACAATAATTCAAATAGCAGGACACAAAAACATGTCATTCAACATGCCGAATCGTTATGTTTATCAGATATTAGATCGATAACAGTTGATGACGCATTGAAATTATTGGCAGTGATTAAACAAGACATGATGGGAGTTGACAACATACTGGTTGCTCTAGGTATGTCTATATTATAATCTTTTATCTCTCCTAGGTGAAATAGTGGAAGTGTCTGACATATCCACAACGGATGAAATGGTCCTAATACAATCTATGGAAGCGTTGTGCAATATCCGTGACCGAGTAGACAGATTATGTGTTACAAGAATCTTTGATGAATTGTGCAACAGATTGGAAGCTGATAAAATATGTAATCATGCAAGAAATATTGCTATATTACAGACAATGGCATGTTTCCATTATCGCAGGCCTATGGCCATTGAACTTATACAACAAAGGTATGGTTCAATTGGATATAACACAACTGATACAGGCTACATAATAACGTTCATACGGCAAATACACTTGAAATGTGTCAGTATATGTACTTTTCAACAGTAACAGATCGATGTCTTCCCAGTGATGACGTATACAGCAATTTATCAATCCGATGTGTCAGACAGCGTTGGTCTATATGTGTAATGTATCTATTGCCTATGCAGATGCACTCAAGAATATAGAACAATTTATGGATGATCTATCATTGGCAGTAAAATACGTAGTAGTCTGCCTAAATTCAACGGCACCGATGGATCCCAAAGAGGTATGGTTTATATGGGAATTTTAATAGCATGAACAGGTTAACATGCTCCGTGATGTTCTTGGTAAACATGATCAACTAGGAAAAGAAGATATCTTGATACTATACGAAGCACTAGCTAACGCGCAAAATGAATTGCCGGTGTGTTTGTGCTTTCGTGTGAATTCATTGTTGTACAGGAAGATACAATGGCAAAAACCCAAGAGTTGGTGCGCCAAGCGTGGGATATGTTACCTACACTTAGCATACGGGATTGTAGCCATCTTATGGTAATTGATGAAGTAACGCAATACATTTTTCAGAACCATGGTAAACTGGACATTTGTGCCATGGTGGGAGCACAGGCAGTAGAAGAGTTATTCCAACGTTTGACTTCCGATATAAAACAACTGGAATCAGATGTAGTATTACGCCTTGTAGAATTTGCATCTAAGTATGTTTTAATTCGAAATCGAACTTATCAGCCATAGGCAAAATCATCTGTCCACAAGAATGATAGGCATCATAGAGGTTGATCCGTCCATTATACCAGTCACTGCGACCGCAGCTGTAGCTGTTCTAGAATTATATCTAAAGTAGGTCTGCGTTTGCGTGAAATAAAACATTCAGTGCTGGGAGAAGTTGTGATTCCAAAGCATGCAAGTGGGCACGGGATAAGTTAACCAATAGGCGTACGATCATAGACCCACGATACTCTGAAAGGATGCAACGCATCGTAGATAGGATTAGTACCCACAATGCATCGTGATGTCAAAACCGATGTTTTTGAATTGACATTAACCACTGTTGCTTCATAAAATTGTCGAACTTTAATTGTGACACTATACAACACAGTATCGTCACTCTTGCAACATGGATCATACCGTGTTTTACTTGGTGTTCTTGTATACCAATTTCACACTGTTTGGCTCCACACTGTAATAAGCCTGTCCACCTGAACATTCTTGGCGTATTAACTCAAAGCGAAGAGTGTCTAAATTCCCAATCTTATTTCGACTGAACTCGTGATCATTCGAAGCCTTCGGTAAGAAGCACTTTAAATAACTCCTAATCCAACGACTGTGACCACATATGATTATGTGGCTTTCCTGGCGTTTGAATACAAGATCGTTGAACGCTAGCATCCTTTCGTAAGCAGCCATTTTAGTAACATCAGTACCAATGCGATAATCTAGGTAACGAGAATAGTTCTTAGCCTTGTCAGGAACTATTATGACCTCCAGAGAGGGTACCGTAGACTCCTGGAATGTTGAGGATAGTGAAACACAATCAGGATGAGGCACCAATTCCTTTAAAATATGTATTTATTAGACAAATAACATACCTCAAGCTCATTGCAAACTTCGATCTTCTCGTTGTTTAGGCGAAGACGGTCTTGAAGCGCAAGCAACATGGTCGACTGAGCACGACTGCAAAGTAATTATAGAGATTCCAAACCATAACATACCGTAAGTTAGATGTAAAAAGAACAGACGTTTGACCAGAATTACTTGATAAAACTTTCAGATCATCTGATATTGGATCTTCCGTCTCACATATATTTTTAGACATTTCCAGAGCCTGGTTAATTCCAGTCATTGATAATGGTGAATCATATAGACATGTGTCGTTGGTGGGAGATATAAATGTTTCAATCAAAAACAAACGTACAACACGAATTAAAATCAGTATAATATTCGAATTGTAATTGAAGGTCATATTCCATATGGATTGCCTATAGAATATAGCACGAAATTAAAAGGTCTTACCCATGACGAATAAAATAAATCACCTTGCGACTACTCGTTGATGTACTTGATATTGACTTTGACAATTCTTCCTGTTTTTCTATAGCCTTTTCAATACCACGATTAGGCCTATCAACGATAAAGCGCTTAAGAGAGGATAATAAAAGGTGCAAACGATATTTTAAGCATGAGGTGGTAAATTGAGGCAAATTAGATGGAATACATCCTTTCTTAGTCTCTATGTGTACACCTTCTTTAAAACTATTAAGATAGAGATAAAAAGAACTATACAACGCCACCAAGACAGCAAGACTGATGGCAACCTTTGATTGCGAATCCATTGTTATCAAATTGAGTGAAATCTTTTATAGAATATAATATAAAAATATTTTAGAATTTACATCATATTGAACAAAAATTATTGTGTTTAATAGATTATATCACCATTAGAATTATCTACTCAGAGTAACATCAACGAAGTAAACAAAGAATGATTATAATTACGTGTTAACAATTGAATACAAAAATGCTATTATTTCACATGTGCAGTGATGTCCGAATACAACAGAGCTCAGTAATTTGCAAACTCACTTTTATTGTCGTACACAGATACTATGACGTAGTAGACAATGAATCACACATAATCGAACATATACACTGCACATACTATGTAGAATTTTTATACGCCCTTATTTTTAGTATATTAAAGAAGTAACAAACAATGTGTACACACTATCATATAACATAGAAAATGATACAAACATAATCCCCAGATATGCGAGATCCAACAAATATTTTATTTGTATTATTTCATTTCAATTCAAAAGTATGCAAAAAGGGTCGTAATAACCAGGTATATTTTGCAATATATTTTAACAGTATCATTTTGTCTAATACATAGACATATCTACAGCAATATACCCGCAAAACATTCGAAAGATAAACATACAAATGTTGCTAGTTTGTTATCAATGAGTTCTGCGTTTAATATAATTAATGCTCGTTCCATCGTTGTATTTGATCTATTTTTCTACGTCATGGGGAGACGAATACGGGACATATATCTCAAATGATCCATGTGTAAATAGATAAAGATCTACTTTCATGCTGTATCATGAATTTTCGATTTTGTATTACTTGATGTAAATGTGTCGGCATATCGTCACGCACAATTGTTTATCCTTATGGCTCCGGTACTGTGTGCCCAATCTTCTGTAAGTACTAACGATGAAGATGATTTTTGCAGCTCATATGAATCACATAAGGGTGAATATAGTACTGGCTCAACATCTGTAGGATGTGTCTCTAGCTATTGCCATAGCCCAGAAATCAATATTGGCCTAGGCCAAAGGAGAATCTATTTTGGCGTAGAAAAGGTACTTAGTGCTGTTTATAATGCAATATGTGAACTATACAATGAAGATATATTACCCACTTTGCATGAAATTCGCCGTAAAATACAACGAAATAGTTCAAATCTTGTTGATGGAAATTGGTTACTTAGAATATGTAGAGAAGATTTATATCGCAGGTTTGACGTAGTTAACATTAGTCAGGTAGATGACCATCATACTGACAAGGGCATTCAACACTCTTGGGCGATAATGCTGGCTGGCAAGCCTTTTGTCCAACGTGAAGTGAATCCGTCTGATCCGAGAGAACTTGCCGATTTGTTTCGACATGCTGTATTCATGGCGTCCGCTAATATGTCTGACCGTCCCGTCACAACGCGAAAACATGATGTAAATATTAGCCATGATATAAGAAACGTTGGTGGTAGATATCTTTTTGCTGATCATTTAAGGAAAACGGGTCCAGAAAGATTTCGAAGTTTACCCTTAGGCAAAGTTGTCCGCATTGTTCAAGATGCGCTAGATTCTAAAATTTTATCCTATGATGGAAACAATGTAGTTCCCGTAGTTTCTTCCATGTCTACTGCAAATAAGATTATATCACGAATGCAAATGATGAAGGCCAATTCAAGCAAACTTGTGGAATATCAAATTAGGACAATGAGAGACAACATAATTACAATCCTTTCAGATAAGCCGCGAAACTGCAACGAATCGTCAAGGAAGGTAACAAACGGACCCAAAGGGGGCTATACAGTCAAACTGAAATCTAGCGACAATCCAATGTCATTATGCAAGCTTCCTTTGGCTTATAAAAAACGCTTCAATATAGATATAGACTTTTCATCTGTCGGTTATTCGAAGTTAATTGACTTTTTAATACAAGAAGTTCCAGAATGCATTTTGGAGCCTTCGATAGACTACTCCAGGAAAACTAACAACGTAACAAAAGGATTTGGATCGTTGATCGTTAATATTGGATATCAGCCATCTACCAACATTCTTTTCCCCTTAGCGATGAACGCTTCGAGACTCAGCGATAATGCAGCAATTCGTCTAGTGACCGAATGGTGAAAAATATTGCAACATTGTTAAATAATAGTTGTCATGATATTGTTCCTGATGTAAATGAATTGCAATGACACGGCCCTAAAGTGGTCATAAATCGGTGATCCTGTACATATATTAGAATAATTAAAGTGAATATACCTTGTAATAGGCGATAGTATCCCTGCAGTTGAAATCCTAAAACGTTTTTAACTTTTTAATTAAAATGAAAATTACCGGCTGAACCGCCACGAACGGATCTTTGCCTGTCTTGGTACTGAGTACAGCATCAGGTTCTCCGTCAAATCCTTCAATCGTGACACGTTCGCCAATCTGCGACTCTATTATTATGACATCATATGACGTACAGGAGTTCCATTCGCCGGGTGTAATAGCTCTATTTGGGTGTGATCAGCATTAGAGACACACAAAACCATGCCGTTAGACACTCGCCCACGTAAATTTTTAGGCTTCATGTTGGACAGAACACATACATACTTTGACATAATTTCATCTGGTTGCAAGTAGCCGACCAATCCCGAACATATATCTCGCAATTCAGGCTCTCCTAGATCTATCTTAAGACAGTAAAGGCTGTATAATGTTGTTCGAAAATTTTAAAACATACCGATCGGCTTCTGGGTGGCGATCCACAGACATTACTTGGCCAACCCTAATATTTAAACGGCTAACATCAGCAATCGGCCTCTCATCAACAACGGGTTTTGGAGACTTCTCTTTTTTAGATTTAGCATCTATTGCGCCCTTTGTAGGGTTTTCTGAAATAATGTTTTCCCAATAAAACATGACCTACTGGCCGAAGGGGCAGTAACAGTAACGTTGTCCATCACAGCCGTAACTAAATCCATGTCTTTATCCACCACTACTAATGGTAGGTCTTTAAATGTGTTTACTATGCCCGGAAGATGCTGTATGTGATCGAACCACCTGACGATATTAGAAAATTCTATGCGGTCATGAGGCTCCGACATCAGCATCCAACTGTGAATAGAAACATATGCAACAAGGTCAGCAAGGGTGACATTATTCCCAACTAAAAATGTATTCGGTTCAAGATATACATTCAATATCTGCGAGGTCGACTTGTGTTTGTATGTTAATGGCACTTACCTTTAAGCTATCCTTTTGGTTGATCATAAAATTTCGTTGAAATGCAAAATCAATCCATGAATACATTTTATTCTGTTTAATTGTTAAGCACAATATATTAATAGACTACTCACCTTCTGATCCGGTGTAGGAGGCACAAGCACATCTTCCGTCGAAGCTCCTTTCACGGCGATCTCAATAATGTCAGGCCATTGTTTTAATGATTGTTCTCCATTCTCTTTAACCAAAGTTTCCTATGTGTAAATTAAACTTTAAGCGGACAGCCTAAACTACCGTTCTCGTTGATGATAGAGACAATGTGGCGTTATTAAACTTTCCATAACCCCAAAGCAAACGAGCCAAACGTCCCTCCACGCAATCGCTATAAACTACAATCTCAAGCATCGTTATCTACAATGTTTAAATTATAATAGTGTGATGAAAAGGTCAACCTTCTGCTACAAAAAATTTTGGAGGGTGAAAATTCACAACTATCCATAAATTATGATACATCATGCCTAAAACATATTATATATTTAATACTATTACGTTGATAATGTACTTTAACGGGAAGGTATAATCTTATAAGTGGAACAATACTTAAATATATTAGCAACACACATAATTGTGTAGATATGCTCATACATCCTTTACACACAAATACTTATCAATGACAACACGTTCATTATATCACAATACCCCTTTATATCCAATGCTAACAAAAAAATTACGGATTACCAAGTACAAATAGAAAACCGTGTTATGTAGGCATTGGTTGTATCGTCATAACCCTGAGTCTTCTTCGATAAACTACAATTATAATATAACGTAGTATAAAATTATCTATGGTTATATATGATAAATGAAATGACAATGGATAATGGAGACGAAGGCTGTGTAAATGGTTCAACACACGGTAATACAACCAGGTATTCCATGAAAGTTACGGTTAACCTAAAATAGAAACATCATTCCATTGATGGAAAAATTATGTATATTTTTCCTCTGTTTGCCATTCAGGAGCGTTGAAATGAACCGGGATCTGCTAAGTGGGGGGAGCGCGTTTAGTTGGGCGCCGTTGCCTATATGATAGCGTATATTACGTTTAAACCTTTGCGGCAGTACTTACAGGGATACACTTATTTTCAGCGCGGAGTATACTTACGTATTCAATCCACGCGGAATCCACGTTTACCCATACCCTACATAGCAGCTTTACACCTTCCAATACCTCTTTAAATTTTTCTAAGTTTGTGCGAATCAACATGGCGACGTCTGATGGTTCAAACGATGTTCCTTCTTCTAACAGTGGTATCGATGCCATGGAATCTAACTACGATGAAGTAGTTGATTCTTTCGAAGCTCTTAAACTGAATGAAGACCTGTTACGTGGTATTTACTCTTATGGTTTTGAAAGACCCTCTGCTATTCAACAGCGTGGAATTAAACCAATTATTGAAAACCATGATACAATAGGGCAAGCTCAGTCTGGAACTGGAAAAACCGCTACCTTTAGTATTGCCGCCCTCCAGCTAATCGATTACAGTGTTGTTTCTTGCCAGGTTCTCATTTTAGCTCCAACTAGAGAACTCGCTCAGCAGATTCAAAAGGTGTGGTTTCATGCATCATATCTTAATTTATCATAGGTTGTTCTTGCACTCGGTGACTACCTCAAGGTCCAATGCCACGCGTGCGTAGGAGGTACCATTGTGAGAGACGACGTGCATAAACTTAAGGCCGGTGTTCACATGGTTGTGGGAACACCTGGACGTGTATATGACATGATAGATAAGAAGGCTCTTTTGACCAACAAGATTAAGTTATTTATTTTAGATGAAGCTGATGAAATGTTGTCACGTGGATTCAAAGGGCAAATCCATGAAGTTTTCAGGAGGATGCCTCCAGATGTTCAGGTTGCGCTCTTCAGTGCCACCATGCCTAACGAAATTCTTGAACTGACAACCAAGTTCATGAGGTCGCCAAAGCGCATTCTTGTTAAAAAAGACGAACTCACTCTTGAAGGTATTAAACAATTTTATGTCATGATAGATAAGGAGGAGTACAAGTTCGACACGCTCTGTGATCTTTACGAATCTGTCACTATCACACAGGCCATTATCTACTGTAACACACGAAGGAAGGTGGATATGCTAACCAGCAAAATGCAAGAGCGTGACTTTACCGTGTCTAGTATGCACGGTGATATGAGTCAGAATGAGCGTGACCTAATTATGAGGGAGTTTAGATCGGGGTCCACGCGTGTGCTTATCACTACCGATCTTTTGGCCAGAGGAATCGATGTACAGCAAGTATCGTTGGTCATCAATTATGACCTTCCCATGTCTCCTGACAATTACATTCACAGAATCGGTCGTTCTGGACGTTTCGGTCGTAAAGGTGTCGCTATCAACTTCCTAACTCCCATGGATGTTGAATGCATGAAGAACATTGAAAACTACTACAACACCCAAATCGAAGAAATGCCTGCAGAGGTAAGAGCAGTGGTTCACAAATTAAATTTTTGCAGATTGCGGAATACATGTAATCGCTATATGGTGTGCCGAATTGACACTTGCTGGCGATATTGGCGTAAAACTCTGCAGAATCACTGTAGGCGTTTAAGCTGGATTGTGAATGCAGGGCATTTGGTTTCCTACATTAAAATGATTATAATGTTATTCGTTATTAGCAGTGCAGTATCTGTAACGATATATATGTTCATGATCTTTGTCATGTCTTCCTTCAAATTCCACATGAGCTGCTTGGCCTTTTTCTTTTACACTCCTGTATGCATATACGAGCGAAACATATCACCCACATTTGACCAATTGGTATGAAGCATTTGAATGACAATCTTGTATGTTCTGAATTTTGTTCAGCATTTTGCGACATCTCTACATTAAACAATTTAGCTCCATGTTCCTTGATAGGCGACAACTTTGGGTTTGCCACCGTATAAGGACTCATTATATTTAGCATTGTATCCTTGCTACCTAATTGGTGTCTTGAAATTCTATCTGATGTGATAATAAATTGCGCCGCGTCCACTATTCTTACCATTTTTCCTTCCAACAATCGCGTTGGGATTCTTGTTTTCATTGCCATAGGCAGACTCGTCGTCTGGTTTTTTATCACAGTTATAATTGAACCTACCCTTAGTTATTTGCATATTGCCGCCATTATTATTATGCTGTTTCATTCGCTCAGCTGCATTATTTTCTCCATTGTGACCGTCTTTAGGATCACCTGCTGTTATTATATGACCACTGTCGTCGTTCCCTTTGTGTTCCACGGCAACGGTGCCCATATTCTTCTGTTCTCCTGGTTTGTTTGCTGCATTATTTTCTCCATTGTGACCGTCTTTAGGATCACCTGCTGTTATTATATGACCACTGTCGTCGTTCCCTTTGTGTTCCACGGCAACGGTGCCCATATTCTTCTGTTCTCCTGGTTTGTTTGCTGCATTATTTTCTCCATTGTGACCGTCTTTAGGATCACCTGCTGTTATTATATGACCACTGTCGTCGTTCCCTTTGTGTTCCACGGCAACGGTGCCCATATTCTTCTGTTCTCCTGGTTTGTTTGCTGCATTATTTTCTCCATTGTGACCGTCTTTAGGATCACCTGCTGTTATTATATGACCACTGTCGTCGTTCCCTTTGTGTTCCACGGCAACGGTGCCCATATTCTTCTGTTCTCCTGGTTTGTTTGCTGCATTATTTTCTCCATTGTGACCGTCTTTAGGATCACCTGCTGTTATTATATGACCACTGTCGTCGTTCCCTTTGTGTTCCACGGCAACGGTGCCCATATTCTTCTGTTCTCCTGGTTTGTTTGCTGCAACTCCAGTAGGTTCAGGTATGTCTATTTTGTGACTTGGCAGAGTATGTTCTGGTGGTGACGCAATGTGCTCACCTGTTATATCTTTTGCAGAATCATCAACCTTCGCATTAATGGGATCCATTCCAACATTTCCAATGTCGGGAGTGCTTGCATCATTATTTTTGTCGGGCCCCAATTTCTCTGAAATAGTGGGGTCACTTGGGTTTATTTTACTTGGGTCATTTGCATCTTCGTCAATAATATGGGGGTCATCCCCATTAAGCACAACTGCACCTGTTTCTTTGTCAACCATGCCAAAGCCTTCTTCATCTGAAACTTCAATATGCTCATTTTCGTCTGGTTCCTTTGATAGCGTTTCAATATCAATATCGGGAATAACATCAAATCTTGCAAGGTGTATTGTTCGATGCCTTGGATCACTTGGGTTTGTTATTTCAATACACTTGTTATTTTCTCTAATACTTCCGAGATCGCACTCGCACATTACTTTATCCCCTTCATTAACACAATGAGCATTTTGTCCGCAATTAACCTGATAGCATTTGTCCGTTACTGTACGATGTAATCGATTTTTGTAAACTGACCAACCTGGTAAGCATCTGAAATGTATTACAAAATAATTCCCTTCGCCAGCGTATAAATTTTTCTTTAGAACAAGTGGATTGAACATACAAGCTCGTTTGTATTGGCATGCTAGTTTGACATCGTTAATGACATTGATTGGTTCAACTTCTATACCTTTGTACCACCCATATCCATATTTTGCGTTTGTGATATCTACATAGTTTTCCCTAGGGCATCCAATATCGGTATTCATGAACCGATCTTGTGTTTTTATGTGTTCTACATATATTTTTGACATTTGTAACGCCGTCACGATTTAAAAAATACAATATCTATTTACCCCCCCCCCCCAAAAAAAAAATAATCAACGATTCACAATTTTCTACCAGATGCGTCTATATTATTTGGCCAATAAACATCTTTTGATCAATCATATTTGCCATACTAAGTAAAGGAATGGTTACAATTGCCAGCTATATGACAAAAATTAAAAATAACCTTCACTGGTGATATTTAAACCCATTTTCACATTACACAAGAATCTATGGCATGAAATATAAGAAATTACCTTTGTCGTCATCGATTGGACGGGATATGCTTTCTGTTAAATCATTATCAAAATTATTTAAAATAAGTAGACAATAATAATAACATACCAAGGCATGTGTATTTTATCTCTATTTTCAGTTTTGTAGACGAGCAGTCAGACTCTGGTACACAGGTGAGAGTGGAATTGCAATAACTTCTAATGTCAAATGTTCGATTTTTTACGCGCTCATCACAACGTTCTATAGCTGACAGAACATTGATTCGAAGTCCCTTACAATCAATTGTGTTATTCTGGTTGTCCAATGCAGTGTCTATAGCGTGTGAATCCTGCTATTATATTATATTATAGTGTCGTATAATTTATAACTAGGATTCTTACATTTGATATCAGTTTCTCGAAAATATGGTCGCTCAAGGAATGGTATGGCATCTGAAAAGTATTATATTCATTGATGTGCCGTGATGAGAGGATAAATGTTTTTCACTTACAAATAAGATGCAATGTTAATGCAAACAGCAGGCTATAAGTCTGCCATATTATAATTGTACTTCTCATCCTGAGGATCTTGCATAGAAACCCATAATTTTCATGCAGCGTAGCGTATGAAGTAAAAACCTTAACGTTGAAACGATTACAAGATGATTTTATTGTATAATCATGCAAATCAATACTCCAAGTATTAGAATCAAAGTGGTGCATAACAACGTTGGCTCGATGGTGACCATGCTGGCTTTGTAACGTAATGCCCGAGCTCTGTAATGACAATTTTTGTTTAAATGATAACGCAAAACGATTCACATACACACAATATTGCTACCAACCTTCACATGCACAAAATCATTTCTTATTTCCTTATATATATGTCATTAGATGTCACATTTGATAAGATTGTTTATGGTAGACACCACCTTAGCAACAAATCTGCATTTTGTATAGATCATCGAATGACGTGTCTATTTACCCTGACAGCACATAAACCTATAAGTGTCAACTAAAAATCGAAATATATACGAAAATCCTATCGGAACCAAAAGCCATTGTTTCTATAAAAATTAATTCCTCCATATTCAGTTGTATATATACCAGTTTTTGTTATAAAAATGTAACAGGGTTTTACAAATATACAAGTATGATTTCATAAAGTATCTATATTTTAAAAAAACAACATCGTTGCAACGTTAAGATGAACTATATAATATGACGTTTATAAAGGATTAAAAGTAGGAAAATGGTGTTTCAGGTTTTTCAATATCTATTATACTTATTATATTAATGAATTGATATAATTAAAATATATCCAAATTTATAATTATTTTTACTATCTAACGAATCGTAGCACCTAGCAAAGTGAGTAACAAATGTAGTCGCCATTAAGGTGGCAAAGCATTGATATGTCAAGCTTATAGGTGAAATGTAAACAAATTAATGAACGACTGTAATTTTAAAGACCTCGGATTATCCGTCCAACATTACGCTCTGAACACTATGGAAATAGATAATGGTTTGTGATAAAAGTGTAATCTTATTGCAACAAGTTGTGATATATCATGATCTCAGAATCACGTAAAAACAGATTAGAGCCTATGTGTCCTATAGAGGCAACGGATTCTGGAAAATATTGGGAAATACATTGCATATTTGAAGTGATAACAACTCTCCAAGTAGATGTTTAATTATGTCGAATCATACATTAAAATCATCATTGGTACAATATATATATATATATATTGATTCTTACCACACTGGGATGTTTTTTGCCTAATTGTGGCGCGCCGTGTCAACACACCACCCGCAAAATTGTATGATAAACAAGTCACTAATACATAATAACCCTTTAATACACATTGTAACCGCTGGAATCAATCTCAAATACTGCCAAAACATTACTATGTCCTTTCTAGGAACCACACATTCATGTGACATAACATTACTACACATTTTATAATGCTATACAATGTAGTTACAACATCCATGACTAGTGTAATGTATCTGACAGAATGGATGGTATTACAAGGTCAATACCGTACATGACTAAATTATATATAACCACGTCGGTTTGCCTTATGGTTCTTTGTTCTCTGGATATTGTAAGTCCGCTGAATTTATATATGAGTTGGACTATGATATTTCAAGGAGAAATATGGCGGCTTATTACATGTTTCGTGTACTTTGGATCATTTGGGATGACATTTTTTTGGAATCTCTATGTCCTAGTTCATTACTGCAGTTCGCTGGAAAGCATAACTATGCATAATAGGCCAGCCGATTTTCTTTGGATGCTTATATTTTCAGCTACAATGTTGTTGGTATGTTTGTCGGCATTTAATAATACGTAAATTTTAGACACTATCGCATTTCTTTAGTCACAGCGTATTTTACGGAGGCAGCATGATTAACATTCTGACATATATTTGGGGAAGAAAGAATCCCTACAATCGCGTTGGTATTATATTTCTTAACGTGCCAGCTCCATATTTGCCGTGGTAAGTTAATTAATCTATGTATCATACCACCCCTAGGGTCATGTTGGCACTCTCCCATTTCTCAGGCTCTTCTCTAACGGAAAATATTATGGGAATATTTGTGGGACATACATACTACTATTTTACTGAAGTATTTCCCACCATGCCAATAACACATGGGATTCGCCCCTTAGACACGCCGGGGTTCCTGTAAGTATAAATTTGTAAAATGTATATTTGTTACAGCAAAAAACTCCTCAATCAACCGTAGAGTGTCTATATTGCGTTGAATCATCAAACAATGGTTGGGCAGAGTATCAACCTATTTTTCGTAATATCGTAACCTCACGAATAAAAACTTTCTAGATACTCAATGGTTAGACTATTGCACTAGTAACCCACGAAAAGATAGTACATGGCCTCCTAATGCATGGTCATGGTTTATGTTATTCGTTAATCCATTTCACCACGAACGAGCCCAACCATCTATTATGACTATTCAAAAGTAGTCGAAAACGTTCGATTAAATGTACTTTAAACGTACAAAAGCCTGACGTTGATGTGAATCATCCAATATTTTTCAATCTCATTATTAAAATTTGTGTCGGGTAACAAAAAGTACGAAAGTCGGTTTGTCATTTTTTTACACTGTTTCCAATAAACATTACAACATACACCATCAATACAACTGGTTTAATCCCTATAAGTAATATTAAATAACGACAATATGATTTACATTATAAGTATAAATATTACTGTATTCTGACTTATTATATGGTGGAAGGAATTTCACAAACACTTTACAAAATGGGTAGTTATAAATGCTCAATGTTATATACAAATCCTTTTCATAGCCTTTTCTCATGTTGTTTGATATAAAATAAGATGTTTACTAGGAGAGGGATTGTTGATGGAAACAAATTACAACATTCTGAAAAATCTCATGACATTAGTCTCACCGATATGAAAAAGCACTTATTCTGTATGTTCGTAGACATGACATTAGTAAACAAATTCATGAGGTAAAAACGGTCTACGTAGCATTTGACAAAGGGGGAAAAGCTACTTCCGGGGAAACTCCCATAAACAAAAAATGAGAATTCTTTATGTTTTATTACTGTTTTGCACGCACGTTGTTGTTACCATTAGGACTCATATATTCATGACGACATATATGTCGGAATTCATGTTCTCAACTGGATGGGGATGAAAACTAAAATGTGAAATCAACCACATCTCCTTGTTTAATACGAAACATCGGTGCTACTGGCATCCTAATATGGCACTACAGCTAATAGAAGTAGAGTTTTGAAGTATCAGTTTATAGGGGATTCAGTAGAGATGTGGTGCATTGGTTATTACAGCATGGAATATACGTCAAAGATATCAAGGTGTATTCTTTTTTGTTCCGGTTGAGTTTTCATGTCGTGCAAGACATAGACAATCTATCTATTTATAGACAGTATTAGACATAGACGGTTATGTTATTTGTAGTGCCGCCCTATACTTCCCATTTAAATAATGCTTATTTAAGAGAACACTTTAAGGAGGATTTTAGCCCTCCACAACAACACTTCAAGTTGAAATGACGTTGGGAGAAGCCATAAATACCAGTTAACACCAACCATGTATGTACTTACTCCACTGGTGGAGATCCGCCTTGCCCATGAGTAGCTGAACTGTCGGACATTTCGCCAGCAGCAACATCGCGCTCCGCATCATTACGCCAAGTCGGTATCGTTTCTTCATGTGAATCGCTCGTTGTACGTTCAATTCGCAGTTCTTCCTGAAGCCGATCATGTTCAACAAGCTGGTGCATCTTTTGTGCTTCCCACTCCTTCCTAGCTGCATCGTTATAACAGACTTTGCTGTATTCTGACAACAGTGCCATCAATTTAGCTTTAAACTCGACATATGCAGTGTTGTTTTCTTGGACAAATTCTTGTTTGCTTGCGGAAGGTATGAGCCAATCGGGAACATTAACGACAGCAGTCAACGCGAATCTATATAATTCCCCCTTAAACAACGAATCTTTGGGAGGTTGATGGGCACTTTCTATTTCAGTATGAGGTGCCGGGAAAGGCCCCTCCAACCTAGTTATTAATCTTTCTTTGAAGTAGAGAAGGATACCAGTTTCACATACGCGTTCGTCATTCTTATCACCTGTCACCTCTGTATTATTTTCATCAGTACAAAACGATGGGCGGTTTAAGAACCCGATCATAGCATAACAACCATGTTTGTGATCCGCAGGATTGAATAGGAATGGCAGCTGAACCTTGCAATACAGCCTACGGTTGAGGAAGGACCATAAACTGCGGTCTTCCATAAGGCCACGATCAACTGGTGCTACGCTGCAATAGCTACAACCTGTACGATTACAATTGTATACGTCCCCCTGGGTCGTGATACTAGGCGTAGTCGTTTCTTTTGTTTCTTCTTCTGCCTTCACATTCTCCTGCTGCTCTATAGTTTCCGGATTTGTAGCATCCACCATTGTTATATCTGGCGTTTCATTTTCAGTCTTTTGCTGTTCAACCTTTACTGGCATATCGTAAGGAACCAAGTCATAATCTTGAACCGTTATGGCACAAGATGTCCTGAGATGCAACCAGTATAGATATACAGGTAGACAATAATCCATTGAGTAAGTAGATGATTTCCAAAGAGGGAACGCATTTAGCCACTCAGGTCTTTCGGCTGGAGCTACCAAATCAGTCAAATCAACAGTATCGAGCTCATCAAACGTACTATTCTTCAAGAAAAGTGTGTGATCTTTACGAGAGTACCATATATTGTCCATATCATCCCTCAACTGCCAGAACATTATCCTTGTACCTGGAGCAGTGCCGAGCTTGTTGATCTGTTCTGCCAAAAGGGTAGCGCTGTTGAAAGGACTGTATGTCATAAGCAGTCGCTGATGGTGTCTCTGATCAACCATGCGCGATCCCTCCTTATTGATTAATTCCTTACTTGGTAGCCTCCACATACACAATGGTACAGACATCTCGCGAGACTCACATTGTGACATGAGCTCCATGCTTAACATACCAATACCTATGCTATCGATAGTACGAGACATAACAGCACAACCGAAGGCAGTTCGAGCGAATGCCATTTTAAATCCGACGCCATATTCATATGCAGGCCCTCTTTCACCCAATTTGGATTGACCGAAGAGCTTAAGCATTTTGTTCATAGACGTATAATCCAACCCATTACCATCGTCCTGTATACACAGCATCGGCCTATCACCCTGTGGCGAAGCCTCCCACTTGATTGATATCTTTGTGCTGCTCGTCGATTCCTTCAGACAATTAGACACAAGCTGTGATATGGCTCCAAACGCCCACCTCTGCATTGTACATAGTGCCCAAAACAAATCGGGGGAATGGCTTTCACGGTAGAACCACGGTGGGAAAACGTTATGCTTGGTGTGCATACCCTTGAGATTATTAGAATCCGTTGGAGAAATGATAGAGTTAGTGAGGAAAAGATCTTCACCAGTCAGACTAAGAACCCACGCGTCATTCAGTACTTGTTTCCTGTGGAAACCACCATGGAAAAAGATACAAGGCACCGAAGGTTTGCTTCCCGGGAATAGGATATTCCTCTTCTCGAAGAAACATGCGACATGGAGTTGCCTCGGTTCGAACGTATCACCAAGATAGTTTCGTGGGTAGTTGGGTTTCAGTATATACCATCTGCGCTGGGAAAAGAAATAGAAGTACAGCTTATCCGAAGCCACAACTGTCCTGCGACTACCAGGTGCATAGGTTAGACCTCCTGTCAATAGCATTAATCGTTCGATAGTCCTGGGAACACCCGTGTGAAGTTCCTTACACCGCTGAGCGATGAATATTGAACTATAGTGCGATCTTGGACCTATGTTACCTTCATATATTTCCTGATACCAGGTTCCGGTGGTAGGACTGGAAAATTTAAACATCCATAGGTCATCAAGCAGTGTACGTTCAGATCTATCGACGAAACCCTGCGGTCCATTTGTTTCTCCACCAAAAACGCATAAGGTATCATCATCTGCCCACAGTGCACACAATCCGAAACGTGGCAATGGCTGTTTACCCTCAGCTGGGTATTCTACCTGTGCCCACGTAGCGGATTCAATGTGGTATGCCCACATATCGTTAAGTGATTCCAATTGTGATCTAACCCCCGTTTTACCACCAAATATGAAAAGAAACTCTGCTCCTCCTTTCGGTTTTTGGCTGGCTTCACAACGGGCCGGATACACTACAGCACAATGTTCATCTCTTGGCAGAGGAACACGCCCAGTAGCATGACGACGGTTAAACCATTTGCGTTTTTCCAAGTCCAATATGTGTATATCATTGAAAAAACGCTCACCGTTAAAACCACCGAATATGATAATAGAATGCGTTTGACGTATGACGGCGACATTAGCTGAATTACCTTCACGTGGCGGAGGCACCTCTCCGGAGAAGTTCATCTGTTTCGAACTGAAATTCACAAGGCTTACCACATGAGCCTTAGCAAAATTAACTCCATGCGGATTGCCATTACTGCCTCCAATAAGATATGCACGACTGCCGATACATATAAGCGAGTGACCGTACAAAGCTCCAGCACTGATTGATCGTCTAATCGGCATCCAGCATGCCTTTTGCAGCAATAGTCCAGCAGACGCTGCCCTGGAAGCTGCTAGATTGTCCTTCGCAGTACCGGGAACTCCAATACCTTTCCGAGTACCGAGATTCCGTCGTATCGTGCGCAAGATATCCTCTTTAGAGCCTCCTGCGAAGTGAGCAGGTTGGGGAGCGGGTGGATGCATCGTTTGTACTGCAGGAACTGGTCCATTCTGTGTCATTCCCATATTTGTATCATTGTGTGCAGCATTGTACATACGGCTAAGGTTAAATGCCGACTCAATACGCATCAATCCATTTTGATCGGGTAAGGGGACACGATCAGGATCTGATTCAAGTTGTTTAATGACGGAATAAAGTACATCATGTCCCACTATGGCTCCAATGTATGAGTACACCTTGGAATGTTCGAACTTATTATTGAGAAATTCTGTGACAACTCCTCTGATACTGTGTCTTTGCTGAGGTGTTGTGTATGCATCACTGGCAAGGACTTCCAATAAATTAAATAACGTAGGTCGGTTGGCCCCGCGTGCCTCTGCATCGCCTTCTGCTGATTCCCGATGGTCCATTGTGCATAATATCTAGAGCAGACAACGTAACACTTTTACATTTCGCTGTCTACCTATTCAGCGCTGTGAAATATTGCTCTCGATTCTTCCGTGCTTGTGTGTTTCACGAAACTTTAGACATTATAGATTCAGTGGTAACACCAACTGTTTGGTGGTTCTATGACAATCAAGCAGCAACAGCGGACAGAGTAGCCCACAGAATCTGCACTGTGCGATTTTTAATATGAAAAACACAAATTACGGGTTGGACAAATTTAATGAAGTACCGCACTTCTTAGGTTCACGCTGCAAGTGTAACCACACAAACGCGTGAACACAGTGCGGGGGGTGACACTAAGAAATCATGTACACATCGCGTGGCAGACGCAAAAGACACAGATCCACGCACTTGAAGTTTTTACTGATCCTGCACATATAGTCAATTTCATTAATTTTAGTTAGCATGCCGGATATGTGTGTTTAGACATAGTGCAGAATCCTGCTAAAGACATGTGTAATCTGAGACGTGACTAGAATGCATTTAAATAATATGAGAAGTACACTCTTAATGCAAGCATACTAATGGAGCATGCGGCAGATTTGCATTAGATTCCATCCATTTTTAGATCACTCAGATCTACCTCCATGACATAGCTTTATGAAAATTGTTGTGGTCAAAATTTTGGTAGTATTTAGTGTCTACTGTAATTTATTTGATGTGTGTTATGTTTAGCGTTGATCAAAATGCTACACCCTGTATATACAATTACCGTATCTCCAGCAATCCCCATGGTTTGGCGATATTTGCCTGCATGATACTTTTATGTGTTGATTCATTTGACTTCCATGTTCTTTTAATGCACCATATCCACATTTCTCGTAGTACCAATGCTGCGGTAACCTAGCGGTTACTTAATGTGACGTGTGTATATTCTACGATATAAGGTGTGCGTAGTGTGTTGTACTCTATCAGTGTACTCACCAACGTGTTTCATTCCAAAATGGACCAAAATCACACTTTCTGTCCTGAAGACGAACTTATATGCGACCGGTGCATGTTATATCAAACATCGTGTTCATTCGTTATGGAATATTTGGAAAATATTAACATTATATTCACTACCATAAGTTATTCTTGTTGTTTCCACATTGTACTTATGTCCGGCGAAACAACAAATTTTTTGTGATAGTTGCCCAGGAAAAGAAATTCGTTATTTTCTTCCAATAGACATCCAACTTGCTGTTTACATGTCATTCTGTTGCCTTGTGCGAAGTTGAATACATGATTGCCGATATGCAATCGCACTTTACCACTCTTGTGGATACGAATCCTTCCTAGTTTTCCAGAAGGCAAAGAAGCTAGATGCGATGTGTTATACGATAAGGGCTCTTGTGTCGTTTGTATAGGGGGAGCTTGATCCGTTTGCTTCGGTTTATATATATCCCTATTTGCAGTTGGCTTCCATTTGAGTGTGCGATCTTTGTCTAATCCCGGCATTGCATTCGGCATTTGTATATGCATAAAATGGGTACCACTACATAGATGTAAGTAATAGCATCTACCAACTTACGGTGTACTGAAAAATTCTAGCATTGAAGTTTCCGTCAGCTGCATTTACTTTCATAGAAACTAAAGGAACATACCCTTTCTTCCATAGGACCAGGGAATACCCTAGGTACCAATGTAGTAGGATTTTCATTTACTATTTCTAATAATGCTTCTGTACTACATATATCAATACTTTCATCTTCGTCATCTGTTTTGATGTTTTTATTTAGCGAAGTGTCTAGTTGCAGCGTTGGCAGTACGTTCGTGTATTGTTCCTCCTTAATTGGGTCACAGCTGTCGTCCAATGGCAGATCATCGTCATCAAATAAATTTTCCATTGTGAAAACATCAACAATTCGTCAAATGTGCGATTTATATAAACAACAATACGACATAACTATGGCGCTACACAATACGTAACTAACACATTAGACCCCAGGAAGCATTTCAGTGTCTAATTGACGTTTTCTCATGTCGATTGCTGCTGGATTTATACAAACGCTTTTGGTCACGTCCGCCGTTTTATAGATTCCTACCATTTGGTTACAAAGTTCGAACATTTGGCTGCGCAGCGATATGATAATGAATTGTGCGTCCTTAGTTCGTTCTCTGATGTTCTGTGCTATAATGCTAACGTTACGGAAATCCAATGCTGCATCAATTTCGTCCATAAAGTACACCGGGTTAGGTTTATAATGATGCAATGCGAATACCAATGCCAGTGAACTTAATGTCTTTTCTCCACCTGAAAGGTTTTGTATTTGTTTCCAGCTTTTCTTTGCCGGTCTCACTGAGAACAATATACCTTCTGTGAAGGGATCTGTCGAATCTACAAGTTCTAGTTCCGCATCACCTCCTAGTGTAATAGCTTGGTACATTTCTTTTAGTTTTGCTGCGATTATAGCGAAATTGTGCATGAATTCACTTTTTCTTTTAAAACACAGTTGATCAAGTGTCCGTTTTGTCTCATCACGACGCTCTTGTACATCCTTTAGTTCCTGCTGTTTGCGATTATATTCCTGTGCCTTCAATTTGAAGTCATCTATGACTCCTAGGTTAGGTACATTTCCAAGCTCCTTCTTGGCCTTTTCTACAAGATGACGTAGTTGATCTATATCTAACTTTTCGAATTGCGTAGTATCGTTTTTTCCAGAGGTGCCACTATCAAGTTTCTTGGTGTCGGCCTCTTCCTCTGTACTTGTGTTAACATCATTAGTTTCTTTCTCATCACTATCATCACTTTCCTTATCATTGCCAACTGATTTGAAGTTCTCTGATTTCTTTTTGTCTTTTATTTTAGGCATCACTGGTGCAGTTAATTTCATGGTTTCATTTACCATTGCTTGCGCCTCTTCACTAGTTTTGATTAACGCTATTGTCCTTTTTAACGATTTCTCAACATCCTTCAAATACTTCTCTCGTTCTCCTAATTTAAGTTGGAATGAATTGATCTGTTTCTTGATATCATCTATATTGTGGCGCATCTCTAAGGACATGAGATCGTGTTCTTCTATGAGTTTATTTTTTGCAGTTAGTTCCTTGTTAATCTCGGCTAATTGCTTTTGGAGTTCGTCTACCTTAGCTGTAACGCTATTCATTTCATTACTGACAGCTGCAGCTTCATCTTCCAGGTCATTTAATTGGGATTCTAGGTCCTTCTCTCGTGCTTTATGTTGTTCTATTTCCTTGGTGTATTTTTCAATATCTCTTGTGCACTTGGCTGCATCCGCTTGTCCCTTTGCTGCATCTTTACGTAATTTATCTACTTCTTGTCTTGTATCTGATAGTTTACTTTCGATTTCGGCAACCCGTGTTTTTGCCACGCGTAGTTTTCCTTTACCAACATTATTAACCGCTTCGTAAGCATTTGCTACGATTTTCTCATGCTCTTTGACCTTTTCAGCTGTTATAGCTGCATTAGTTTCCATTTGCATGAGTTTTGCCTTCATTTTTGATATTTGGTTCTCACTTTCAGCAGTTTGTTTATTCTCTTCTAACTGTTTCATTCGCCCCGATAATTCTTCTAATTGTACTTCTTCATTATGCACGGTATGCTTCAAAAGATCGATGTTATATTCAAGCTCCTTTATTGTTTTAGCAATCATATTTTGTCTGAGTGTGTACTGCGAGATATCTTCCTTCATTTGTGATATTTCTTTAGTAGCAGTGTCTATTTCCTTAGACATGAGTTCCAGTTGCGCAGGGTCAATAGTTGGCTTGCCAGTTGCTGACGATGAACGGCCCTTTGTGTTGATGCCACCTCCCTTCCTGGCCTTTATACCACCTCCACTCATACGTCCATCAGGTTCAATTAACTCCCCTTCGAGTGTGACTACACGCCTTCTATGTTTATAACCCACCTTGGTTGCGACTTCAAGATTAGGTGCGAGTAGCGTTTCACGTAGAGCTGAAAAGAAGCATACGCGGTAAATGGGTTGTGATGGTTGTACCAACTGTACTAGGTATTGTACATCATCAGTTAATCTATCAGCAGAGTTGCGATCGAACGCCTCCATCTGCCTTCTAAGATCATTGTTCAGTACACTTAGGGCCAATGCAGAGCATCGTCCGAGGTTACGTTTTCGCAGTTCATCGAACACCTGCGATGCAACATCTGGTGTGTCTACTACTAACACATCAACTTGGCCTCCTGCAGCTGCCATGAATGCATTTTCATATTCGGGTGCTATAGATCCCAGATCGCCAAGTCTACCGTGTATACCTCTAATTTTGCCGCTAGCGGATAATCCCATGATATATTTGTATTGATCATTTGATCCAACCATTTCATCAAGGTCCCTTTTCAGAGATTCATATTCACCACGTTTTTGTGTACACCACTGCGTTTTTGATTTTAGTACAGGCTCGATTTCATTTATCTTTTGTCCGTAATCATCGAAAATGACACGGTGTTTTTCCAGTTCAGTTTCATCTCTATTAAGTACAGTTTTATGCTCTTTTAATGATTCAATTAATTTTTGAGTCATTTCATTGATTGAGTTTATATTACTTTCATCTTCTAGTTTCCTATCTTCTAGTAGCTTGATTGATGAGTTGAGTATACTGATATCCTTTTTAGCTTCATCATATGCTACCTGCAATGGTGCTAAACATGATTCACATTTTGCAAGCTCTGCATTTGCTGCTTCAAGTTCAGGTTTCAATTGCTCCATTAGTTCTTCCACTGCGTGTTCTGCTTTATCCAGTTGTTCTTGTAACTCTGGCACTTTATCCATCAGTTTATCTGCACGAGACAGGTTATCAAGTGCCTCCTGTTCTAACTTCGGTTTGTTTGTGCCAGCTTGTTTAATAGATTTTGTTTTTTCTTCAACCTTTTTAACTTCCCTTAACAGCTGTTTGCGCAGATCCTCATCTTTGGCTACCATTTTTTGCAAGTTATCATTTAATTTCTTTTGTATTTTTTTGATCGATGACAACTCGGTATCAACTTTCTGTATATTCTTTGTATCTTCTGCGCGTGCTGCTTGCAATGCTTCCATTTCTGCATTAGCACTGCTGAAACTTTTTTCCAACTCATCAAGCTTTTCTGAATATTCATCACGTTTATGCACTATGGATTCAATTTCCTTATGCGCTAGAACTTCTTGTGCTTGTAATAGCCGCTTTTCTTTGGCAATATATTCATCAGCTTCTCTTTTGGACTCCATTAGGTCATCAACTTCCTTTTGTGCAACTCTAGCTCGATTAAATCGTTCTTGATGGTTATCTTGTATTTCTTCGTAGTTTTTTTGAGCTTCGCGTATTGCATCTAAATATTGGTTCGTTCCAATTATATCTTCAAGATATTCTAATAGGCCTTCTTCTTCAGGTCTTGTTGCTTTAGGTTTCATTTGTGCGATTTGTTCGACTTCTCCTTGCAGTATAAGAAATCTATTATTATAAAGATCCATTCCGAAACTTTTCAATGAATTGGATACATCTTTTTGTGTTGCGTTCTTTCCATTAATTCTGTACTTTGATGTATTATCACGTTGTACTTCTCTAGATATGACTAATTCGCTTCCTGGTACTATATCGTATTCATCTACATCTGGATCACTATCTATAATTTCGCAGAAGTGTACTGCTACTTCCATGGATTGTAGTGGTTTTCCTTTGCTAAGCGTCAGGTAAGCTTGTGAGTTGTGTATGAGATCTGAAAGCTTGTCAAAACGCATTTGTTTAGCTCTGAATCCAAAAACGAACAACATAGCATCGATAACATTACTTTTTCCCGATCCATTGGGTCCGACTATCGATGTAAAACGTTTATGGAATGGACCAATTACCGTTGTACCTCCATAGCTTTTAAAGTTACGCAGTACAACTTTATTAATGATAAGCCTTCTGACCGGTTCATTTAAGTTACGTGTTTCAGCTCCGATGGCTCGTACATGTTCCGGTATTCGTTGTCTATTTCTAGTTGTTGATGCGTAATCTTTCAACGTTAAAGATGTGTCTTCTTCCATATTTATAATCCTATACTATATATTAGGACTATTTCATGGTATTATCTGCGACATTCTGATAGTTGTAACTAATAACAATCCATTTGCATTGCAATAGTGGCAATATGTTTTGACTCTAAGTGATTATAATACATCAAAAATTAAACTAAAAGGTTGCACATTGAAAAACTACGGTAACGGCTCATACAACATGATGTTGTAAATCTATATCTGTCTTTTGTGAATTGTGAAACTGTAGTTAATAAAATTATGCGAAATATCGATTTTAAAATAAGTTCATCATATTAATTCTTTAAATTACGTTAGAAAATATACATTGGTTATAAGATATGTGTTAAATGGCGTATGATGTGAATGCGATAGATTAGTGCTGTATGATTCACCTAAAACACAGTCGAAACAAACAGAAACGATTTTAGTTAACAAAACATGGTAGACAAAATATTGGACATGGTTATAATACTACCAAGTGTGCTGGGATGTGCACAAAAACACACATGCACACGTAGCAGTCGGTCCATCAAAAACAACGGTTGTGTATGTCTACGTTTATTTTAAAAACATCGTTGTACTCAACCAAGTTCGCCTGTATTGTTATGGGTAAGTTCAAACCGATTTGTGGGTTATCGAAGAAAATTCCCCGTTGACTTGCAGCCATGCAATTGTGTTATACATACAATTCTACTAAATAACGCAGTTACACATATTAATCATTATTAAACAACCGTTTTATGATTTGTTCAGACTTATAGTTCGTGACCACATAACTGTGTTGACGGCACCCCTACGCGACTCAAATCACTCGATATTGAATATCGTGCAACACACTTTAAAAGGACAATTCCGAATATTATATTATTTGGAGTCGTTTTTTCATTATACACTTTGTCTATCTTTGTGTATAATCCTAATTCGTTGTCAAGATGTCTTCGGTAGGTGTCTTTTAACATGGCCCACACACATTGCAGACTTCTGCTCGTTCTTCAGGTTCCAGGCCTTCATACCGCCTACAATCACCTAGTCGCAAGGTTACTTTCAGTCAGACTTGTGAAGTAATTCCTAGAAGCAGTGAAGCTGTAAGTGTATCTCTCCAACGTTAATGTTCAACAGAACTCACAGCATTCGAAAGAGAACGAGGAACGCGACGACGACAATGCTACCCTTGAGATTATTCTGTTCTTGGTGACTATTATACTACCATTCATTGGTATGTCAGTATTTAATATGTTAACAGTGTTTAGGTTGCATTATTTTCATCAAGAGGAAGAACGCCAGGAAGACTTCTCGTCAATACCAATGGGCTTACCGTGCTCTCCAGCTCGGTACCTTCCTCTCTGTTGTATACAGTTTCATTTTATGTTCTCTACTTCACCAGTACAAGCTCCAATCATCTGAGGGTGACATTTTGGGTTACTCATACGTTGAGATTAAAGATGCTGTTCAGCCCGCATCTTGAATGAACAAAATTCATTTTATAACATGTATTAATCAGTTTTACGTTTGACGTCAGTCATATCCATCAGTGACTTGATTACTATAAGCAATGTAATGGCTGCGACTGCAATTGTGGTGGCAATCGTCACTTTGGTCACGGTACCAAATTCCTTGTAGTGCCCTATTGGCGCCATTAGGGTCAAATATGTATGATGGTCCATGTATATATGTCCATCCTTCTTACCGGGGCACAACTCAGCTGAGAATGTACGAGTTGAAAATGGATATTTCGTTTTGGTTGGTGCACATACTGAAGCAGGTGGTCCTTCGGCGTTAGGTAGTTCACTTTTTGTAATATATATGCGTCTCCACCACATCTTATTGGCATTTTTGGACACCGGTGGCTTATAACCAGCTCCTACCAGATTCAAAAAGGATGTGCTTCGCTTGAACTTGAGGTATTGCTCTGCCATTGGTGGCAGTGTTCCCGTTTCCTTTTGTGGTTTATTAGTGGTATGCAAGAAGAATACCATGGGTTCCGACACTGTGACAAGGGAATAATCCGCATTATTTTCGTGGAGCACCTCATCCGACTTTACAAAATCTGCTATTTCCTTTGTCATACCTTTGTTCATGTGCAGGTACCTCACGTGCATAGGCAACCGATACTGTAATTTCAAGTGCTCATATGTCAGCGACCATGTGTCTAGTGCTATATATCCGTACCATATGATTGGTGAAGAGTTTAATTCCCCATCCTCGATATTAACGAAGGGGGTCTTAATGAATTCTATCATGGCGGTACCATATGGTTTTCCAGTTCTGTTATCTACTTCGCTAGTTGTTAACCCTGTTACTTTAACCTCGGATTCCAACCTATTGAACAAGTCGTTCAACTCGTCATTATCTATATACATGTTACCGTCCAGCATGTGCGCTACTTTGAGGTATATAGTGGTAGGAAATCCCAGTAATTTCTTTATCTGCGTAACGTTGATTGTGATGGAGACTGTCCATGTACGGTGTTGGCCTTCCCCTTCCATATTCAAGTATTCAATTTTAGCATTTGGTTTTCCTGGCTGAAACATTGGGTCTACATCACCGAGAATGAGGGAGTTTATTGGTATTTTATGATCTTCGCGGGCGATAAAATCAAATTCTGGCAATTGGTCCTCTTTGTTGCATTCAAATGATACAGCAAAGCTTATTTCATTCTTACGTTGCCCGTTTCGTGACGTAATCGCCGCAGTGTAATACTTGACTTGTAAATTTTTAGCGTGTTTAGAAAGAAAGCTTGCTATATTCTTGGTCTTCTCGTCTGTGGAGCATTGGAGTACATTTTTTAGGAATTGTGATGTCATAGTGGGAAGTCCAAGTGCGATTTCGGCTACCTTGGACATATGTTGGTATTGCCAAGCATCCAATTTTTTGGGTGGTTCTGTAACAGTGAACATTGAAAGGGTCTTGAATTTATCAACATTCTTTTGTATTTGGGAGAAAGGTGTCCAATTCATGGTTAATATATCATGGAAGAAGCAGTGTCTTTGTTTCATTACACTTGTTGGTGATGGCGATCCATCGAGTGCAGCATTACACGCCTCTGCTATATTGTAGAGCTCATTCTTGTCTGCATATAATGGTTTTGGACATTCCCGAGCCCATTTTTCAAATAAGTAGGCATCTTTAACGGTCAAGGTCGATGGTAATGATTTAAGACACTGCGTATATCTGTTTGATATGTCAAAATCCAACTTTCCATTCAGATCTAGGCACCGGTGGTAGAAGAGTTCTAGTGAGCAGTTATTCCCCTTACTAGTTCCTTGCGGTAACTTTCCAGAAACAAATACCGCCGTCAAAGCGAAGCACCATGATTCTACATAGCTAGTGTTTTCACTCACTCTCCTGGTTAGGTATGGGTTGCGATACGACAGAATCGAAAGTCCCGGATTTACGTTGTCTGGTAAATAAATACCTTCATTATTGAATGCCCTATTGCTACTATCTTCAACAGATGTATTATGATATGCCAAATATATATGGTCATTCATTAGCGGCATTTGTGCTAGGAAGGCATTCGAGCCATTTTGATGGACACTGAACGCAGCAAAATATCGCTGCTGTTCATTTGCATATACGATATAAGGTATTAGAGCAATTGCACACACAAATATACGAATCATGTTCTGATCCATCTTGCGATTTAAAGTAGAACAGAGTGTGTTGAATATTCAGTATATACCATTTTACAATGACCATTAGGCATATTAAATCTATTCTCCAACAACCAAATGACTCCCATGTAGTCTAGGTGGTTAGGATATGCGGCTCTCACCCGCACGACCGGGGTTCGAGTCCCCGCGTGGGAATTTTTTTCTTCATGAATTTCATTAAAGAGTAATATTATATATTGTCACAATTGTATTATTAATGGCTGTTACTAATTGTCTAAATCATTTTGGCTTGTCTACAATGCCATACTAATGGTGATCTGTTGCTATGTTATTTACGCTGCACATTAGTATATAGTAAAATTTAGTGGTATATCATTTCACACATTGCAATTTCTTTGATCTATTTTAACTAAATTGTTAATTATTGTTAACATTGTGTTTTTATGTTAGGATTTTTACACATCGCAAATGGCAGGAATGTTTAGGTGCAGGGTGTGTTCGTTTGTGCCAATTGCCAAGTTACTTGGACTTTATGATCCTGAGGAGGAAGAGGAGAGCCGTGTAATACGTCGTAGAGATAGTTTTGACAGTGCCGTGTCACCGTCGGTGGTATGTGTATTGAGCTCTATAATCACTTGTTCTAGGATGATAGGCTAAGCACGTGCTCTGCAGCTGATCGTGAAGGTAATCAAGCACCTCGTAGTGCTGAGGAGATATCTTATTTGGTGAAATCATGGGACACATACGTTCACCAGCGTGCCAAATCACTGTGGAACGATGCAGCCAAACGTTATGCCATTTTAGGTAATGGTTATGCATCATGTTTTAACGTCCATATAGGCAGCATAGCTAGGGGATGTCCTCGTTGTGATGATCCAGTTGTAGGAAGCGATTCAGTTTGCGTTCGTTGGCAGGGTGCTGTTGAAGACGGATATCCAGTAATTCCTATCAGTAGCGATGGGAAATCTACTGGCAAGACATCTTTCGTAACCCGTCTACTTGCTTTTTTGTTTGCTGGTAGGTTGTATGTAGTAATTATGAACTATGGGCTCAGACGAACAAAGTTATGAGATAATTGAGAATATTCCCTATCGCGCTTTTCGGATGGCCTGCGGTGACAAGTTGTGTATCACGTTGACGCATATAAGGCTTGATTGATATTTTTATCTGATGCTTGTAGCATTGTGTGTGTTGGCCTATCGCACATTTGTTTATGGTGGGCGTTCTGCCATGTCTGGCTATTTTAATATTATAAAACACACTTAATTTAATTATTTATAACATTATTTATAAATTTATGACTCTGATTACCGCGGAAGGTCGTGCTGTCTACTGTTTTGATGTTCACCTTTTATTCCTGGTTGGTATAATATCGCTATATTCTTTCTTATATGATTCCTGTGTCCTAGCTTTTTTGCATGATAACCAACATGGATTCTGTAAATATTGATGCTGCGGATGATCGCAACTTAACTCAGCGTCGTCATTCTGTCGTTAACCAGTACATGGCTTCTGGTGATGTAGACATGACGACTGAGGAGGATGCAGCTCACGTTCAAGATGCTAACATTGCTACTATCTTTGATTTGTTTATACGATCGTATGTATCTGAGGGTGGTCAGTCCTATATTGAAGAATTTGAGGATTTAGATGATGCCATGTCTGATGATGAGGATGTTAGTGGTACGTACTGCTTAAACAACGATCCTTCCAAGCCTCTATTTTACATGAAGCGTATATACACTTTAGTCGCTCGTATGTCTCACTTTTCAGAGGTTTTAGTTGTTCATCTTGACCATATACTTCGTTGGCGTCCTCCAGTTCAGGAGGCTGGAATGAATTTGAACATGCAGTTATACAAGTATGTAGTGAAATACTTTTTGCGTGTTCATGATGTTTTGGAAGACAAGCTACAGGACATAGTTGACAGTATAGCTTTATCATTTAACCGTGAGCCAAAGAAGTTGTTTTTACAGTTTCTTCACACCCCCAGTGTTGTCTATCGGTTGAAGGACCTTCGTTGCCACATGCTGGGTGAATTGCTGACTATTAGTGGTCAGGTAACTCGTACATCAGACGTCCGTCCTGAGTTGATAAGAGGCACATTCAAATGCAAGGCCTGTGGCAGTTTCATTAGGGACATTCGTCAAAATTTCCGTTACACAGTTCCCAACAAGTGCAGTTCCAACAGTTGCATGAACACAGCTGAATGGGAATTGGTGATGGAACACTCTATATTCTGTGATTGGCAGAAGGTTCGTATTCAGGAGTTAGCTCAAGAGTCTGGTATGAGTTCCATGCCTCGATCCATTGATGTTATACTGCGTCATTTGACAGTTGACCGTTTAAACGCTGGTGACCGCGTTACTATATCCGGTTCACTGATTGTCCTTCCTGATATACCAACATTACTTAAACCTGGTGAGATGCCACGCAAGGTGAGCAAGCAGTCCATGCGTCGCTTTGAATCGCATTTGATATCCCAGGGTCTCACGGGCATACATGGTGTTGGTACTAAGGATCTGAACCACAAGCTATCATTCTTGGCTACTCAGGTCCGTCGTGTGAATGACTACAAGTCACACGCTAATGACATTGTTGACTCTGGTGATGGTTACCAGATACGTGGTGAAGATATTCTTAGGTTACCTAATTTTGACTGGTTGCGTCGTATAGCTCAATGTCACAATACTATAGACCGTCTTGCTGTATGTGTAGCTCCTAAGATTTGGGGTCATTCTGAGATAAAGAAGGGTATCCTGTTGATGATGGTTGGTGGTGTTCATAAATCGTCTAGTAACAGCAAGCTGCGTGGTGACATTAATGTCTGTTTGGTTGGTGATCCTTCTACAGCTAAAAGTCAATT
This sequence comes from Babesia bovis T2Bo, assembly GCF_000165395.2. Taxonomy (NCBI): domain Eukaryota; phylum Apicomplexa; class Aconoidasida; order Piroplasmida; family Babesiidae; genus Babesia; species Babesia bovis. The sequence continues at coordinate 2,227,119 of NC_010575.1, forward strand.
TTTAAAGTTTGTTGAGGGATTTGCTCCTCGTGCTATTAATACTTCAGGTAAGGGTTCTACGGCAGCAGGTCTTACTGCGGCTGTCCATCGTGACCCTGACAGTGGCGAATTTGTTTTAGAGGCTGGTGCTTTGATGTATGCCGATAAGGGTATATGTTGCATTGATGAGTTTGACAAGATGAGTGAGCGTGATCGTGTAGCTATTCACGAAGCCATGGAACAGCAAACTATCTCAATTGCTAAGGCTGGTATTCAGGCTACATTAAACGCTCGCGCATCTGTATTGGCTGTATGTAACCCTAGGTATGGTCGATATGACCAGAGTAAATCGTTTGCTAGTAATGTCAACCTTCCACCTCCACTACTTTCTCGTTTCGATTTGTTATACACTATGCTTGACGAGGCTGATGAGGAGATTGACGCTAAGATCGCATGGCACATTACCGGACTTCATGGCCCTGGTGCGTATAAGAGTAGTGACGTGATCGGTTCCTCTGAGGAGCATGCTGACTCTGAGATACCCTTTGATCAGGAGTTCAATCCTCCGTTGACTTTGGATGAACTCAAGTTGTACATAGAGCTTGCGAAACGCATAAAGCCCTTGATGCAGGATTCTGCTAAACACAAGCTAGCTCAGTACTACGTCGGTCTTCGTAATGGTGACGCTCAATCTGCCAAGCGTTCCTTGCGCATAACTGTACGACAGCTAGAGTCACTTGTAAGGCTCAGTGAGGCCATAGCGCGTCTCAAGTTTTCTGATTTTGTGGATGAATCTCACGTTGATGAGGCCTACAACATCTTTAAGTCATCCCTGCTACGTTTATCTAACAAGGACTTAATAGTTCTTGAGGGTGAATCTGGAGAGAAGGATGCTGAGATGGATGGCAGTGATGATGAATACGTTGAGGAGCACCGCCCTGCTGAGACTGCCGGAAATTCAGATCTCATACGTATCGGTATGAATGAGTATGAGGCTATATCTGCGGTGTTGCTTGACCGCGTCAGTGAGCATCAGTTACTTGATGAAGAGGTTGCATCCAACGAGTTGATTGAGTGGTATGTCCAGAACGTAGTGGTTCCAAGGACCCCGGAAGATGCTGATGCTTGGAACTTACGTTTACAGCGTGTAGTACACCGTCTAGTATACGTTGACAAGAAGTTATTGGCACGTCGTCGTGATGATGACATTCCCAATGTATTCCGTCTTCGTGTTCACCCCAACTACTATTCATCATCTCACATATGGAAGCGTGATTCCATTGCTGAGACTACGGAATCTGAAGAGGCTCGTGAGTCTGATGCCGATGATGGTCTTTTTTAGGTATACATATTCCCATTCACTGGGCATTACATCGCTAATTTGAATGTCTATCTAATTTTTTATAGATCAATGTTATTTGGTGTTGCGAATGTAGACAGCATATCTTCTAGATAAATCTGTTTGGCTGCCCAGGAGGTATGTTCCTCCCACTGCCAATATGGTACTTCAATACAATGAAATCCCATAGCACGCAATAGATCACGTTCAATTATTGATTGCGTCGTGAGTTCCTTCGTGTTGCGATAATAGTTATCTCTAGAATTGGCAAGTAATACGATGGAATCATGTTTTAAACGGTCGGCTGTAAACATCAGTAATATGCACTGACGACTTACCTAGTCGTCGCTCTTCTATAATCGTGCGATTCCGAGGTTGTTTAGCATTTCGCTTTCTAATATCTGCTACTTCTTCAAGCCCTACTGGTTTAACAAAATCCACTAGGAAAGGCCCTACTTGTACCTGTGTCATAGTATGTGAACTATAACTACCATACCTGCGTGTATAATGTATATGCTATGAACGTTGCTGTTTTCGTCACTTCATGTTGCATATTTGAAATCCTAATTTCATTGGGTTCCAGACATTTGCGATTGAGAAGATCCAATATATATTCTTGCACTGGTATGTCCAAAGCACTATAGATAGATGGCCTACATTTACTGCGGGTATATAGCCATGTTAAAATAGAAACAAACCGCAATATAAGCGCCATTTTCTGTAACGTGTTGAGATCCCTGGAGTCAATGGAGCAATCAACACGCATCATTTCGTTTATTAGCATCGAGTATAAATCATAGTACTCCACATTGAAACACGCCAGTGCGACTATAAAGTTTGCGATATACGGTATGTCCTTGGCATTTAATTGGACTATACATGATTATTTGGGTTAGCATATACCTACTATTGGCTTGACTGAAGTCCTTTGCGTGTTCCAATACAGCAATGTTATGTATACCAAGTTGCCAGAGATTATATATAACTTTTGCATATCTTTCTAGTGTTAGACGCAATAACAGATGTTCCAGTCGTTTTAATAACTGTTGAATGACATTTGTGGGTTTATAGCGCAGTGCTGCGTATCCCGTAAGCACCGCTAATAACTCTGTCAAGTTCATATTGGTAGATTGCTCATTGATTATCGTATCTATTTTATCTATTTCTTTGGTAGGGAACACGCCGGTGGATAAGCATCGAGCGAGAACAATGATAGGTACATTCTTATCCTATTAAATTTATCAATTCATTTTGTAACCTACCTTCAGTGCCGTCTCGATTAATCTGTGCCTTATGAAAACACTGTCGTACATATTTTCTGTGTAGTACTTCAGAAGTTCACCTGCTTCCGTTGGTGTCATCTTCCCTGATACCAATATCGATCTCAGCCCTTGTCCTGCGCTGATATTAGCTGTTAGTTCAAATAACTATTGTGGGCCCACAGACTCTAGATACAAGCATCCACTTACCTATCCTAACACTAAGTGTTTCGTTAGAAACACCAGTTTCGGCCATACATCTAAGCAACGATACGTAATTACCATCGGACACATTACTTTGTGTGCCCCTAGCTGCTAGATAGGCAAACAATTTGGAACATATTGGCAGTGTTCGATATCCTGGGAATGATATATGCCTTTATTACCACCTACCTGCTTTATGAAGAGCTACTATAGTATTGCATACTTTATCAAGATCACTATCTTTTACTTTTGGGATAAGTGGTTCTAATCTTCCTACGAAATCCATGAATAGCCATTTTGAACTTATTCCATGTACGTAAGCGCTCATGGTAATATGGCATAATTCACTGGGTTCCGTAAGAGCGTATAGTTTCGCTCGGATACTTTCTCCCAGGATAGGTTTAATATCTACCCATGGGTCTTCAGTTTTGTGCTGTGATTCAGTAATGCGATTAATAACTTCCGCTGCTCTAACACTCTCTCTTGGTGTAAGTTGCTTGTAACACTTTAGTAGTAACACTTTGAATGCTTCTCTATCAGCTATGGTAGCATCGGCCAGCAGTGACCTGAGCTTGACAATGTCCGATATTGGCAAGCTCCATAATCGACGTGATATATGCATTTCATTATCTTGGAAATCTGATGTTACTTGGATCGTGAATATAGGGGCGATGAGTAGAATTAACGATTCTACTATGTACCCAAATTGTCATGATAAAATCAATTCCATATAAATAATACCAAACTAATATCAACTCTCTTCTATATTCCAACAATGTCTACGCGCAACTTCCGGTCTTCTGTCCGAACATACTGTCATTCATGTGTTGGCAGATGCTATATCGAGATTCCTATGAATACTCCTAAAAGGTTATGTGGCCTAACGAATGAGTATAACAACAGCTATTGCAATGCGGTAATCCAATGTTTATATTCGCTATCCTTTGTGAGAGATGCCTTAATATATATGCAAAACAGTTATGTTAGTGTATATTATATAGATAATTACTATGTGCAGACCCTAGCATCGCGTACATTGGGAAGGTTGTACCTGAGCTACGACAGTCCGAGCGGTACTATTATATTTCTACACATCTTCAGTATTTATAGGTATACAATCTCCTAACGATCTGTTAGCTGCACTTGGATACATTAATGGTAAATTGTATATCCATATTGGCTATATATGCCTAAGGTGATACTTCAATTGGTATTCTAGAGGACGCACATGAATTTTGTATTTATCTATTGAACACCATCATTGATGAAACTCGTGCTTTAGGCAACCATGGGTATTCACTAGGTCCTTTCAACGAAGTTTTTGGTTTTAGTTTGTATTGACATTATTTATTTGTTATAGGTACTATTAGTGATAGTGTCCCAGATATAATTCCATTGAATCCTGTACCGCGGACATGGATTAACTCTTGTTTTGAGGGTACTCTAAGATCTGAGATTAAGTGTCGTTACTGTGGTAGAGCAGGGTACGAATTGCACCATTTTCTGTCGTTATCTGTTGATATCATTGAAGGATGTGATGTGCTGTCGTGTATTCAACAATACACTGAGTGGTCCTCGGTTTCTCCACAAGATCAATACCAATGTACATCGTGTGGTTGCCATGGTTGTATAACACGCCGGGATAATTTTGAGTTGTTACCTCCCGTGTTAATCATACGACTAAATAGGTTTATTTTGAATACATATGTTACGAACGACGACTACTTATATTTCTACGAGAGGCTCCCCTATCCAGTAGTCATTAACCGTAACTTCGATATAGAAGATATGTACCACGCTGATCCTGTTTCATATACGCTTTTTGCGATAGTATCGCATTTTGGCGACTCACCATATGAAGGCCACTATATGGCATCCACCTATATAGAAGGTCAATGGTACCGGTGCGATGACGACAGAGTATCAGTAATAAGTAACCTCAGTGCTGAGTTAGGAATTGAGAATAGTAGCGGCAATGCACACAGTTACATTTTATTCTATCGAAGTGCTTCTATAGGTTAAGCACTTATAAAACACTGCTTGCAATATGGTATACAATAGGCAATGATATAGGGGATGAGCTGTTTCTGACGGAGTACATACATATTGCCTTATGTAAAACATAGCTTATTGAACGCTAAAACATTATATAATGTTACTCTATAGTGTAATTCATGAAGAAAAAAATTCCCACGCGGGGACTCGAACCCCGGTCGTTCGGGTGAAAGCCGAATATCCTAACCACCTAGACTACATGGGAGTCAATATCGATATCACATGTAGAGTTGATAAGTCAAAATACTACACATTTGTATATCATAAATCTATCTATATGTACCTTACGTGGTGACATATGATTTAGGTGTATTGTATAAATGCAATTCATATGGTATGTGTCTAACACATGTTGTTATCGGGGGATTCTATGCCGGTTACGGATGAATTGTCTCATCAAGGTTTATTAGATGAAAAGGCGTCACCTTCGTCTTCTCAGTTTCCAGGAGATGGTGCCGTTCCTGGTTCCCAAAACGACAACAAATCTACTAAGCAAACTAAATCTGCATTGAATGAGGAGGATTTAGTAGAGCAGGACCTCTCTGAGGAGGAGAGTGTCCATGAACCATTTGTTCAGAGATATCGTCCCGGTATGTTTTTTCTTTAATATATCGATAGTATCACTTAGGCGTTTCCGTAGATGTCAAGCTTAAGAATGTGTGGAAAAACCACGATGATGGCGCTAATCATCATGTTCCTATGATCATTGACTTTTACGAGGAATGCCTTCGTACATACCGCGATGAACGCCTTTTCGTTTACGAGGAGGGATATCTCATGCAACGTAAGAACAACGCTGCGGATGCAGCAGCTGCCCGTGTGCGTAGCAGGTTGACAAACTCGCAGTTGAATGACACTCGAGGTGATTTAGTGTTAGACAATGAAGAGCCATGTTCTCAACAGGGTCCTGTTGAGGTTACTCTTGACGATGTCATGTGGATGAAGGATCGCCCTAACAATCCCTTATTACGATGCATTCAGTCAATTACAGACCGTTTAAACATTCAGGGTTTGGTTGGTGATCCCGTATCGTATTTAAAGATTGGTGGTGACGACATGCATTACGACATAGACGACCCATTTATCGATGACCGGGATATGTTCAATGAGTTGCAGATATCTCGTGACGATTTAATGATGAAGAAGGCAATGGAAAAAGACTTTTCAGTATGGAGTGAGGATGAGGATGACGATCACGTTGGCGTGCTTCGTGCTACAGACTTCATATCGCAATACGCTTCGCAGCTACAATTAAAAGAGGAAACTACATCTAGTGATTCAGAGAATGTACCATTATTTTTTCATTCCTCTGGTTGGCGTCACTATGCTCAGCGCATTCCTAAGCAGTTTACATACATATTCAAGGAGCTAGAGAACAAGTATAAGAGCTTCGAGGGTGACTTGGACAATGCAGCTTTGAGGACTATGGTACACGACCTTTTAAGTGCTATATTCTTGAGATTGACTAAATTCAGTGTTCCTCGTCATAGGAAGGGCACAAGTAACGATGCAGCAACATCGGATTCTAAGGAAGCTGATGACGATCAGGTGGCTTCATTAGCTCGTTACGGCCTCGATTGCATCGGTGTTGGTAAAATCATTGGCATTAACGGTCGCATTTTACGTTGGATCGTTGCTTCCATTGGTGAGGTTACTAACGCAGTATCATGTCGTGATATGCACAAGGAGTGGATCAGGCTGGTCCTAGAACACAATGAGGGCTGTATAGTCGCCATGCGTGACCGTATGAGTGAGAAGCTGGCTACCAGGGTATCTCAAATAATGTTGAAGCGTGGCGACAAGGTGTTTCACAAACTTTCTGAAAATATGAAGACCATGTCAAAATCAGTCCTTGCTGTACGCCGACTTATGAGGAAGTATGAAGAAGCCGCCGAGGCATATAATAACCCAGAGAATGCACCGTCTCAGAAAAGTGAGCCTGCTGTCCACTCAGTACAAAAAGTGAAGGCTGTTTTGCCCGAGACAGTTACTCCAGTGAAGCATGTGGTACCTGATGATACCTTTTCTGCTTCACCATTTGAAATCGACCACACCCCGTTTAGAGTAGGTATGGCTAACATATCAAACCTAGGCTACACATCTACATTGGATGGTATAGAAACACAATCTGGAAGTCGTGTATCTCCAGGTACTATTACGTTATCTGCCGGGAACGAGACTTCAGACAATTGCCAAAGGGATTCTGTTAATATGGACAGCTTGAATGATGATGCTGAAGAGGGGTCGCTTACTGTAGATGACCTTCAGTCCTATATAGAAGGGAATAAGTCCGAGAGTCCCCGATGCTCCGATGACGGATCAGGCTCTGAATGTAAAGAGGTATCCTTCGTAAATATGATGCGCAAGTGGTCTAAATGGCCACGGGTCTCGTTCCTCTATTCACTGTACAAGCATATAGCGCTTGATATTCTCACATGGGTCCAGATGATTAATCTAGCCACTGCTACACAAATCAGTATTTCCAATACCGATTTCAAGGAGATGGTTGCCAGTGAGTTATCTGTACCTTATATATTTGATAAGGCTTATATGCGCATATCGGATTTGTTTTCTACGGTGATATTTCAAACTACCGGTGTGAAGCTATCGATTGGTGCTGACATATCGCGTATAGTGGTGATGTACCTACACGAAACGTCGTGCATATTCGATTTATACGAGCGCGCAAGTGACCAGAAGCTTGTGTTTTACAACAATTCTGACGTATCTGCATCTGAAGGTGTCCTGACACTCACTGGAGGAAAGAAGCGAAAGTCAGGGTCCAAAGAGAAGCCTTCGAAATCAACAGTATCACAGGAAAACACTACCCAGGTTGACGAAACTAAGCCAGCAAAGACCAAAAGTAATCGCTCACGGAAAAAGAAGATTACGGTAGAGATAACAGAAAATAACCCTCAGTAATGCTATTTGTAACATATATTAGCTATGATGTGTATACAAGGATACCGATATCTAATAGTCTATTCTAATAGCAAATTACCAGTTGATATTATGCGTTTAGTAATCAGCATGGGTTGGTACTTACCAATGGACAGCACAAATGTGATCGAAATATGTTAATGTTGGTAATTCAAGTTCACGTTTCTACTAAACATAAATATACACATTTGATAATATAGTCTTTATAAGAAACGATTGTACGTTAGAGAAAGGCAGTCATTTAACAACGGTATCAAGGGACATAACTGTGACACATGATGGTATATTTCATCCCAAAATATACAATTTACATTTGGTTCACTAATATTTGATACACATTACGGATTGTTTATGATGTGTAGAGGAATCACAATGCAATGATTAGTGCAACATTACCATGAGATCATGTATCAACTGCATCGCAGTATATATGGTATATATACACCTAGATTTGATGTACTACCAGTGACTAAGTTATATTGGTCACCAGGGTAATAAGTGGTACTAACTACACTCTGGATGTTCAGCTAGGCTAACCACATACGGCCCGATATAAAACTAATTGCTAACTTCCTCATGAGTTGAGTATCAACTCTGTTGAATATGACATACACATCAATAGGGTCGTAGTTGGTTCTATTCAGCGGCCATATGGCCGCTGTTCTTAAGTCATATACTTTAGTTTTGTACTTTTTTCAATGGCGTGATCATATCATTCCATGTATAATATTGCTTTGACTTTTTGAGAATGGCATTAATCTGCAGGATTGACGAAGGGCGGATCCCCGTGGGCCACTACTCACTTGCAAGGCGTTGTATCGGATTACATTCAGAGGACAATAAAGTAGCGCTGCTTCTGTTCAACTACGCGTATATTCTAGAAACTAGGAGGTATTACGTGGAAATTGTAGCAGGATGGCGCAGTGGTAGTTCACAGCCTGTTGTGGAACGTCAAATGGGTGAATATCGATCAACTCTAGATCTTGACGTAGATACCCCTGAGGCAATAGCTGACGAGCAGGTAAGTTACATCAGTGGTAATTAACCTTTTTAGGCCAGGATAATCAATTGGTCTTTAACGAATCCGTCAACAAGGTAGCTAGATTAACACTGATTTAACCATGCCTAGGTTCGTCTCTGCATCATGGACTCCTCCAGTAATCCAAACGGAGCATGGACTTGGTTCAGCTCTATGTACAGTTGATCTTAAAAATCAAATTGAACTGTGGATGCCAAAGAAGTCACGTGGAGATGGTGTATATGACATTGAGGTATGTTGAATATGATTTAGTCGCGAACACCCGTAGAAAATATGCGACCTTACTGCTGCTGTTATGTCGGGCATTTCGTTTGACAATGATCACGATGTTCCCGGGGATATACATACCAATGCTGGCGTGATACCTTCTGGGCCAGGGGAAGATATGAGGCACCCCGGTCTTAGCATATGCCACTTTGACCAGTCACCAGAGATACTGAATTTCGGAGGCTTCTTAGGTCTTATAGCATCGGGACAGCGTGTTTTAGCTATATGGCTTACTTCTAATGAGGACGGGGGTTCCGTAGACACGGATCCTTTAGCTATAAACAATGGAGATGAGTGTACCAATGCTGGTGGGAAGTCCAATGACCGTTCCTTGGAAGGACCACCTTCTAAATTCATACAAATAGCTTCTAAATACTATCCCATTAATCAACTACCAGAAAGCTTGTGGAAGTTTGATATTGACTGCATGAAGGATCTTTATCCAATTTCTACTGTTAAAACCGTTAATCCTCGGATCAGTGACCATATAGTAGCTTATATTGACTCTGGTAACGTAAATTCAATATCCAGTAGGCTATTACGTAGCACTGAGTCCCAGTTATTATATGACATATTCGTTGCTACAGCGGATGGTCATATAAAAGTGGCTCAACTGGAGTTATCGTTTGACATGAAGGGGACAGTACGTGGTAGCATAGGCCCGTGGCGCGATATATTACGTGTTGAACGTCCAGCTGAAATGTTGCGTGTACGTGTTTTTCCTTGCGTAAATGGAGATATTTCATTATTGATCATGTTGGTGCACAACTCGGTTGTATTCGTCAACCTGGATAACGGCGGATGCCAAATGCATCGATGTGGTAGTCACCCGTTGGTTGCATATCACACATCGCCGTTGTATATGCGTGGCGGTGATATCGTACAAGTGGAATTGGTTGACGTCATAGGCACTAGGTTCACAGTTATAATGGATACCGATCTCCAACTGCGTCAGGTAGATTCAGTTACTATGCACAGTAGTGACCTGACAACTGTGTTCCTGGATGACACGAAAGTAGCGCGAATTGAGGTACTGATTAACCGCGTTACCACAGAAGTGCGCCGCAGCCTAAGATCGCCAAATATATTTTCTATAGCCATTTCTATCCTGGAGAGTAAAGGCAGTTTGGAGCACTTCATAAAGCTGATTGAGCATTCCGTATGCCGTAACGAGATGGTATATACCAATACCATGTTTCTGAGGGAGACCAATGCCATTGAGGCTTCCATGTCAACGTTGAGCATGGAACAGTTTGTACATCTAGCTTCTACTAACGCTGACATGTCCTTTTGGCGGGATATCCACACAGCTGTCGGTGACAACAGGATGGCAACGTTGCTGTATCTAGTGGCGTACGCCGAAGCTGGGGGTGACACTGACCAGGGAATAACTCCTATAGAGTTAAGAGCTGAATGTAAACCTTTAGTTACACGAATGCTATCTAATCTGCACCCAGAAAAGGAGATCACAGAGCAGCTAGAGCATTTGGTAACTGTGTTGTACTCTAAGAAACCAGTGGCAATGTTAAAACATGAATTGTAATTACCATTATAGATGCGTTAGTTTGATTGACTCAGTGGCCGTACATTGCGTTGATCTCCTTCTCGTAACGACTGCGCACCTTCTTGCGGACAGTCTTGAAGGTGGGAGTTAACATCCCATTGTCAACGCTGAAAAGCTCATCGCTGAGGATGAACTTCTGCAGACGCTCAAGCCCATTAAGCTTGTTCTGCTCAGTGATATTGTTGAAAGAGGCTTGAATCTCATCAATCAGCTGCTGGTTAGTCAGCAAATCCTTCACTGATTTGCCACCCAGGTTGTGAGAAGCGGCCCACTCCATTACGTATTCTGCATTGATGTTTACGATGGCGACGATATGGTCACGCTTAGCGTCACCGTAGATGTAAATTTGTTCAACAAAGGGCGATCCCGCGTAGAGGTTCTCTAGCTTCTCGGGAGCAATGTATTCACCCTGACTTAATTTGAATAAGTTGCGAGCACGATCTAGAATCTTGACACCCATACTTGGCAACAGTTCAACGACGTCACCAGTGTGGTACCAGCCCTCCGAGTCAAGGACCTCAGCAGTTTCCTCTGGGCGTTGCAAATATCCCAACATGATGCCAGTACCCTTGACCAGAAGCTCACCACGGGGTGGGTTGCCACGTGCATCATACTCCATTTCGGGAATTGATTTAAGTTTAAAGATGATGTCACCTAGAGGACCACCAATGGTACCCTTGACCTTGTCACGGTGGTCCTGGAGAAAACCGATACCCACTTCAGTGGTTCCCCAACCTTCACACACAGGTGAAATGAGGTATGTTTGTAAATACTCAATGTCACTCGCAGTCATAGCTGCAGAACCCAAAACCATGGACTTGATGTTACCACCAAAGGCCTTCCTGATCTTGCCTAAAATCCTGTCATAAAACCAATGGGTAGGGAAGACGTCGCTTTCAAAAAGCATCTTGCGTTTCTTCTCAACAACGAAGTTGATCAGCTTCCTCAGTGGCATTGGCTTCTTCTCAATATTGGTCCTAATACGGTCGAGGACCTTAGTGAACACACGAGGTACACCGACTAGTATATCAGGCTTCAAAGCTTGGATATCATCCAAGATGTTCTTGATGTTACCCCCGTAGTATCCGATACGGCTCATGTTAGACGCAGCAAAATGCTCCACGAAACGCTCATAAACATGGGAAAGTGGGAGGAAACTTAATAACGTAAAATTAGTAGAGAAGCGAAGACGATTGGCAGTAAAGTAAATGCGGTGTGAAGTTTCCATTAACGACAAATTGGTATGGATAGCACCCTTGGGCATACCACTTGTACCAGAGGTGTAAATAACAGTGGCAATGGCATTGCGGTCACCCTGTGGTACCTCCACAATGTTGTCACGGTACTTGTCCATCAACTCCTCAATGTCATAGGTATTCCAACCAGCTTCCTCAACGGCCTTCTTATCCTTGTCAGACAACTTGTCAAACAAAATTAAATTCTTGACCTCCGGAAGCCTATCCTTCAACTTCAACAATGTAGGCAATTTGGCAGCATCAATACATAGCGTTTTCATCTTCGTCTCCTTAAAAATCGTCAATATCGCCTCATCTCCCATAGTCTCGTATAAAGGAACTGTTACAAAGCCAAAAGCGATAGCAGCATAGTCGGAAATAAGCCACAAAGGACAGTTGGTGGCCCAGATACCCAAGAACTTGGCCTTCTTCAAAATGGCATCATCAAGAACAGTCTCGGAAAATAAACCGGGTTCACTTACAAAAGCACTACCCAAAATGACAGCAGTAGTTGCAGTCTGATAACAAATTAACAAACATAATACGCACTTACGTATGAGATAGTATACCACTTGTATTCACCCAAAGTTATCTCACCTTTGGAATTAACATGTTTCTCACGAACACCAAGATGATCCCTGTTAGGGTTTTGCTCAGCCATGTGACGGAGCATATCAAAGCTGGAGAGATTGACAGTAAGCAACCCTGACCTACCTAGTTTGGAACCTCTCAGGAAAAGGAGGGATGTCAACGCACTCACCCTTGTTGTTAAGAGCACAGTAAACATCACTCTCATCTATGTTAAAGTGGTTAAACAACAAAAACAAACATACCTTTCTTAGGGTTCTGGCAGATAACACGTGAATACTGCAACATATTCAGAGGTTTATTAGCCTCCGAGTCAAACATGGCCACATCGACCACGCCAAACAATTCTGCCGACATTTTCAAACACGTACTAGACAAGGGTCAATAATGAAATGTTGTGTACGTGCTACTCTGGCAACGTACAGCCTTACTACATAACAATATGCTGCGTGTGCAGCAAAGGATCTATATAAATGTCCCAATAAGAAAGCACAAAGGCCGCCCTTTGGTTTCTTAATGAGATCTTGGTGGGTTAATGACGTATTAAGGATCGTGGGTTAATTACGTGTTAATTCCAAGTAAGCCTTACACCCGTAGTCGCACCTACCACCGTGACACTACGGTCAACGCACGCGTCCGACAGCACCATGTAATCTATAGGAAATTTTAAAGAGGATTTTTATAATATATTATTACTCAAGATGAGTAAGGAGCCTATGGATGTTATCCGCGTCAATCTTGACGAACGGGTGTATCTAAAATGCAAGGGTGGTCGTGAAATTGTCGGCCAGCTTCATGTAAATTACATTTTCATGGGCCAAATATACATTACAGGCTTATGACGAGCATTGTAATATGCTACTATCGGATGCTATAGAGACATTTACTTCAGTTGAACTGGATCCTACAACGAATCAAGAAGTAACTACGGTAAGATATTAGATGTTATGCTAATGTTATACATAGATCACCTCAAAGGACAGCGGTGTTGTTTTCGTCAGAGGTGATGCACTCATACTGTTATCTCACGCAAATTCTACTTGAATCTTGCGTCGATTACCAAGCATGTCTTATGCCGGTATAAGGAAGTAGCAGAAAAGCGGTTGTAGAAATGGAAACACGAAAATAAGCGGATTTTGCTTATTTCCTTCCTTGGGGTGTAGCGATACTATCATCCTCAGGGAGAATAATAGAGAACAGAGACAGACATACACTGCCATCGGTAACATCGCAGCACGTATGGGTGCAATAAACGCCAATAAAATGTAGCAATTTAGCAGTATATACTTGTAGCCGATGATGAAAAGCTTCTGTGCGATGCGAATTGCGGACCTGCCAGATAGAGGTAGTGTCATATCCTCACCGAAATACTTGGTAGCGCCACGGAACTCATTCATATTGCCATTAGATGGTGCCATTTGTCCAAATGGCGGCGAATTATACGATGCCACACCATGTTGCGATTGCTTGTTCCCACTATGGTCGAAAGGGTTATTTGAATATGTACCAGTAGAATTCCCTATTGTGCCGTCCATGTAGCCACCAAAAGCGTTGTTTGGCTGACCCAAAGTGTTTACCTGGGAATTATTTGTGCCAGGTTGCGACTGCTGAGATATACCATCCAGAGGTGCCAATGACGGTTGAGTTGCGTAGAGTAGTCCAGAGAATAATATGAACTCCGCAGCAAATATTAATCCCATCCTTGTGAATGTACGTGTCAATGCTTCATGGAGGTGATACGGCCCTTTCCTCAAAGTGCTCACGTATATAGACCTCAGTAGCAGAAATGTGTAGACCGATACCACTGGTATATACAGGTCAGGAACTAGGTGACGTACTTTGCCAACCGGCATAAACACACAAATAAGATTATTCAACGCATTCTGATGAGTCAATCTAAAGTAAAAACGACCTGAATCAATAAGTGAATGAATCATAGCAGGAGGACGACATTGCCGATCTGACGGCTGGTCAAAGCCGGTAGGCACATCATCGCTACGTAAAGGGGCTGGTGACAGTGCCGTATGTAAGTAATTAGCGAGACCAAAGCCCGCTTGCATCAAATGTGCGGACATCTTATAATGACCTGGAAAATGTCGCCACACATATAGTTGAGCTATACCTAGACACCAGAATCACGTAGCTTTACACCTTTTTAAAAACAGTCAATGTGTAGGTTTTTTGCATCGGTATCCAGCAGAAATAAGCTTTATAACCCTAAATACCGTGCTAATCATGGGTTTTTTCATCCTAAAACCATTCCAAAATCTATACCGAATCTGAGTGATAAGCAAACGGGAGTAATAAAATCAAAACGAGGTACGAAGTTGTATAAAACGGTTTACCGCATCTGTAGATGTGGAAAACTACTCACATCATGTTACCAAGAGCCGTGATAAACCTGAAGATTTGGTGCAAACTGTGTCCATGCTACTTAGGGACAGACCAGGTGCTAGAATATGTGTCTATGCGTCAAGTAGTAATATCAGGCAGTGCCTGAACAGTACTGGGAGGTTGGTATATTGGATGCGTATCATCACGATTTCAGCTTGCAGAGGTTTCCTGATAGAAGGGCCGAACAGGCACTTATGCTCCGCAGGTTCAGGTAACTTGGATTGTGGATACAATATCTCATACCAGGAAACCGCAATTTGCTATACTAATGACGGATACCGATCGTGGTAAAATGCCGTCACCTGATGTCGTCGTTCACTATGATCTCCCTAGGAGTGTTGACGTATTGCACAAGCGGCATGGACATCAATGCTGCAATATATTTTTCTACTATAGCCATGAAAAGGTGTTACTTGCACATTTGCAAAATGCAATGAAGAATGTACTGCAAAAATGGGAAATGCCCTCAAGAACTGTTTTGGCAGATGCCTTTTTAAGCAACTTTGCCAATGCTGTCGATAGTATGCCAAAGCTCCCGGTTGATATACCTTTCAATAATGACTATCGGTAGGTTTGAACTATTTCTATTATACTCTACAGCACATTGGGAGCCATGCTTTACTTTGCATATCGTAAAAGTATCCACAATAAGAAGCACTACCTGTTATTAGACCCTGGGTTCCAAAGATTCAAGACCAGGCATGACGTAGAACAGTATTTGGCTGACTGCGGAATTACAAATTATAGTGGTATATCATTAACCAAAAAAGGTTTTGTGGTAGAAACTATGGAACTACTACACCATCCGATTATACATGGGTCATCTGGTATATCACCGGGGATCAGACGTATAAAACAAAGGGTGAATAAGGGGCTCATCAGATCGCATAAATATAGAGAGTAAGTGGATTGAACACAGCTGTATACCTTCCAGAATCGCATTCAATAAGCTATCAAGAGATCATGAACGTAAAATGATTAGGTTGTTCAAGTTCCAGAATCAACCTGGACATCACCCAACTCGTTAACCACGAGTTTTCGCAATGATTTCGGCTTCAATTTCAAAAACGCAGCTAATGTAACCCACGCATCTGTCGCAGCGTACTTAATCTGCTGTTGACTTAACTCAGCAGCCTCCCAATTGGAGCATTGCTGCTTCTTGCTTAGACGTAGTCCAAGAACACGTTGTACGACACTTTTCAAACTGCACGGCCGTAGCTGAAGCTCCTCGCAGACACTCTGAAGGTCAACGAAGCTACGACTGCGTACGCCAAAGTGTCGATACATTAATCGCATATCAGACGGTGCTCCATGTGATATCTGTGTAGTCATGAACACGTACACACTAGTATTAGAGAATGTAATACTGGAGTTTCAAGACTACTAACCTTAAGAATGTCGGGGTCTGATAGAATATGCGATACTGATGATGGCAAATGACCGATCTTGTACATAAGGTAGACCAAGCAGATGTCATTACTGGCAATCTGTATAACAGCCGGACGTGTTCTATCAAAACTCTGCCGATGTATAGATGCGTAGTAGTCAGGTACATACTCCAAATCAAAACCCACGCATTCTATAAGTTAATTATATTCCAACACTATACCTACTTGTGCTCAACAATGCTGCCGCAGAATCCTGGTAATGCTCAGCATTTTCGCTATCAATTAGCACAATTCTACCGCTAAATTGAGCTGGTTTTAGCTCAGTATTTGTATTTAAAGATATTATCGATTCGGTGCCATTGTTGCTACCAGTACCTATAGAAGAATATACACGCCGACAGAAACCGGCGGGTAAATCCCTCCCAGAGCACAAAGCTATGCGATAGCCCCTACAGCGCAGATTGCTCAGCAAACACAGCGCCAGTGTGAGCAATGTGTAAAACATATATTAACTGATGAGCTGCATCATCATAACCTGACGCGCACCATCCCCAGGGTAGGCCCAAATACCGTCGATATATCGTAAACAGTATCATTTATCCATGAAACTTACACACAATGTCACTGGCATCTAAGGAGTCACCGGGACTCTGCTTTTTCAAGAGTAGCAGGAAAATACAGCCCACCCAAAGTATAGAAAGCAATAAATGTATAACTTGCAGCGCAGTATTTGACGATATAACGGAACAAAAACAACATTTTAAATCAGAATGGCATTTGTATAATGTTAAACGTAAAGGAAGTGGCATATCAACGATTAGTGAAGATGAGTTCGTGAAACTAAAGGAAGGCCTTGCTCAAATTATGGCCCAAAAGAACACTGAAATTGAAACAAAGAATCGCAACAAACTTTCACGTAAATCAAGTGCTAAAAGTAATAAATCGGAATCTATCGATGGCACAAAGACCATAGGTGTCTCGCATAAACCTACATCGCAAACTGAACCAACCGGTGCAACATCGGTACCGTATGACCCAGTTATGTGCATATTTAGTGGTGAAAGATCGCAAACCATGGAGGATAATATCAAGGCCATGGGCAAAAACTACTCGTTTTTTATACCAGAGCGTGAGTACCTGGTCTCACCTGATGGTTTGTTGGGATACTTATACGATAAAATACACAACCAATACACTTGTATATACTGCCATAAACCATTTGGTAGCATATACGCAGTAAATCACCATATGGAACAGAAGCAGCACCGCAAGCTAAACGATGATGATCTTGATGAGGTGGCACAGTTTTACGATTTCACGAGATCATATGCAGAACTTATGATTAAAGGGGTGGATTATTATAAACATGATGGAACGGAGTCCACAGTTGATCGTGATGACAGTGAGTACACAGACGATGAGGATGACTGGGAAGATGTCATTACCCCCGAAACAGAGCAACATGATGCTATACAAACACTGTCGTCACTCGGTTTATATCGTGCACGGATTAGCCCTAGCGGTAATCTCACATTACCAAATGGCAGGGAGGCCATCCATAGGGATATATCATACGTCTACAAGCAGCACCTGATTGTTAGAAGTTCATATGGAATGGCTAAGGGACCAACTGGGTTCCAGTTCTTACCCACTGCACTAAAGAAACAAATTAAACAGGCAGATAAGCTGAAACGCACGAAATTGGATCATGGAACGCTCAAGGCGCAATACAAATCGTACAAGCTTTTTGTACCATGCAACCAAATTGCATATGCAACATGATTAAAAGAACCACCCGTATAATATGTAGAAACATAATAATCAGTCATCATTTAAACTGTGTTTGTAGAAATATAGCAGCATCACTGTATAATGGTTCGCAAAGGCGAACGAAACAATCATCGATTCAATCTTGCGATCGTTGTGGCCATTTGCATGCGTTGTTTCAACTTCGTGCCTGGTATGAAACCTTGATATTGTAAAGCAATGGCCAATAGTACTTATATGAAAGTAATGGATTCGACTCTCCAGTGGAAACTTGCACAATCAACTTAATGAGATCGACTGTTCATTCTCATCTCCCAGTTACTAAGCAATAATTAGATATACCATTAATATAATCACCTGTAGAACGGATCTAGCGAGAACGTGTTCGGAGTTATAAACAGTACATCCGCCATTAACATAGTCGACAGCATGACGACCAGCAAGATCCTATCGATATAATAATCAACCAATTGTAACTCACCAAAAACGGTTCCATGGGAAGTCTGCAGCGAAGACGAATACCATAAACAGGGATATGAACGACAACAGCGCTGCACATTTTGTAAAAACAGATTATAAATAATATATTTTAAAAACATACTTTTAGAACGCCAAGAAATTGCCGCCATGATGATTAATTAGTGATATAACAAGAAGCTATAATGTAATCACTTGGGGTTAGAAGCAGCGGTAAAAATGTGCAACGCGGCGTGGAAATTTAAAATCACGACATCAGGGCATTAAATAACAGATTATAACATTGTTAAAACATAATTACAATTGATCTAAAACAATAATGTGTGATGAAGTGATTGCGATATGTCTACATTTATGTTAGATATGTTTTTACCATGCGATTCAACACTCGAATTGAGGTAGTATTGTTTTGATAACTAATAGCATAATTCAATACCATAGGTTGATAAGAACGATCTATATATTTTGCCAGGGTATGGCGCATATGGGTGCCAGCATCAGCTCACACTCGTACGCAAATGTTCTCGTTTAAATCTATATTCGGAATCTATTGTAACTTGATGTGATCCACTCTATATCCTACCGTTTTGCTATTTTGGATCCTATATTGTTGTCTTGCTGTGTGTTGCCATCTGAGTACTAAGTAGGTGTGTAATTATAGATCATAGATTATTGATTTAATCTATCGCTATTGTTTTATAAGTATACTAATTCTATAAACATCTAGGAGTTCTATGTTAGATTAAACTGGAATATCCTTTTAATTATAACATTTAATTTTCGACTGCATTTTGTCTATTATATCATTTTCTACCAAAATTCATTAAACATGGCAAATGTTCAATCTCACCAACCTATTGTAATTGATGCTAGAAGTGAAATGCAGAGGCGTGAGGATGAAAGACATAGAATTGATAACAACGGCGAACAACCTCTTCATCCTAGATGGAGACTAGAGAGGATCTTTTTGTATATTCTACTATCCGTTCTAACAATCGGTATTATTATAATCACGGTTGTCTTGTGTTGCGGTGGAAATTCCAGAACTGTTCATGAGTGGGTAATAAGAGATGATAAAATCGAAGGGGGCAATCATAAAACCACGTTGACCCGTGAGCAAATCGAACAGCTGGTTAATGGTTCCGTAAGTGTGGTGAACGGTAGGCTACAAGGTCCCAATGGTCCAATTGATATTCCAGGACTTGGTAACCTTACGGGTAGTGTAGATGATTTCTTTAACAAATTGCCGAAGCCAGATGTTACAAGGCCGGATTATCATGAGCAGCAAATACGTGAGGCTGAAAGGGAAGTAAGGGATCGCCTTACTGGGTCACCATCGGGAATATCAATCTAATCGCAAATTATTTTTTAAAGTATAATACAACGGGCTGTTTGATAACAAGGAACAGTCTATAGGGAAAGGCGTTATATCGAAAATGTGTTCAACAGGAAATAAATCTACATAGTTACAATGTCACGTGAGTCATATTTTGTTTAGGACTTCTACAACAGTTAATGCTTCCAATGTAGTATCATTGATAGCACCTTAATCTTATGTACACCAATGACTTCAGCTATTATAATTCAATAATTGTATTGTTTGATATCAATGTTGTGCTGTTACCTTGTACTTTATGTAGCGTAATATTTATTTAATCTGTGCTCTATTTAATGAATGTTGATGTTCATTATCTAAACCAGATTTATGTGAATTCATGTCTACAGTTATTTTCTATGGTCTACTATAATGGATTGTATTCAGGACTTCCAGATGTTGACTGTAATATATGGTATAAAGATACTGTAAAAGTCCTCACGTGGCGCTTTTAATTTATCCATTGTATAACTTTCATTCTGTTTTGAAGCAACTCATTGCAATAATATTGAGCTACCATGCTATATCTATATAGAACAGTGATCTTTTACATGAATACAATTGTCGGCAAGATGCATAACATCTGGATTTTGTCAAACAATGTGAACATTGTAATATAAATGTGCAGTTGTAATTGTTCACCGTCGGTTTGATTATTTGAAACTTTATTTACAAATCGCAAAGATCAGTATCTAACCTATTGTTGGAAAACGTAACAACATGGCACCCAAGAGACCAAATTCAAATCGCTCGAAGAAAGATGCTAATAGAAAACGAAACTATCAGGCATTGAAAGCTAAATCACAACCTAAATCTAGTATACCAAAAAGCAAATCAAGAAAACAAGACTCCAAAAAGGATGTTAAACCAACCTCTAGTGCAAAAAGAAGGGATGTTAAACCAACCACTAGTACAAAGAAAAAGGACAACATCGTTAAAGCAACAGGCAAAAGCAGAGTTAAAACCATATTGATCATAGCCATTATAGTAATTGTGACAATTTTAAGTTTATTTTTGGTATATTTATTAACTTATTATACGAGGAGAGAAGACTTCAACATCACATACACGCCATATCCCCCAAATATGCTATACCCTAGTAGGAAATTAAAATGATATATACATTTATATGCTTTAATATTTATGTGAGCTATGTGAAATAGAAGGTTCAACCAAATCAAAATGTATATATAAGCACACATATAGTTCAAAGGAATATAATATATTTGCATGTGTAAATGATTTTCGCCATTAAGGTACCGTAAAAGGGATTGTACATGTATATTATACCAATTTGAATAGAAGAAGGTCGCGGGAATAGGAATGTAGTGATGTGATTTGTCTATAGTGCTCTCGCTACACCGAAAACACAGCGCTTCATAACCACTCCTATTCTCCACAAAAAATGTAGAATAACACACCTATAAAAATGGTGTTAACATATCCTGCTAGGATGTTTTTATCATGTTATATATCATCGCAAAAACGGCTCTGTTACCGTACCCTGCTTATTACAGTATCGCCATGCAACAATACACCCAGTAATCGGAATTTTTGCACAGGTTATTATCCTAAAGAACATCGTAATATTTCAAGGCATAGTGGTTGTATAAAGAATGATTCCAATCGTTGCCATATTAGGCAACTACATACCTCCAGAACTAGAAAGAATAAGGATCCGTATTCGGTACTTGGAGTTAGCAGAAATGCTACTAATGATGAGATTAAAAGAAAATTCAGGGAATTGGCAAAGAAATATCACCCAGACTTAAATCCGTCACCAGATGCAAAACAGAAGATGGCTGAAATATCGAGGTTGGTTAAGTAATTTGTATTTCAACATTTATAGCGCATATGAGCTTTTGTCTGACCCAAAGAAAAGACAGGTTTATGATCAAACTGGTATGAACGCTGGTGATGGCGGATATGATCCAACAGGTAATTGGTTTTGCTTGTCTATATAACATTTGCAGCTGGTTTTAGCGGTTTTGGTGACTCTTCATTTATGTTCACCGATTTTGCTGAAATGTTCTCGAGAATGGCAGGGGGACATGGAAATAACAACCCATTTACGGGTACCTCTCGTGGTGATGACATACAGGTTGGTTGCGGTGTATCCATTTAAAAACTAACTCAGACTGAAATTACTATATCATTTATGGAAGCTGTGAAGGGTTGCTCCAAGGTAGGTATCATTTTTTGTAGATATATTATTATAGAATATTAATATACCAGCAAGGGTGGCATGCGGTGACTGCAAAGGGCTAGGGAGACAACCAGGAACTAATATCGAGGTGTGCAAAGTTTGTAATGGAACTGGAGTTCAACGTATGGAAAGAGGGCCTATAATAATAGGAGTCCCATGTAGAAGTTGTAGCGGTACAGGACAGGTAATTGCACATCCATGCCGTGCTTGCGGCGGATCCGGTGATAGAGCTCAGACTAAATCGGTTAATATAAACATACCAGCTGGAGTACGACAGGGTATGCAAATGAGAGTGCCAAATCAGGGACACGTTGGCGTAAGGGGTGGGAAGAGTGGACACCTATTTGTTAACATCAATATACAACCGCACCAAATTTTCAAGTGGATTGATGATGATATACACGTTCACATACCAATATCGCTCAAGCAGTGTCTACTAGGTGGTAACGTTGTAGTACCGACTTTAGATGGACATACCGAACTGACTCTCACGCCTAACAGTCAACCGTTCTTCATTAAAACGTTGATAAACAAAGGACCACCCAAAATTGACAGCCGTAACAATGGAAATTTGATCGTACATCTGGAACTCAAGTTACCCGATCAACTTACACCAAAACAAAGGGAACTTGTGGAAGAATTCGACAAAGAAAGTTCTTCATGCACCAAAGGACAAAAAGGTGTAAACAACCAATCTAATGGAACTGACAGTAACCGATGGTGGAAATGTGTCGTAGGCTCCAATAAACACTAAACATAAATATGTAACACATTTGGCGAGTCAACGACACCATAGAAGTTACATTTAAATAATGTTTTAAAATGTCACTTCCTCGTATATTAACTCCAGATTTCTTTACACAGCTTACTGATTCAATACAGAAGGCTGGTGGAGCTGTACCGAAAGAACAGCATGAATCTCCTTCCTCTGTAAAGGTGCTGTGTATACAGCAGTCTCCAGTAGGAGAAAATAGGCATCTGTAGGTTCATAGGATAGATATTCTACAATATATATACATACTGCTATTAATTTTAACCCAGAATTGAAGTGCTGGATGGTTCTGTACCGGTGAAATACAAACACACATGCCTCGCAATTATTCCTACAACGGCCGACGGAGATAGCCAACTGGTAGGAAGAATCATTAGTTTTACAAAGTACAATGTCATCCCAACGAGGTATGCTTGCTTTTGTGCTTTATATATGTTTTTATAGGTCTCGTTATCTTATCTTACTCACCAATATTGCGATCCTTCCTGGAGATTACAGGCATTTAACATCTTATTTGGGCACAAACCTAGTATACCATCCTGTAGGTTAATCTTCCAATTCCATTATTACTGAATTGTAGAGTCTAACGGTAAAGCAACAGAATGCGGAACCAGTGTCTAAGCCGGTTGAACAAGCCGGCGGTTTTCAGACATCAAGTCATGTTACAAAGCAACCCATGGCCCAAAGTGGAAACACTACGTTAAGTAGTATGCCTTCAAGTAATACCATTAACACTTCTACATCGTATGCACAGAGTCATCACGCTCCGACGTTAGTTTGGACGTATGCCTATATACTAATTATGCAGTTCATTTTCGCATGATAGCAGTACAAATCACGGTCCTATAAGGAATACAGATGATCAACTTATGCTAAAGAAGCCGCAAAGCGCCCCTTATGCTACAAACACCTCTAAACCCGTAGTGAAAGTGGGAGACGGGAATAATTCAGGATATATATCGATTGCAGACCTCACTATTTACACTCCAAAGTGGAGTATTCGTGCAAGAGTGTTAAACAAAACACATATAAAGAAGTTCAATAATCAATGGGGAGAAGGACAACTGTTTTCTGTGGATCTATGCGACAATAGTGTAGGTTATGAATATTAACTGCTTGAAACTTTGCAGGGTGATATACGTGCAACGTTGTTTGGCGAAGCTGTCACCAAGTGGTACAATTTTATAGAAGAGGGACAGGTATCTTCCTAAGCTTGCCTTATATAAATACCCAGGTTTATAGCATTAGTGGTGGCCAGCTGAGACCAGCAAATAAAAAGTTCAACAGTCTCAGTCACGCTTGTGAAATGTCACTCGATGAGAATTCACAGATATTGCTGGATAGAGATGATCAGTCGATACCACTGATTCGTTGCAATTTCGTACCCATTAAGCAAGTTGAACGCTTGTCTTCAGGTGATATAATTGACGTTATCGGTGTCGTTGCACGATTCAATGATATAAAATCATATCAAAGCAAGGTATGAAAATGCTTTTTGGAAAACACATGTAACAGAGTACTGGTACTACTTCTGATAAGAGAGAAATATTGTTATGTGACAGCAGTGGATCTAGCGTATGGGTTACGCTTTGGAATAAGAAGGTCCAACAATTTCTTACTAGCGAACTCGAAACTCATCCTATCATAGCAATGAAAGGTTAGTATAATGAATCATTTGCTAAAGCCGCGACAGGTGTGAGAGTCAATGAGTGGCAAGGTAAGAAGTTGGACACCATAGGCACAACCCATATTACAATTAATCCCGCTGTTCCGGAAGTTGCAAAACTAAAAAATTGGTGGGCAACAGTAGGTGATATGTAAGATTGTTTCATCCGTTTTACAGGAAGGATCACAAATGCAGTTTGATGCGGGAAGATCATCGATTGACAATAATATTGAAGATATTATATCCATAGGCGCACTTACACAAGCTGCAAACCAGGCTTATCAATTCAAAGCATTGGGTGATAGCGGTATCACATTCACTGCCCGTGGCATGGTGGAAGTTATTAGGGAAAATACATTTTCGTGGCCTGCTTGTATTGAATGCCAAAGGAAAATGGTAAACGAATTAGGTCAATGGGTATGTTCAAGATGCAAGTGCACACGACAGCCGAGACACACTTATATACTTTCAATGAAAATATCGGATGACACGGGACATCTATGGGCTACTGCATCAAGTATCGTTGGTGACGAAATAATGAACGGAATACCAGCTGCTGAAGTGTTAGCGTTAGCTGGGAATAATGATATAAATGTAGATGGAAAAAATTTCATGAATATATTCGAAGAAGCACGACTAACGGAGTATATCTTCAAAATAAAGGTTTACACCGAAACGTACATGGATGAACCCAGAATCAAATATCGCGTCACTAAAGCTATAAAATTGAGAAGATGTTTAGACACAGTCATCAAATGTCTAATAAAAGAAATTGATGGAATGATGTTGTGATCCACGGTGTGTAAAAGGACAAGTTAAATTATCGTGTTAATCAGTATAATATATATTCATTCGTTATTAACATAATGATGTAATATTGTATATTCTTAAATGGCAAAGTTGCTAAAAGCGCAGTTTCAGGCTGCGCGTATGTCGAAAAATAGACATATACCAGATCGCACTTATTTCCTCCATTTTTCAAAGTATAACTCTATACCGAAACCACTACAAGAACGTCGTCAACCAAGGCGTGTTAACCTTGCAGAATGTCTAAATATTCAAACTGGAGATCTAGTAGAGGTATTACACGGCCAGGATGAAAGGAAGCAAGGGGTGGTCCTCAAAGTATTCCATCGAAAAAATCAAGTTATTGTGGAG
Source organism: Babesia bovis T2Bo (assembly GCF_000165395.2). Classification (NCBI taxonomy): domain Eukaryota; phylum Apicomplexa; class Aconoidasida; order Piroplasmida; family Babesiidae; genus Babesia; species Babesia bovis. The sequence goes on from NC_010575.1 coordinate 2,252,791, forward strand.
AATTGCAATATGGTATGTGATGATTTACTAGTTGATATTATAACAGAGGAAAACATACTGGAATCCGAAATGGGACAAAGAAAATCAGCCCACATTACTTACACAAGAAATGCCAATCCATATCTCCAATGTAGCTTTAGTTGACCCGGTTGTAAAGTAGGTATCATATTGCAATTTAATATTTTCTAATAGGAAACCAACCATCGTCAAAAGAAGGTACATGATGAACGGAGAATGCGTACGAATATGTAAATTATCAGGTAACTGATATATATTTCATATGATAATGTAAAGGCTGCGCGTTACCAAAACCGGTGGAAGTGGTTAAGGGATTGTATAAACCTCCTCCTAAAAGAACAGTACCAATTAAGGTAAGCCATATGTAAACCTTTACAACCTTCAGGACGATTACGCACATAAAGATTATGATAATTTCAATATGCTAGTCAACATCGCACGAAAAATTAAGGATAAGACCATCGAATCTTTGATAGCGGATCGTGAATATAATACGAAAAATACTTAATTATAAAGGTCATGATAAACAGCGTTAACTCCTATCTTATTATAATTTCACACATAAGGCGATTAAATACAGCTACATATCAAATTACAATGGTAATTAATCGACGAATTCAGACATTGGAAAAACGGAATTATTATACCAAAAGTTTACGTTATTAAGTATATATCGTCAAATTATTCCACTAGCAAAAGGCAGATTATATTATTTTATTTAATCTTCTTTGCGGTGGAGTTTATTTTAGGGTAGTAGTACCAGGCAAAACGAGTTCGTAACTCGCGTGTTGCAAGTATATCGTATTGCCGTTCTTAATCACCCAAAATGACACTAATGGACAAACAATATGAAAGTATATATATATATATATAATCAAAATATGTAAGGAACATACAACTGGGAAACACATAACCAAACAATTTGACCAACCCAATTAGGTTTAGAATTATTCATATGAAATATGGCAACTAAATAGATTATAAAAAGCACATATTGTTATTTATAATCTATGAAGTATTGATAAAAGGTTGGAATAATGTTTTATCTTGATAAATAACTGAATTGCGCGTCAATATATTACTACCGCGATTCAAAAACTTATAATCAAGTTAAATATAATAACATGAAACATTTTTGTTATAAATATAATTGAAAAACCTATGGAAATAGAAATGAAAATCTAAGTGATAGCCATCTGTGCCACAATGTAAGTCTGCCCCATTCATCGTCAAAACGATTCTAGCGGAGACCAGCTTATAGAATCATAGTTTTTATACATTATAACCATTACGTTTATAGGTAAGTGTCTTATTGCCGTGTTATGGACTCGCTTTTATGCTTCTTTTATTTGGAAATTGCTTTTTCCCCACTCTAATATATTCATATGGCTTATTTACGTATTTTTAAACGCCTATATTCGTTTAAGTAGTATTTTACATATTTTTGTATTGTCGTTGTTATATTGTATACGACGTTTAATGAATGTGCAGTTGTATAGGAGCAACAACGTCTTTAGTACAATATGGGACGAAGACCGGCAAGGTGTTATCGCTATTGCAAGAACAAACCATACCCAAAATCCAGGTTTTGCAGAGGTGTACCAGATGCAAAAATCAGGATTTATGATATGGGATTGAAGGGAGCCGATGTTGATGACTTCCCTTATGCTGTCCATCTGGTTTCGGGTGAATATGAACAGATATCATCGGAAGCACTCGAAGCTGCCCGTATCTGTGCTAACAAATTCATGGTAAAATCAGGTGGAAAAGAATCTTTCCACATCAGGATTCGGGTACATCCTTTCCACGTGCTGCGTATTAACAAAATGCTTTCGTGTGCTGGTGCCGATAGATTGCAAACTGGTATGAGACGTGCTTTTGGCAAACCAAATGGTGTTGTCGCTAGGGTAGACATTGGTCAAATTCTGATCTCCGTAAGGACAAGGGAAGCTCTCGTGCCAAAAGCTGTTGAGGCTTTGCGTAGGGCAAAGTACAAATTCCCAGGTAGACAAAAGATATTCATCTCTAACAACTGGGGATTTACCAATTTCACGAGGGAAGATTACTTGAAATATCAATCCGAAGGTCGTCTTGAGAATAAGGGTGTTCATGTTAAGTGGATATCATCACATGGCCCACTTACTAAAGTTTTCCCACAGTTAGAAAATGTGCACGTTCCTTTGGACAAGGAAATCGTATCTCCTTAGACACTTGTTAATTTTGTCTAATAGCGTTGCCATGCTTTGAGCATGTTTTATAAAATTACGCAGGGTGTCATGAATTGATGTATTATGTATCACTTTAAACATATATAGTATGCGTGTTACACTACAATGTAGAATACACCAGTCGAATCAATTATTACATTTCACTGTCATAAAAATGTATTTTCCTGAATATGACACCCATCATCTCATTCTATCACTTAAATCCCTTCACTATTATATGATTATTGTGATCCGTTTCTTACATGTGTTTTAATTCATATACGTTAATGTGTCATCTCAGTGGGAAACATTGTATGATCTATTAAACTCAAGTAGAAAAGATTTTTTAAATAATAGTTTATTAATATTAATGTTAACATAGTATGCAGTTCAATTGTGGTCAATATAAACAACACTGTGTTCCGACAAACAGCAATAGAAATTGTAGTGTCAAAAGTGTCATTGGCTGTCGTTGTTAATTATCTAGTTTTATGTCGTCCTCAAGATCAATCGATCATGTACATAGCTCTGAAAGTGTTAAAATGCATGATCTGGCACTTTAGTTCAACATAATGAAAGTAATCCCACCGTTTTTTTAACCCACATAGACGACACATGTTGGTGGTCGACGATAATAATAGACAAAATCATAATGTCATAATCAAAAGTGTTGTTCACTAGTCAAGGATCCACGTAATCATCTATTTAATGCATGTATACAATGCCTAAAATTTGCCAACGATCGACTGTCGCAAAAAATATATATTGAACCATCAACCCACACAGTTAACTGGGCCACTCAAAAGGCAAATGACATTGGAAAACAGCAAATATATAATCTATCGACGGGTCTCTTTTGTAGTATTTTACGATGTTTCTTTGAACTGGTACTTCAAGTGTTATGTAGTATTCATATGTTCCCAACATTGATTCCGGAATTAGTAGAATATATTCTTTCAAAGCATTATTTACTGAATTGTTCTCTGGATTCTTATGGTGACTAAAATTCATTCAATTTGGAAATTTTATCCAATATCCGTTAAATATAGGTGATGTATTTACTGGTTCCTTATTGTGATAGGGCCTTCCAACATCTTGCATATGTATTGAAATGTTAGAGAGATCTCTCATATCTATATAAAGAGAACAACATGTACAACTGCCAATTTCAGCAACATTTTCATCACCACATGACATTACCTTCATGGGCTCCTTGACAGTCAATAATCCTTACAGTTAATGTTTTGAATATTTTCCCCTTTCTGATAACTGCGTTTCATTTATCACTGTCATTCATTTCCTTGTATTTCCAGTTACTATACTACATCAATTCATCAACAATCTGGAGATAATAATGTAGTTCAACAGGCAGCACTATAAAAATATCAACCTTACTGCCTAGTCCACAATGTTCCTAAAATAAATAGTAATTCTTGATTTGCGTTCCAGATTGGTTGATGAAAGTCAATAAGTAGTGATTGGCTGATAATGAATGGTAAACAATTTCCCGTGAAGTATGAAAAGATGTACTACACTATATTTCAATGCAATAAAACTGCCCACAGCAGCTCCGCTGAAACTCAGTCAACTTTATTCACCATTGATCACGTAGATGAACGTTCAAAGATCTGGTACAAGTGCTCCCAAGAATTTTTGTGATTGGTTTCCGTTTACCCAATACCATTTGTGGAATCATCAGGAGGGTGCCCTATAGCGAAGGAAGTATATTCGACTATAGACATATATAACTTGTACCAGTAATAATGCCTAGTGACACATTTATATAAGTAGAATCTAACCACAATCATGCCGCCTCATATATTTCATAACTAACACTGAGATGACAGAGTAGGAAACGATCACAGAGAAAGGGCAATAAAGAAAACAAAATTTCTATTACCTTCCATCAAGCATACATTATCATACTATATGAACTAGTTCATCACATTGTGCCCATTAACTCATATCGGCTGCTGACAAAATGTAAGCTATCGACTGGTTTCCATATTACCAGAGGGATTTTATTATACGGCAAAATTCGGCACAACCCTAATATGCTATCCGACATCATACCATGAGTCGCAATTAAAAATCATAGGGAATTCAACTATAACGTTTCAGCATCTATTATAACGACATAATATGATAGTATCAATAAAACAAAAGCCGAATATACAGTACATTATAATTGTCTAATCAATAACACGACCAAACAAAAGAAACTACGATGAGGATTGTCTAATGGTCGAATTTGAACAACAAGTCCGAGGTAACTTTGTACTACAAAGTGTGAAAATCATTATAAACAAAACAAAAGTCGAAATCAAATGGATGAATCTTTGATAAAAATAACTTAATAAGGATATAAGTCTAACTGGCTTGTTGTAGTTCATTATGCAATATAAGGGATTTTTTTTAGTATGACAAAATGACAGATAAAAAATAGTAAAACAACAGTGAATATGCTTATTTACTAAAGTTTATAAGTGGTGATAGAGCGTTAATATTGTCTTCTAATATGGTATACAAGGAAATGTATGTCGTACATATAACATCAACTTGTCTGCATTGACAGAGATATATATATTAAAAATAAGATTACTTAGTACAATAGAAACAGCTTTAGATAATAAACCGTAACATCATTCGTCCAATTATGGTCATTGATATGCTTTATGTTTGGACGCTGTTCGACGCCCCATCATACGCAAGTCACCTGGCTGATTAAGCATAAATGGACCATTGCACATACCGATATTAATCGGCTAACAAGGATTCTCTCACGAATTGTTGTGGGATCACGCCTATAGGTAGTGGGACTTAGGAATCAAGCTGGTTCTTTTTGCAAATTGTGCTACACAGTCCACCAGTACGAACAACGGTGGAATCCAATGTCTACAAAATTTGTAAATTGAGCGGACTGTGAAAAACAAGCTCATCACAACAATTGGCAGTTAGGTTGTAATTTTTGAGACATCTTTCTACGTTACACCTGCAACGGGGGTACCTTTTATAGGAGCAACATTGTACAAGACATCATCATATAGATCTGACTTTCAGGATGACTGTCGCTGTAGCGGATGATGTAACGCCTGATATGTTGGCTGCTCGTGAGCGGCTACGTGCTCGTATGGGTGTATCTGGTACCCAAACTGGTGGCAAAGGCACTGCCAGAAGGAAGATGAAAAAGACCAGTAAGCTGGTTGGTGATGACAAGCGTTTACAATTTGGACTACGATCAATAGGCGCTGCTAACATTCCGGGCATCGAAGAGGTTCAGATGATAAAGAATGACGGTCACGTACTGATCTTTAGCAACCCCAAGGTACAGGCAGCACCAAATGCTAACACATACGTTATTTCTGGCGTCGAAGAAGAGCGCGAAATATCGTTGCCTGACATACTTCAGCAACTTTCTGCTGCCGGCATTAATCTTCCTCAAGCTGGAAACCACGCCGACCAGGAAGGAGACATTCCGCAACTAGTCGAGGGATTCGATAGTGTAGCCCAAAAAGGTGAGGAAGAGGCCAAAATTGTCGAGGCCGACTGACAATGTCGATGTAATGGTTTTCGATATATAACTTAGTTGTATGTGTGAGAAGCAGATAGATTTAGAGGTGTAATGGACGCTGCACGTGATTGGTAGCATAGTCTTGCACATATTTACACCAATAAGATATCATACGTTACAACCAAAAATAAACATGGATATATCACTATAACGTCATTAAAATATACATTTAGCGTATATCGGTAGTCGACCCTGGTATCATGGGGGAGGTTAGCACGGCTCCCCATGCGGCGTCAATACAATGGTAAACGAAAGGTTTGGCATTCTGAAAATTGGATATATTTGTTTCTTCATATAATATAAATACAACCGGCTGTAAAAGTACGAGTTAAAACCGAAGACAAGGTAAGAACGCTGCTCTTGTAGGGTGGGATGAGAACTTAATTTCCTCAATACACCTTATACATTACCAGTTTTATTTGTATCAGCCGTGTTTAACATGGTACACCATATATAATTATATAGTCGAATTTAGGCGAAGATTTATGCCATTGTTCATCGTTTTTTAGGCCCCATCTATTAATTGGATATAATAATGCCGCACTCCTACGGTAAACGCGCTCGTACTAGAGACAAGTTCTCGAAGGCTTTCCGCCGCAATGGAATGCCTTCAGTTGGACGCTATTTGCAGCAGTATCGCGTTGGGGAGTACGTCGATATCCTTTGTGACCCTTCTGTCCACAAGGGTATGCCTTACTCTTACTACCACGGTAAAACTGGCATGGTCTACAACATTACCCCGAGATCATTAGGTGTCATCATTAAGAAGGTTGTCCGTGGCAAGCAGCTTTTGAAGCGCATTCACGTGCACATTGAACACGTTCGTAAGAGTCGTTGCCGTGAAGACTTTTTGAAGCGTGTCGCTCTTAACGATGAACTTAAACGCAAGGCAAAGTTGGAAAACAAGAAGATTCAGGTCAAGAGGCAACCCGCTCCTGTTGCTCCTGGTTACCTTGTAAAGGCTACACCAGAATCCATCATCGCTATGGACCCTGTTCCATTTGTCGAAAAATACTAGTTGTTTTTATTTAACTCTGTTTAATTATGGTAACTAGTATTTTGTTTTTATGTTGCCACGTTTAGATGTACTACGGGTTAATAAGGATGAGTTATATTTAAATGTTACGATGTATAGATATCATCATGCTACATTCATAGAAGACATTTACCTCCTGATACACCATTACAAAACCAATGTTACTTTGGCTAACGCAACCAACATGTTAACACCGCATGGCTATGTACTGTGAAATTAGGGTATGATATTAAAATTTTGTCAACAAAACTATCGAATGCGATAAAAATGTGTATTTTGAATACTATGATTTACCCCTGAAACGTAAGATTAGTTTCTTAATAAGCTTACCTTTGTGGTGATAGAGCAACTTAACATCAATATCTCGAGGGTTGTTGGCGTTACGCCTTACAGCAATCATACCCTGTATTTTATCGCCAACATCAACAGTCAAATCATCAGGTAAGTAAAATACTGTTTGTTTCCAATGGGTGTACTTATCTTTGGGGCTTGTGCTTAATGTTAGTGGTTTGTGACAAGCAGAAAAGGTTACATCAAACCAAAAACAAAAAGCGTGGACATAATCTCTGCGTTGTACTACAAGCATGTACTCCGTTGCGAAATCTAAATCTGATATCCTACAAGTATTCAAGTCCAGGTCTAGAATACAACATTCGGTGGTATTCTGGGACTTGGGATCTACCACATCCACTAAGGGTTCTTCTAGAAGGTGGCTCCTCATTAATGAAAAATCAAAGCCATATAAATCACGCCATGTATCCAACTTATCACACTATAAATGATGCTATAAACATGAGATGCAAACTAACTTTATATTCGGCATCCTCTATGGCACCAACATATAGCCGCGCTCTGTCAGGAAATAACAAACCTCCTGGTTTTAACCACTGTACAAGTACTAAACATAAAATACAATACCCACCTTATCACGACAAAACAGAAGCGATTGGAGCATATTTTCATATAGTAGGAAATATCCCATCCATTCACTGACAATAATATCAACCTCCGGCACTGGAAGATCTATATCTTCGCATTTTCCATGTATAAAGGTTACTTTTTTGTTCGCACCGTTTCGTTGAATTAGTTTTTTTGCAAGGTGTATTATGTTACTACATTCTATGGCGTAGACATGTTTGGCACCAGCCGCTACGCAAAACAACGAAAGAATACCAGTTCCACAGCCTAAATCCAGTACAACTTTATTCTCGAATAAATGGCGGTTTTGGGTTATTGCTTTATGATATGTGCCTAATGTATAATTTTAATTCTGCCGTGGATACACACACCTGTACGTACTGCATCCTTTAGCATTTCTTCGTGAATTCCTATATATCCATAGGAGTGAAAATAGCTATCCTGAGCACCGGAAGGTTCGGCATCGTTTATAGAAGATTCCAAGGACTCAGCATTGCTACCGAAGTCAGCCCAGTCATTAGAAAATGAACTTATTTGGTTTGCTGAGTAAAACCCATAACTACCTGCATTGTGTGTAACCATAATGAATATATTATAATAAATATGTACATCTTCTTCTCACCCCAGTATTGTAATAAAAGGCACTAATACGAATAATAATGGCATAATATCATGCCTATGTTTACACTATTATAACAATTAAGCAACGTTCGAAGCGTATAGATGTAACGACTATACAAGGGTCCACTTATAGAGCAAAGTGGTAACGTATGTCTTAATGTACATTTGAATTTGTACTATACAATCCGGGATACGTTTCGTTAATCGAATAAACAATTAACTTCACTACATGTCTAGTGGCGTAGACACATAGAAGATGTTTGTATTGTAGATGTGTCATTACCATTCTCATTCTTTTCCACGTCATAGCATTCATGAAGTCTACCGACACTTAAGGCATACCAGATTTGAATCTTTGCTAGCTAGTGTAGATGGCCCACTTATATCCAATAATAAAGATATAATGACGTAAATTCTACCTGGTATACATATCAGTGACTTCAACATAAGCTTGATGTAATCATCCTTGAGCATATATTGCCTTCATAGACGTGCATAACTACAAGTTTGCAAACCGAAGACACATAATCACTGCAAAGCAATATCTACCAAGCTGTTTAACTGGTGAATTAATAGAATCCTGAAAGCGTAAGACTGCTTGAGAGAGCCGTGAAAGGGACATTAGAGTCATCATGAGGTGTGAAAGAATGTCCAACGGCCAAGAAAATTACCTTAAGGAGTGCCAACAATTTGTCAATGGACAAAAATGCACAAACGACGGTAATGCTTCGGAAGCGTAATAACAACCATCACTCCGAACACAATTAGTAATTATCCCATACAGGGCAGTTCTGTATCCCACAGCATACGTGCAACAATAGTCATTATCACAGTTTGAACAAGTATGACTCAACGCTCGATGCAGAGGAACCGTGTTGATCCCACAGGCAATCAACACTTATCGGCGGAGCCAGTATAATTTAACAGATAACAATGCAATCTTCTGTACACAACCAATACATGGTCATTAACGGCATGTATCAGATAAAATGAACCATGCAATCATAGCCACTCGGATGTGTATACTAGATCCATTATTTCGAACTCCGCCGGCCATGGTTTCTGCGGCGTCTGGCATGCCTATGACTTGATTCAGCTTTTGGCTTCGAGTTGGTCGTCAATTCTTTTGAAGAGGCTTCTTTAGTGGCCTCAAGTGATGACATTTTGGCCTTCACAGGTTGGTTACTGGAGTTTGCGCCAACACGATTGTTAGCGATATCGTCGCGCAGTATCGTGTTCAAGAGTTTGTTCTTAATAACGTTGAGTGGAACGTTCTTCGGCTGTAATTCTTCCTCGCCGTGAGCATGACGACAATCAATTCCGATACGGCATGTACCGTTTTTCCAATGATGGCAAAGTGTAGTCTTCCATACACCAACCGTCCCTTTCAACTCTTTCTTACCATGAGCAAAGTTGCAATCAATGTTTTGGCAAATGCCACGTTGCCAGTACTTGCACAATGACGTTCTTCTGAATTCGTTTGCAGCATTCAACTTAGCACTGCTAAGTATTGAAAACTCAACCTGCTTCATCGTCTTTTTATCATTTCCTCCATGATCTGGAGTTTGGCCATTGATAATGGTATACATTTGCTCCCTTGGATGAGGGACCATGCTACCGTTTGGCATATACTTGTAATCAATGCTACCGAACCCTGTTTGCATATTACGCAGAGTCGCATCAACAGATGGTGACAGATATTCATATCCGTCCTGAATACCAGAGAGCGTGGATACACTCGTGGAAAGCCCTCGTGTCATTTCATCCCATTCGTGATTTTCAGATGAATATACCGTACGCTGACCAACCGATTTTTCGCAATCCGACGTAGTTCTCTCATAGCAGTTTGCTGCCTCGGTGAACGGAGTTAAATCATTATTAATTGGCTTAGGATAATAACCAGGAACTTGATTGTGCATGCCGTTATATACAGTAGTAGGCGCGTGACCTTGTTGAAATCTGCATATTGGTGATCTCATGTGTTGGTACGGAGCACCACTGATGGGAACACTTCGCACTGGTAGCGGAATGTAGAAAGGGGAGACATCTGGGTGTGGAAGGGTTGAACTTGGAAATTTGAGTTCACTCAGCCTATTTGTTACATGCTCAGTTGCTATATCCACTGAAGCATCCTCTATGCTTTGCCGCATCGAAGGAATAGAACTGCCATCATTACAATCGGATCCATATCTAGAAGAAAGCGATCCTGGAATTGACAAGTCGTCTAAAAGCTCAGTTAGAGTTGCAGGTAAGTCAATTGGCGTAGAATCGCTGTCACAATTGTAGTATTCATCAACAGTGCAGGTTCTAGCATCCGCCATTGTACTGCTTGAAGCCATTTGTCTATATAACATCGAAAAATCGCAACCGCAATGGCGTTGTATCCACAAACACCACGCTTTGCGAAGAAAAACAACTAAAACAACAGCCTGATGGCCTCAGTGTTGTATTCTTTAACAAGATATGATGTTCAATAATTGGCCGCATACATCCAGAGGCCCTCAATATCTAAGATTTTTGTAGCAAATGACCCTCCGATAAGCACAAGTAGTATATGTTCCACACTCTCGAGTTACCAAGTTAATTTGAACACACCTCGAAGTCTAGATAACACACACAACAAGGCGTTTCGGCCGCTGAATGACCCAACATGAGATATATGTCAGACAATATTGCAATGCAGGAATGCAATTTGTCCCAAAGTCTATGTTTTGAAAAGGTCTCTAATCATATATTCTATGGTAGAGATGCTGAGTCTTTGTATGCCGTTTATTATCCTAACACGAGCAACGGCCTGTGGTTGTGCACAACATACCGCGTTACTTAACCGCAATAAAATGATTACAAGTCGATCGATGCAATTTTTTCTTGCCGAATCACTCCAATTTTATATATGTGTTCACCCAAATGTAGACTCTGAATCCATAAAGGCTTTCAAAAGTTGATCCTACAATAATGGATGTCTTATTTCTTCGTGTTTTGTCTATTCTTGCGGGGGTGAAAAACCACGATTACATGAACGTCTTTTCTATGTGCACGCAATGTTATATTCGCTGTCTGTCACCAACTATCAAGTAGCAATTGCAACTTATGAATAAAGAAAATTCAATATTATAAAGAGTAGACTTAGGAAAACCGTTGGCGGTAGGAAAGGGGGTTCAATGCCGCCCCAAGGCCCGCAACGAGTTTCAAAAATTGCCTTATGGGTTGTAAGGTTGCATCGGAATTGTCTAATCCGTATACAACTTGCTGACCACTTTTTTTGGTCCATAGACCATCTGATTTATTAGTTCCACGTAATAAACTGCGTAGCGTATCTATTATTCTTGAGTGATATACTTTTGACGCTTCGAGTCTCTTGACGGTAAATTGTATTCTCCAGCGATGGGCATCCCAATATGTACCCGGGGAGAGCATCATGTCTATATTTGCATATTTATCTTGGTATTTACTGGATATCACATCTAGACGCTTCTGTATCTCTATATCGTCCAATTTGACGAACTGGTAATCTTTTAGTGTACCTAGAGCATGATCTTGCGATAGCCATTCATATAGACTTAGGGCATGTGATAGTGGGTCATCCTCCCACGATAGCATTTTTAGTGACTTAATCATGTTTCTAGACTTATTATTCAATGATAATTGAACGATAACGTTGGGCAGCAGAGCTCGAAATCCACTTGATAATCGAACGAGTGCATTCCCCGAAGCTATGTATAGTCTTCGAGCCTCTTTTGTATCGGCGCAAATTAAGACTTGTACTGGCACAGGTAACTCATGGCAATGATATTTATTGTCTACGTGGTTTGCACAACGCAGCAAAT